>NW_022987588.1:6571807-7084307 GCF_902827165.1 Trematomus bernacchii | reverse complement strand
GTGTGTGTGTGTGTGTGTGTGTGTGTGTGTGTGTGTGTGTGTGTGTGTGTGTGTGTGTGTGTGTGTGTGTGTGTGTGTGTGTGTGTGTGTGTGTGTGTTGTGCCTGCCTGCGTGCGTGCGTGCGTGCGTGCGTGCGTGCGTGCGTGCGTGCCTGCCTGCCTGCCTGCCTGCGTGCGTGCGTGCGTGCGTGCCTGCCTGCCTGCCTGCGTGCGTGCGTGCGTGCGTGCGTTAAATATATTTATTATTGAGCCTAAGGGACTGCTGGGAACATCAATCAAGTAGAAGTCATATTTAAAAACGGTATCTCTAGTGTAACTGTATCTCCTTGTACATATTAAGACTCAATGTTAGTGATGCCCTTATAAACTTTGATTTAATCTTAAGTGTTAGTCTAAATAAGACATGAAAGTTCTTTCTGGGACCAATTAGATTTTGACTTTTAAACAGGTGAAAATAGTCAATTCAATCCAATATTCTAAATTCATGTATGAAATGAAGAGGTAATAATATATCACCCCATATAGAAAAAGCTAAATGAGTGATGTCACACACTAAAACAGGGTTTAGTCTGTTTTACTTGCTGTCAGAAGGAGACTCAGAACATCAGTAAATCCTGCAGTGTCTAATCAGTGTTTGTGTGTTTACTTCCGGCAGCAAACCAAGGAGAAGGTGAAGCTTCTGATCCAGTTAGCGGACAACCTGGTGGAGAAAGGCCACGCCCACGTGTCGGAGCTGAAGCGCTGGGTCAGCACGGTGGACCGCCGATACCGAGACTTCTCCCTGCGCATGGGCAAATACCAGGAGAGCCTGGAGAGAAGCCTGGGGGTCAGCTCTGAGGTACACACTCATTACACTGTAGTTTCTTCCCTTTTACTCCATATTTTTGTTTCAGATTATTGATTAAAAGATATATGTATGTTCCTTTACGCAGGACAATAAAGACTTGGAGTTGGATATTATTCCTGCCAGCCTGACAGACGACCCCGAGGTCAAACTGCGTGACCCCAACCCCGAGGTCAACGAGGAGAAGAGGAAGTCTGCCAGGAAGAAAGAGTGAGTGCAGGAACAAAGTTAGGAAGAGCATGACAGAGAAAAAAGTCTTTACACAATGAGAAGTAGAAATTACAAAAATGTCTTGTGACAAAAAACTGTGACACATGTAAGGTATAAGAAATGCTATTTTAATTTAAGCGTCCAAGTTTTTGTTTGTAAAATAATAGACCTACTGTGCAGCATGGCCCAAACCTGAAACACATGGAGTATGTAACATGATGCAGTAATGTACCCTATTTAACTCAATTAATTCATATCTACTCCCAAATGAGTGTCTTCTCAATCTGTTGTTATAATAGTCATCATCTGCTTCCTATAGTCGTCCAAAATTCCTATTTTTAAAGACATTAAAGAAAACATAATTATGTTCAAAGTACAATTATCTCCTCTGAAGCGTCTGAAATGGTTTTGTCTTGACATTTTACGAAGAAAAGAGGAACATGTGTATACTCATCTGACCACTATAAAAAAAAAAGAACCTAATGCATAATTCATGCCAGCTGATCCTCGTGATGTTTCCCTCTAAATGTTTTTCTTGTCTCAGGTTCATCATGGCAGAGCTGCTGCAGACAGAGAAGACCTACGTCAAAGACCTCCAAGAGTGTCTAGAGGTATGGAAACTGTTCTGCTTGTCCGATTCTGTTTTGAAACAACAAATATTTTCCTGTCTACAGTACCTTACCTGTCTGCCCGTCTCTCTGTCAGAACTACCTGTGGGAGATGACCAACGGCGTGGAGGAGGTTCCTGCCGCCATCGCTAACAAGGAGCACATCGTCTTCGGCAACATGCAGGCTATCTGCGACTTCCACAACAAGTGAGAGACACATACAATGTTTATGTAATATGATCCAGTGTGCAGGGGAATCAGGCTTTGCTATACGTGGTCCATGTTTTCCACCGAGACTTTTCTGAAACAACGTGTGAAGATACAAGCATAGCAAAAACCCTGGCCTGTTACTGGATATGCTTTGATTCTAAGCCTTGGAAATGCACTTCATTGTCAGAGCTTTAAAAACTCCCAAGGGTAACTTTTTTCTTCTTCTGATACCTGAAGGGGAGCTGAAGAAGCATCTTTGAGGTGTTCCTTCAAAGACAGCTCATGTTCTCCTGGAGTTTCCCCGAGGAACCTCTTTGTTTCTGATGCTTTGTGGTTCCATGGTTCCTCAGAGAAACATTATCGTGTACTCATTGCCTCCATTTAGATCTTAAAGGAACTTTTAACCTGCTGGTTCTTTTGGGGGAAAAAATATTTGAGCGGTCTGGACATTTTGTTTTACTGTCAAAGAAAGCCAGATTATTCCCTACACTCACTTTATATTTGGACTGTGTCAATTATTAGGGTTTTCTGCAGCTGATCCATGTTAGAAAAAAGTCTCCATTATGATCTTTTGCCATGTGTGTATGTGTTTGCAGTATTTTCCTGAAGGAGCTGGTGAACTATGAGCAGCTTCCAGAGGATGTGGGTCACTGCTTCGTCACCTGGGTGAGAATCGGCCTTCATGCCACATGTTGTCAAACCAATATGTGTCCTTAAAAGTCCTAATATGGGTTTAAGCTTGAGTAGAGCATACACAAATGACCCTGTAAAAACGTATCTCCCCTCCCCTCCTGTTTTCCAGGCTGATAAGTTCCACATTTATGTTGATTACTGTAAGAACAAACCGGACTCCAGTCAGCTCATACTGGAACATGCCGGCACCTTCTTCGACGTGAGTAATCATCATTCTGCCACAGATCCATTTACATCATTTCAACTCATCCATCTAACAGCTAACACCATTGTGTCTTTCAACCACCTCCTCGTAAACTGACCCAATCTGGGCTTCTCTAAAGCTTCTTAACAAAAAAAGTTCATACACAATGTATCTCCTTTAAATGCTTGCTTCTGTAAGTTTCAGGATAATAAACTGATGCCTTCAGTAACACCTGAAGCAGTATAATATCATGCTCATTGTGATGCTTCAGTTTAAAACGCAGCGGATAACCCAACAAACGCTTGATACAGGGATATCTTTATGATGGATGCCTACTGTGGAGCACGAAGATAAACCGGAGTCTAATTTATCATTTTAATTTAGCACTCCAGTAGGTACTCTGTCAGGCAGATTGCTTAGACTTGGAGGGGAAATTGTTTGCGTGCAGCTGCTGCTTTTTAATTTCCCTCCTGCAGCTGGAGATGGGGATGATTGTGAGACTCACCTCCTGTGTCACTAGGTGGTGCTGTTCGGTCATGAAATAGTTTAGATTCCCATCTATTGAACATTTCACAGTTATGACAGTTGCTCTAATGTTGAACTATTTTAGGATTTGCTGTAATGTTCTGTCTGTGTATGAACAGGAGATTCAGCAGAAACGTGGACTGGCTAACTCCATCTCCTCCTACCTCATTAAACCGGTCCAGAGGATCACCAAGTACCAACTACTGCTTAAGGTTGGTACACAGACACAGCATCAAAGTTTAGATTGCACAAATCAATTTAGATAACTAATGCTTTTCTGCTCTGTTTCACCCCCTCATTATATCTGATATCTTCTCCTCTCGCTCTGCAGGAGTTACTGTCATGTTGTGAGGAGGGAAAAGGGGAGATTAAAGATGGTTTGGAGGTGATGCTCGGTGTCCCTAAGAGAGCTAATGATGCCATGCATCTCGCCATGATGGAGGGTAAGACACTGTCTATACTGCTAAAGTTTTCAACATCACTTCTGTTCTTATTAGAATTTGGATTATATATCTGTAATTGTTAAACGTTTTCCAGTTTGTTGCATTTTTGTTTGCCAGAAGTTTTTCATAAATTAAATGAATTGCATTATTTTTTAACTATTAATTACTTTACTGCTCGGCATTTCCCAAGACATAGCCCACTTATTTATTCCTATGCCACCTTATGATTGTCTTTGTGTTCAGACCTTGAGCAGCTCGGGTGATATCAAGTCTTGTCCCTCTCGTCCTCAGGGTTTGAGGAGAACCTGGAGGTGCAGGGCGAGCTGATCCTGCAGGACAGTTTCCAGGTCTGGGATCCACGCTCGCTGATCAGGAAGGGGCGGGACCGACACCTCTTCCTGTTTGAGTTCTCCCTGGTCTTCAGCAAGGAGATCAAGGACTCAGCTGGAAGAACCAAGTACCAGTACAAGACCAAACTACTGGTGAGTGCCGCAACATGTGCAGCACTGTGTGTGTTTGCATGCAGTAATAACTTCTGTGTGTTTTAATAAAACAGATGGTTAGCTGTCAATGACTTACATTTCTGTCCTGCAGACATCGGAGTTGGGGGTGACCGAGCACATTGAGGGCGATCCATGTAAATTTGCACTTTGGGCAGGAAGAACCCCCTCCTCTGATAACAAAACGGTGCTAAAGGCAAGTAAAAAATGACATTTAAATGAAAAATGTACTAGATGTGTCTGTTCTAGTTTGCTATCATCAAGAATTTTTATTTAAGGTTAATCATAGTTCTCTCTCCACCAGGCGTCCAATATGGAGGCTAAACAGGAGTGGATTAAAAACATCAGGGAGGTGATCCAGGAGAGGATGACTCACCTGAAGGGGCCGCTCAAAGAGCCTCTGCATGTGCCCAAAACACCAGCGATGACCAAACCAAGGAATAATGCTAAGAGGTAAGCAAGGACACACAAACACAATTTATATAAAAAAATCATTTTGGATGAAGAAATGTGTGTGTTGACGTTTGAGATGCTCATAAGCACACATCAATTTAGTCAATACCTGGTATTGGTACATTTACAGTAGTGAGAAAATGTCTAAACATGGTGAATAAATTCCTTAAAAGACAAACATTTTCACTTGTAGTCACTATGATAGGAAAGTACATCTCCACAAGTTGTAAGGGAAAGATAAAGTATATAATAAAATAATATTTTTGTAACAAAATTGGTGTCATTATAGTATTCTTCCCAAACACGGCTGCCCTATAGAATTGCAGATTATTGCCTACACAAAACTGACCCTCACTGACTGTATAAATGCTCTTAAAATTCAGTGTCCCGCATTATTCCTGGAACTTCCTGGGATTAAGGACTTGACTTTTTTCCCACTTCTACTGTTGCCACAACTAGAAACATCATGATTGTAAACAGTGGCAATGCGGGCAGAAAGCTTATCACCGTGGTAAAAAATGTCATCACAGCAGATAAGATTTAAAACAGTGTATGCACACGTGATAGTATTGTCCCATCTGTCATTGTCTAAGTGTTGTCACATTCTCACACTGAAAGGGTGTGAGATGGCCATAGATTTAATCAAAGATATTCTGATTGTGTGTCTTCCAGGGAAGGAGGAGAAGATGGAGACAGTCAGGGAGACGGCAGCCAACCAGATACCATCTCCATCGCCTCCAGGACGTCCCAGAACACTGTCGACAGCGACAAGGTAGGAAACACTCACAGTTCACCTAATGCCAAAGGAAAGTAAAGGATTTTACAGGCAGCTGATTGGCTCTGTGGCCCTTGATGAGCTGATGACCCACAGCTGTGTCAGCGCTACAGGGTCTCCCACTCAGCTACAATGGGTAGAAGCAGGGGCTGTGTTAGTGCCAGTGGCAGAAAGACTGTGTACAGACTGTGTTTGTGCACATGTGATCTCTTAAACGAAAGGGAATCCCAACTCTGTGAAGGTTTACTATAAATTAAGATTATGTGTGTGTTAAGGTATGTGTGTATTTGATGTGTGTGTATGAGAGGAATCCAGCAATGTCAGTATATGAACAGAGGATAGGTCAGCGATGAGAAACCTCTTCAGGTGGTGTGCAGGCGTCTGTCCTGATGCCTCCTACCAACCACCCTCTCACATCCAAGTAAGCCCACCTTTAATCCTTTTATTGTGACAGATTTAAGTGAAAATAGTAAGAAGGAAAACCGAGGTCCTGTGTTCTTTGTTTGTTTTCGTTTTTTATTGTGTGTCCTCTCTTAAAACCACCTTAAGAAATGATTGGGTTTAACGATAAAAGAGCCTCTTTTATAGTTGTTTAGGAGCAGGGTGTACCTAACTACGTCTGTTGTGTCACCCCTCCTGTGTTTTTAAAAAGTACTTACCAATGCTGTAGTACTTTCTGATACATGTTTTTGGATATGGCAAACCAATAGTAACAGTTAAAACCTGAATTTGGTATTTGGATGTAGCTGAATTACATTTGCAAATACGCAACAAGTCAGTAAATATGCAGTTGTTTTGGTGCTTTGAATTCCACAATTATATTTGTTGTTTTCAATTTGCAATGCTTGCTGTACCTCCCTTTTGACCGCTATGCAGACACATACACACACACGCACACACACACAGATGTCTGTCATGGCCTCCCACTGTACTGTTACACAGTGTGGCCTTTTCACTGTGCAACCCCACGCCCACACACTACACTGCCTCTAAATGTCAGCACCATGCACACACACACATACACACACTTCTTCGCTCAGTCAGAATGCCGTCAACAGTGAGGCTTGTGTGTGTGCTGTAGTATTTCCACTTCCTTCTTGATTTTATTCTAGTCTTTAACTTCCTATTTTTTCCCGATTTTAACATAAAAAACATGTGTTTACAATAAATGGAGGTGAACAACTGATACCACACACATACAGTAGAGCTGTACTGTAACTCTAAATGTGTGCGTGATGTTTTTATTGCATGTCCATGTTGGTCTCCCCACCTCTTCCTGTCCAATGAAAACATCATAATGAATCTTTCCAGCTTTTGTTGAGTGTGGGTGTGTTGTTGTTCAGCTCCAGTTTATTGTTTCTAGGATTTAGAGAAGACTCTAGCTTGCTTTTTTTGGATTCTCCTCTTCTGTTTTCCTGAAAGAATCAAAGAGAAAAGAAGTGCCTAGATTTGTTTTGATAAGTTTCATATTTCATACGCTGACACCGCGGAGCATGGCTTTCAATGTGAGCTGTATTTCTTGGATGTATTTTCATAGAAGGGGCCCTATGATGTTAATTCTCCGGTTCACATTAGTATTCTGTGTCTCTACTGTGACACTGTGGGTGTTTCTCAATCGCGAGTGCACTTGCTTGGTAGCACATGTCTGCCGAGCATCTTGCTTCAGAAGCGAGTCAAGAATACTTCCTGACATTTGGAGAACAAAGGGTGGAACACGCTAGCAAGTGTGCAGGTGTGCGTCATATGAGAGGGCCTTACATCTTCCGCCACAGATTTGGGGAAATTGGTCCGTGCGCAAAGCATTGTGGGGATTTTAAGACCGTGGAGTCTACTCATGTGCAGCCTCGATATTTCTCCAAACGGAGTACGCCGGGCTCGGTAGATTTCCAAGTATGCTGGAGATTGGAACAGTACTTCGGCGGCACTCGATGACGTAGTACGCTTGAAATAGTGGCTCTGAAGCAGCTTTACTCGAGATTGAGAAACACCCCGAGACTGTCTCCATGCTTTAATGTTCAAAAAGCTCTTTATTTGTCTCGAACTGCCTGCCTGTCTCTTCTCTTTCTCAGGAAGGTGCCGTAAAATGTAAGAAAAAATGACAAAACAATATCCCTTTTGACAAATTACGATCCTCCCTTTTCATTCACTTTGTCTACAGCACTTGTTTACTTTATCTTTGAGTACAAATGTGAAGGATAACTGGAGGCATGTCTGGTTTGAGAGATGATTATCTTTCTCCCAGGGGGTTAGATGAGGCAGAGCAGTGCTTTTTGTCTTGCATGTGAAAGGTGGTGCTGCTCCTTTTTGCAGCGTTCCCAAGGCTCTGCAGTATCTCCAGCGATGTTTTATCATAAAGTATACTAATTCTTTGTGTATTCTGGAGTTAATAAGTCAATATATGCTATTTGTTCAGTCAATTATTGGATCAGGCTTGTTTGTTTAACGCTCTTGAGGTGTACCTTTTGCTACATTTCTCTTGATACTGTAGAAGCCTTTCACTTTAAAGCTTTGGAAGTGTTTTTCCAATCAGCAGATGACTGTTTTAAACAAAACAAGACGAAACTTGAGGTGTACCTTTCCAAATTGTTTGAATACAATGGGTTTTCTTTCCAGTTGTGACATTTTCAGTGAGTCACAATCGGCTCTTACACACATACAAGCCATTCTAGCCCTACAGAAATGACTATATTAATGAAGAAAAAGGATATAAATTCCATAATGAAATCATTAACAATTTGTTTTGGTAGTCCATGGCCTATTGCCCTCTTGTTCTTGCCTCGCCTTTTTTTCTCGCCTCCGTTTTTCCTTGACTTGATGGACACACCCACCATTTGTTGCTCATTTTGCAGTCAAGCGGTCTTTTCTTCTTCCCTTTTTCAAATTTAACATATTTCTCTCCGTCTCGCTTTTTCTGTCTCCCTCTCTCCCACGTAAACTATAATAACAACCCAGCATAGTCAGATGTTCCACTGGCTGTCTGGGTCTATATGGTGTGTGTGTGTGTGTGTGTAGACGGGGTGGGAAACTACTGTTTCTGGTGGTTTTTGGACAAGTTTTATATGACGAGCCATCCCCCCCCCCTCTCGTCGTCTTTGCAGAGTTTTGCTTTTTTCCCTCTGTCCTTCTCTCGGTCTCAATGAAACCTTGTTAGTATGCTTATAAAAAACAGTAGTACAGAGTAATTAAGGTTACTTCAAACCACCTCTCTTTAGGGCTGCTCAATTATGGCAAAAATCATAATCTCGATTATTTGGGTCAATAATTGATATCACGATTATTAAAAACGATTATCCATTTACTTTGAAAACATCCATTTATTGAAAATAAATTGAACAGTATGTTTTTAACAGTTGATTACCCTGAACTTTAAGAATAATTCAACTGAAAAACCAATACAAAAAATAATAAAAATAAAATAATCGTTTTATTTCGATTACGTTGTTTCCGTAATCGTTGCAAGCCAAAATCGTAATTGCGATTAAAATACGATGAATTGAGCAGCCCCTACCTCTCTCACTGTTTGAGCAGCCGGTTGACATTAAGCAGCACTTCCGACAGATTGAAGCTCCTCCTGAAGTATTGACAGCATTGTTATATCTTGCATCTTGTTGTGGTCAGTGAGAAAGATGTGCTGATAGACAGAGAGGCTCTATGCATTTAAACATGAATTACATAAATACAATTCATGTATAGATAGGTCAAAGCGAATGGCATAGTTTGTAACCATCCATCCATGTTTTCTTTTAATTATGAAGACAATGGGTCCCTAGCCTGTTTTAGAAATAGACCTTAAAGGTGGGGTAGGTAATTTTGGAGAAACCAGCTCGAGTGTGCTAGAATTTGAAAATACACAGCCGGAACAAATCTGCCACTTCCTTACAGAGCCCCTCCTCCAACACACACGAACGCGCACATGACCAATGAGGGTACGAGATAAGTTTGTGCACAGATGGAAGGCTGACAGGCAGGTAGGCCATCCAGTTATTTTAGCCGGGCCGGCTAAAATGATTGGTCGTGCTTTTTACAGTACTACGGCTTCCACAGATGACATTTTTTTTTTGTCAAAGCACTTAAGATATTCATTGCTATCGGGATGTTAAGAGCATTCCATGGAATATAACAAAAAGTGTATCTCGAGCCGGTTTCTCAAACTTACCTACCCCACCTTTAACTTTAAAATATTTCAGGAAGTTATCAAACAATCACTGACGACCTTCCTTACTTGTCATTTATACAAAAATACTTATTGTGCTACTGTCAAAATACTAATGGACAGCTCTATGTCAGTAAACATTATTCCCTTCAGCTCTGTGTTGTTTGGGATTGGGCCAGTTCTCCAACATGGTGTTATGCTATTTGATAGCTATGTGACGTTGAGTGGAATATCTCTTTTCTGTGACGTTTCTTGGTACAGTGAGTCAGCTGTGGCACAGTCTGTGGTTTTCATGTTATTTAAAGCATTGTTCCAGCGGTTGACAGCTGGCAGCCCGCATGGCTCCACCACAGCCCTGTAGGTCAGAGGACAAATACTGTTTTTAGCCTCCGCCTTCATTTGGAGTAAAAAAATGTTGTTTCTTCTTTGAGCCATAACCAATAAAATCTGTAATGTAAAAAAAATCTACAAGCACATTTCTCCTATAGGACTGAACATGCATCACTGGTTGGAAACGGCCTCAGCAACCTCTGGATCCATGTTTATCCCAGTGGCTTGAATGAATTAAATAGTTCATGACGCCTCACTAGTGTCAGACTTGGTCATCCAGAGGAATTATTTCAGCTTTTAAGTTAAAAGCCCACTAACACAGGGGATTAAAAAGAACCTCTTATTTTCTCAAATACCTCATGTGTACGTCTGCCTCTTTAGGCCACTTTAAGCCATATTGCAACACATTTTCTATTTATACAGATATTCATGTTTCCTAAATCCTAGTGACTTTGGAGATCTCTGACTTTTCCTCTAACTCCATCATTAAGCTGATATTTCTGACTTTGTGGAAATACTTTACATCAGAATCTTATCTTTGTGAGCATGTAAGCAAGCTGTCATTAGCTCAACTCAAATTACTGTTCATAAAGAGAGGCTCTAGTCACATTTGAATATAACTTTAACATTACAAACAACATGCCGTTAATGTCCATTGTGTTGTGTGGCACTAATCTAAGCGATGCATATCTCAAAATGCAAAACTAAACAAGATGGCATAATGTTTTTTTCTCACTTGTATTTTGGACAAACTGACCCTAAAACATTAAGCTCAGCCACCATTTAGAATCATTGCAAATAATTTCCATCAGGTTGCACATGTTCTTAATATCACATAGTGTAACCAACCTAAATTCTATTATGCTTTACACGTGACATAGTTGCCACTGCTGTCACATGAAAGTATCTAAAAGTAGTTCTGTAGTTGGATGCAGGCCATATGAACAGGAAATCTCCCTGACGGGTATCTTAAGCTAAAGTTGGCAACTCCTGGTTGGTTATTTCCCACTTTGAATCACCTCTATGTGGCTGTGACTTTGTAATGTACTCATACCTCACTACTAGCTTTTTTTAATGCAACCATCATGAGGAAAGACAAATAAATACTGGATATACGTTTACATAACAAAAGGGGAATCTTAACTATTAACTGATTAATATCTAATGTTTTATATTGTAGTGATTTTTTTATTTTTTTGATATACTGTTACACTGGCTAGCAATTGTTTACACGTGTATGTTCTCATGAATCAAATGCATTCAGTGTCGGGTTCAGACTGAAGCCGAACAGTAGCCATCTGCTGGTCATATGACTGTTGTGTCTCTCACACACACACACACACACACACACACACACACACACACACTCAAACTCTCAAACCCACACTCAAACTCTCAAACCCACAGAGAGGTAGACATACACACCCACAGACAGAGAGATAGACATACACATGCACGCACGCACACACACACAGGAAGAGAGGGACACTCACAAAAGTAGCGCTGGTAGTTTAAAGTGTTTTAGTGACCCAGTAACTTCCAAGGAGTGGGAGAAATGTGAACACACACACACACTCACTCACACCAGGCAAAGTGCAGTTGCCATTTAATACAAAGCCATGGCTGTTTGTTCAGAGGGAGAGAGAGAGAGAGAGAGAGGGAGAGACATTGTGAGGGCGTGTTTGTGTGTGTGGCTAAGACACAAACGAGGGAGTTGTCAGAGACAGAGAGCGACAGCAGAGGAGAGATCGACATGCCAAAGTGGATGAGCTTTAAACTGTTCAAAGAGAGCAGCAGAGTGAGTACTAACAGCTGGACGACACACACTAGCTGATCTACTGGTGGATCACTTTATACCTATTCACTGTATTCATGACAAACATGCTGCTTTACTATTACACTGTCTGGAAGGAGCATGTTAGTGTTCCTGTTTAACTTATTCACTGCTGAATTAAACTTCATAGAAGTCACATTGCTGCAAAAGAAATATAGTAAACTAACAGGTAAATTACCCAAAATGTGTAAATGCAGTTATTTGTTTGAACAAAAAGCAACATCTTGCACTAGATCTTGTAAATTGCCATGCTAGCGTGATTTAAAAATGCTGGTAGAAACATCTGATTTCTATGTGTGTTAAAAAACGTCTTGGTTTCATAATAAATCAGGTACTTGGTTTCCAACCTTTGTGCTCTAAAGAACAAAGACCAATATGATACTACTCATTTGAATATTGATATCATCTACTAATCCCAGTGTAATACGTTAAGATACCGTATTTAAGAATAGGCAGACGCTCAGACAGATGCCTCTCCTGCCACTCTCTATATTCTTCAGTTCACTCTGCACACAATCCTCTGTTTTGACTTGATTCTCTGCATGAATGGAGCTGCTGAGAGGGAACCGGCTTGTGTGCATCGAGTTCTGTGTGATCTTCCTCTTAGACGTCCTTTCATGTTGACCTAATAGCTTGTACAATTCCACTTTAAAAGAAAAACCTCTCTCCTGCGTAGAGACATTTCTTCATTTGAATTTTCTTTTATCTGAGGTTTTTTTAGGTTTAGTTCCTGCACTCCTTTGAGGGTTTGGCCACTGATTCAGATGCTAATCCAGATCATACGTGCTGTTGACTTTCACTTAGCCTTAAAAGCTGGACTGCAGAAGGGGGTGTTTTGGCTGTGTGTGTGTAATTGGATGGGTTAATGGTTAAACAGGGTGTGTGCGTGCCAAGCAGACAGACAGACAGGAAACAGGTCATAAGCTGCCACAGAATAACAGGATAAATAAAATGTGAGCATCGAGGTGGCTGAGTTGAAGTCGGTTTGATTCATATTACTACGGTGGCTGAGAGGTGCAATCGACAATTACAAAGTGTGAAACACTTTAACAAAGCTTGAGACAAATTTACATTTTATAAAACAAATTTACATTTTATAAAACAAATTTACATTAGCCAAACACTTTTACCAAAGAAAAAACGATGTAACATTAACAAAAACAAATTAACAAGATGCGAAACACTTTTACAAAGCTAGAGACACATTTAATTTTGTTTTATAAAATGTAAATTTGTCTCCAGCTTTGTTAAAGTGTTTCACACTTTGTAATTGTCGATTGCATCTCTCAGCCACCGTATATTACAGAGCAGACACACTGTAGTGTAAACGCTGTCATGCTGTTATCTGCTGACCAAATGCACCCATCCATAACGCTGCCCTCTGATAATATCAGATATCCTTTTCACATGTAGTTTGGACTTTTACAGGCTAAGATAAACATTTCAAAATGTAGAATAAATTCAGTTTAGTCAATAACTCGTTTTTTTCTTGTCTGTTTGACCTGTATATAGTTCTTTGGAGCGTACATTAAATGCTTTTGAAAAATCCAACTGTGATATTCTACAGTAACAACAAATTGCCAAATGTAGTGACTGTTACAGTATGCTGAGAATAGAGTTTGTCTTTCATTGCATGCATGTCAATCTTATACTTGCAATGAAAGAGGAGAGTGCTGTTTTTGTTTGGAAAATAGAGATTTTTCAGCTTCCAGAAAGCAAGATAGTTGCACTGCCATCACATACTGTATTGTATATTTACACATCTAGCATTTCATTTTCATCTCATATATGTATACAGTATATTTAGCTCATAAAGAAGATGGTTGCGCAGTAGAAGTTGTTTAAAAAGTGTGTTTATGTGTTTTGTATGTTTTTCCTCAGACTCGTAGATGCCATTGTGGCGGCAGAGCAGCCATGTGATTACATTGTTTGCACTCTGCAGGGTTTCTGATTCTGAATGAAATGCTTGGTTGGAGTGGTTTCTTAATTATCTGTGCAGTTGCTTTTTTTGTGTTTTGTTTAGTAATTTCTGCTGTTTTAGAGCAACAGGAAGTCGTAATGGTCACACTGGTTACTGTGCAGTATTTACTTGGAGAAGGTAGATGTCTTTACTCTTTATTTTCAGCCAATAAGATGCTGGACTGGTTTCTGTATCGCGCTAACATCACTTCTTAACTCATTATAACTATCACTTTAGCATCAGAGGCTAACGTATCATCAGAACGCAACCCTGTCACATAATGAGCATCTTTGTGTGTGCATTACAGTGCTGCTGCACACACACTGCAGCTGTCTGTACTCTATGTCAACATAATACTCCTATAGCTCTGCTTGGAATATTTTGTCTTTCCATTCTTCCTCGTAGAGTTGTTAATATAAAAGACAACATTGAGCAAGACACCCAGTTCTGCAAAAACACATTGACTGTCACTTCATGTGGATATAACAGAAAGGCATCCAAGGGCCTTTTGACACAAGGCATCAAGAATGATAGGAAGAGGTTATGAAGAGTAGTCCTACTTGATTTCTTCGAATTAATTCCCTTTTTTGTGTAGAAATGAATAGCTGCAGGGGCCTCAAAAAGAGACCCTGCCCTCCAAACAGCAACAAAACATTGTGTCCGTATAGAAAATAACTAATATTTAAGACCACATTCTTAACCAATGAACAATTCTGCACTGAGAGAAGTTTTCCTGACATACAGTAGGTACAATAAGTACCCACTGTTCAGACTTGGGACAGGAGGTGTTTTTCCATGAGTTCATCTCCAGGGTGCTGCATTCAGTTCTGCCATCACTGTTTTAGTACCCATATTTGATTCCCTCTGAAACACAAACACACCTTTTTATATTTTGCAGAGATATCCTTTATATTAGATATATGTATTTACTAGTCTACAGACCTAAAATATAGGTATGTATTGTGCAGAACAAAGTATGTTGAGCCTAAAGACTGAATGGTTGTGTCTTTTATGTATGACGCATTAGCCTTAGCCAAATCTATCCGGATGATGTTTCTTAATTATCTCACAAAGTGTGAATGTTAGTTGTTCATGGGTTATCCTTCCAATATTTGCTTATGGAAAGTGAAGCATGTTTTTATGGTCGTCTTTGGGTGATTCAAAACACTTTAAGTTGAGGGAAAGATCCTGGTGGTCTTTGAATAGTGAAAAAGGTCAAATCTGACTTGGAAGACGGAACATGATCCTCAGTTCTTTAATGTTGAAGTCTGGGGCTGTGGTATAAGAATATGACACTTTCACTGGAAAACCATGTTGCCAGTGAATGTAAGTATTGCAAATGAGTTTCATATGACAGTAATTCCTTGGAGACGGGGTTGGTGGTCCCTTACCTTACCCTACATATGTCCACGAAAGCAACATGCGCTGTCACTCTGGTTTGCTTTAGCAGTTTCCATCCCTGGAAAACAGAAGCCAGTATGTCTGAGACAGTATGCCTGTACAATTGGCAGATTTCTAAATAGACTTGTAGTCTCTTAAGCCCACTTCACAGGCTAATATGTATTCAATATTCAATTATGATACTGTCTTGTTTAATAACAAGCACTTCCATCTGCTCTTTAACCACTTTCCTATTCCTATTTCATCAATATTTTAAAGGTGGGGCATGAATGAATTTGAAAACGCTGTTGTAAAAAAACGCAAGGAAAAATAGCTGCTCATTGATTATTAATTACCTACAGATCAAGTTTACTCACTTTCTATTTTCTTAACCTTTAAACATAATGACCCCATGAAATGAAGACGAGAGTTTCTGGAAAACATCTTCAGCGGTGACGTCACGCTGCACTTCTAAGTGCGAACGAAATCCAACCAATTAAAACCATGACTCATTTTTCAATACCCCCGCTGTTCCTTCTGTTGCTGGAAACTTTTTGTTAATCTTTCTCTGGATAATGACTTATGACTTTTAGTTTTCTGATGTCGACACGTTCAATTTGTTCTGCTGCTGAAAGAGATAGAGCGTGTGTCTTCCTCTGCTGTAACGGACCGTCCACACAGCAGCGTTAAAAAAATCTTGGAGGTGGGCGTATCTGAAGCTAGGGGATTTTTTGCGAGCAAGGCACCAACAACCAATCACATGAATCTCCCGCCCCCGACATACGAAGCAAAAAGTTTGAAGTAAACTGGATATAAACTCCCCAAACAGGCGAAAACATACCACTGTCTCTGCCACCTCCCTCCATGCCTGGCTCCTCCGGTTTATATCCCGGTAGGTAAATAGGGACTGGTCATAAAGCACCGGGTGATCCCATACCGCTAATTTCTCCTCCATTTTTTGGAATATGAGGAAATGACCTGCGGTATGTCTCTCCCAGCATACACGCCGTTTGATTGGCTAGCGCTTGAACTGTCAGATTTGCATACACGGGATTTGATTGGCTGACGCTTCCACCTCAGCCTCAAAAGTTGAACATTGTTCAACTTTGAATCCTGAAAATCCTGAAAATCTCCGCTCGCCTGCCCACAATGCAGTTCGGCGAAAAGTGAGGGAAAGTGACGTCACCCCATTCAAATTGAATGGGCAGAAGCGTTTCAAGATTTTTTTTTAACGCTGCTGTGTGGACGGTCCGTAACACCATCACAAGCTGCTGCGTGCATTACGTTTGTTTTCAGTGAACAGACATGGTCTTATGACAGACACAAGTAGAGCAAAAGACACACCCAAGAACACACACTAACACACACATGACCGTCAGTTGAGAGTGGTACTGACAGTGGATAGAGGTTGTTTTATTATTTGGTTCATTCGCACTGCTGGCTGAAATCCTTGTAGGTCTTACCCTTTTCGCTTATTTTTCTTCAATGTTGATAAATGAATTGGTCTATCTGGATGTAAAAACCGTAAAGGAGACCACTGAGGGGCATGATATCCAATATACTTTATTTATCAAATGAAAATGTCTAGTTAAGCTGTTAATTTACATGCAAGATAACCTGGTAACATTGAGCCCGGTTGAAAACTTGAAAAAAGATCATCGTGGAGTCTCAACTACCTGCTGTTGTTCGATCAGCTTCTAGTATTAATGTCAAGCTTGTTTCCTCTTATGAATCCTGCACTCAATTGAATTTGATTTTCACACCCTTGTTACTACCAGTGTCACCCTGACACCACCAAATGGAGCGGATTAAATTATTATTAGTACGCAAAGTTTGGTGACGTCGTGATTCCCATTATAGCTCTGCCTTCTACCCGAGTGGAGGTCTAATCAGGCAGAATAAGTGACAACACACGGCCTCTGAAGCGCTGTGTGTGCGTGTGTGTGTGTGTGTGTGTGTGGCCATCTGTCAGGTATAAACTCACCTCCACCTTATATAGAAACAGGGGTCCTTGTTGCTAGGAGATCTTTAGCCTGGTAAAGACTGCTTACACACTCGCTCTCTCCCTGACATTTACCAAGACAATTAGAGTAGAGCAGACGGGGGAGAAAAGGAAATCACAATGTACATCCTGAAACCACTTTTGTGTCATTATACATGGATTTTACATTCAATGTTCAGGAAGGTCAATTGTATTTATACAGACCAACATCAATCACTAATTTGCCTCAAGGGGTTTTATAATCTGTGCAGCTTATGACACCCTCTGTGCTTTAGACTCAGATAGACAATACCCCCACAGAAAGAGATCAAAACAACAAAGTGTAACAAAGGAGAAGCCCCTTAACTATAGTGTTCATTTACTGCCGTAATACTACATGTATAGCAACTACTACGACTGACTTTAATGATTTGATTTATTTTATAGGATCAAGTCAGACATCCACTATTGCTTTTGTCCTTATGTGCACCTGCTGTTGAACTGGATCAAATTGAAGTGCAGGTGCAGCTTTTCTGATAAGTCTGAAGATAGCGAGGTGAGGTTTTAGACCAAACAGCAGCTCAGTTTGATGTGTTCCCAGTTTCTCTGCTGCCTGTAGGTGAGCGAGCGGTCAGTGAGGGTCAACCAAAACAAAATAAGATGTGACAGATTCAGGTGATGTGCTGTTATGTCTGGCTGTGCTGGTTAATACACTCCACAGTGCGCTACACCCAGCCAACAGCTCACCGTGTTTCTACAGTACACAGGTGGTGCCAGAGGCTTTATCAGTGAGCTGTTTGTTTAACACACACATTACCTCTGCAACAGTTCAGTGAATTCTGCTGAAGTTTTTCTATACTTTATATCTCGAGTCCCATTTGTGCCGAACATATCTATGTGTGATGCTTTACTGTTACATTTGATTGTGTTTCAACTTAATAGGAACAAAGGGCAACACACCTTAGCAGTGTGACGTCACCTACAGTATATCACTATGAAGTGCGTGTGAATGGGAATTCATTCTTAATAGTTAAAGTTTTTATGAAGGCGTTTAGACAGTCCAGTCCACATTTTGGACCGTGAAACTGTTCAGTTTGTTTCATTTTCTGTCAATCATTAGCTCTGGAAACTGTCCAGCGGATAATATTTACAACTGCTGTTTGAGATGATTACTCTGAAACCTCCAAGTCTCTGAGTATGAGTACTGTTTGTGTTTTAAACATACAGCTCTGATCAATGAGTTATATAGTGTTAATGAGTAATATGCTCTTTTTATGGTTGCTTATTTGTTCATGCATAGATAATAAATCAAAGTAACATGACAAGTGCACAGTGCTGTTAAAGGAATGGTGAATTTGCAATGTACTGCATATTTGATATTCAACACATCTGTTCTAAACAACAGAAATACTGATCTCCCAGATTACATTTTAGTCCTAGGTCAGGTCAGAAAGTGGTTCATGTTGACATAACGTGGAAGTCTGTGTGGCATCAGAGAGTGTCAAAACACACACCAATCTTTTGTCCATGGTTGGTTTTAAAACTAATTGATGCTCCGCTCTTCCTCTGTGTGCACTGGCCATTGTTTGTTTTAAAACAGTTAATGTTTACATGCTGCTGGTTCATTCGGTTCTCCTGCAGAGATATGTAATTTCTGCTTTTTTAGTATGAAAATATTCGGTGTTAATCGTGCAAACACTGATGGATGAAGTTTCTCTTTCTTTACTATCAGGTGGATAAAACATATAAAATAAGGCTGGATTAAAAAAACTCTGAAAAGGAATATTTAGATTGATTTTTCGCCACAAACAGGAAATAGTTTGAAATAACTGTTACACTTCTCATGTTTTGAGAGTTGAATTGTCTAACCTAATGTCTCCTCTGTTTGCAGCTCTCTGGCGGCTGCGAGCTGACGGTCGTCCTCCAGGACTTCACAGCAGGATGCAGCACGGAGATGTCCGTCAGCACCGGTGAGAGGAAGCTGCCTGTCCTGTCCACACATATATTTTGGATCTGCCTGTTCATTCAATGTTTAGTTTAGAAAATGAATTCAAATATTGTAGGAAGATTGGGCTAGTGTATGCCTGCTGAAATGTAATGGAGGTTATTCGGTTTAGTTCGGGTTTATGTTTAATTTTCTTTGTGAATCATTCCATTCTTGCAATGATTTTATTTTCCATCATGAATTTAGAGTTATTCATATTTAAACACCACTGTATAAATTGTAATATGCACATTTGTACACATTTATTTTTGTTACATATTGCAGTACAATTTGCTCATTTTAACTAAACTTCTTATGTTGATGTACATTATTTTATTCTGTTTCATTTAATATTTGTATTGAACATTTTAGTTAACTTCCTATGTTCATTTTTTATGTATCTTTTAATTCACATTTTACTTGAACTTCTCTTGTTAATGTAAATATATGTTTTGTATGGTTTCTTTGTATTTTGTATTCTTTATAAAAATGAAGCAACCTAATTTATTCCCAGGGTAATTGAAGTATTCTGATTCTCCGTTAAACATCCGTCTGCTCCTCTCTCTCCAGGCCAGACGGTGGAGCTGTTGGAGCGGCCGAGCGAGCGGCCCGGTTGGTGTTTGGTGCGGACCACCGAGCGCAGCCCCCCCCAGGAGGGTCTGGTTCCCAGCTCCGCGCTCTGTGTGTCCCACTCGCGCTCCAGCGTGGAGATGGACTGCTTCTTCGGCTCGGGGAAAGGTAGGAAGGACCAACCTGAAGTCCAAAAAAACTCTGACCTTTACCCTCTCCTGTTGCTCTATCTAAGTTTATGACTTGGTGTGCAACGATAAGGATAACCTCTCATTGCTCTGGTGTAAGAGGAAAAACGTCTCTCTCAAAGGACATCATAAAAATAGAGAAGTACAAGGTAAAATATATAAATGAAATTCAAGAATGAAGGAATTACACTTGTTTAGTTTGATTCTTTTTATTCTGGTTCAGGATTAGCATGTTCCCAAAGCAGAGACTCAAAAACGATTTATATGCACACATTTCCCTCTCTTGAATTCCACACAAATTAACTAATACATAAATGAGTTAAAGTACAAGTGGCCAGATTGGACAGATTTTAGTCATACATTAGGGTAGTTGGAGAAAGTCCAGCTTCAGTATGTGTCCTGTTGTTCAGCTACTCCTAAAATGTCGTGAAATTCAAAAATGGGAAATTCAACCACTCCCATAGTATGATAACTTTTTATCAGGCTTTAGTCAGACTGAAGAAGAAACATTTATTTCCTTTTGTCAGATTCAAGTAATATGATCTGTATCGACCTCTATTGGTGAGATGTGGGCATTACAGTATTAGTGAAACCTGTCTTGCTGCTGAAAGAAGAAGTCCTTAAAAAACGTGTTGTTAAATAGTCATCACGTATGTGGTATCTATTGAGGAATAGCTATAAGTAGATGATCTCTCAATCCGTCTGTGTGAGCATGTGGATGATTTCTCCATTGAAGCAAATCTTTCTTTTATTTTTAGACTAATGTTTTAGAAATGTACTTGAAAACTAAAGTTGGCTTTGTTGTTTCTACCACCTTTTATAAAGACTAAAAGCTTAAATTACATTATTATTACGTTTCTGGGCATTTTTTAATCTGAATATCCAGCGTAAAATACCAGTTTGATACATTTTAAAGGAGACATTTATCACCTGTACAAGCACACACACAGTGTTCCTGTTCTGTCCTCCAGGGGGCGCTGTGGAACTGCTTTTTACACCTAATCTCTAAACTCAGACTATGAATGCTTCACACAGCAGATTGTTCCGATGGTGTCTGTGTCTGTCTCGTGATGAGGATGCATACAGATGAGCTGATGTTGCTACAGTAGTTTCCCTACAGTAGCATCCAGAGTCATATTGTTCGTATTGCTGATGATGAAGGCAACAATGATAGCTCAACACACACAGATATTTCATTTCTTATCACCTCATCAGCGCTCTCTGGATACCAAACTTTTGACAAACCAACCCTAACCATCCTCCCACCCGCATGCAAACACACACACACTTTCCTGGTGTAAATCTCCTTCCTGTAACCCACTCTTTTGTTTTGCCAAGTGTTATAACCATGAGGAAGGAAGTTTGTATGTGAGGGTGATTCCTCTTCTCTCCTGTAGATACACACACACACACACACACACACACACACACACACACACACACACACACACACACACACATCTCAACACACAGTGCGGGATCAGCTGATTTGCCTGCCGCAGCCACGCTATGTTTTATGTCCTCGTCATGAAAAGGATGTTTTGTGTTACTGTGAAGAGATGCAAATTAGATTAGTGAAGCAGCTACTCATGGAAATAAGCACACACACACACACACACACGCACATGTTCGAGACACACACCCAAGGGCAAAAGTGGGACCTTAGAATTGTATTGTTCTGAAGGGATATGTTAATGAAGGTTCTACATTTCACCCACATAAAAACAAAACATTTGGTTAATAGTTTGCTTAGTGACTTTTCCAAACCTATTTTTGTCTTGTCAGTTTACAAGGCAATCGGTAGTGGTTAGCCCAGCTTCATACAGTCCAGTTATTTTGTGGATTAAAGCAAAACTACTGGTAAGGTTAAGAAAAGATTTTGGTTACATAATGTAATGTAAAAAAAACTGTTTTTGTGTTAACACTGGACCCAACCTGCAGTCTCTTTGGTGAATGTCCCGTGTGTGTTTGCAAGTTTATTAAGAAGACCAACACGTTAAGTAAGCTCAATCCTCGGGACATCAACAACTGTCACCCAGAGACTCACATCTGGTTTGATATTTTCTTTTAAAGAAGATTGATGTCTGGACGTTTTTTCCTCATTAGATATTAGATGCTCCTTACTAATAATCAAATGTACACTTTTTGAACTTATTGTAACTTAAACTTAACCACAACTAACTTAGGTTACCTTAACTACAACAGTTTATCTTAACATATCCTGTAGAACATTTGAGAGAACAGGTCGAAAATACACACTGTGCTTTTTCTTTTTTGAGCACAGAGTGAGCTGCAGGAGTGTTAGAGTTGTGGGTGTCAATGCAGGAGTAGAGATAATCCAAAAGAAAATAGTATGCAGACATTTTGTATCACTATAGGTTTCAGGGGAGGAAATAACCCTTGCACACATATCAAACACTGTGCTGTACTTTTCTATCTTTACAGCAGGCAGCTGCACCAGTCATTTCAAGAATTAATAACAATGCAATCTTGAAAACACTAAAAGTCAAGGCCTCAGTATCTTGCATTATTTGTTCAACCTTGCTATGTAATTGAGTCCAGCTTTATTCATTATTTTAAGGGTAGAATTTCCAGTTTTCACAATAATTTGCTGTGCCTTTTTAACATGTTGTGTAGCAAGAGCGTTATCACATTTAGAAAACACAGTAGGCCATGGCCCACAAAGACCCACTTTATTTTCAGCATTGCTAGTTTGATTGGAATGAAGGCTCCCCCCCTGAATATGATCACCTCACATAATTGTTTGATTGTTTTAATGCAGAATTAGGCAGGGCCCCCCCCCATCTGCTTTCTTAACAGGGAAGTGTCTTGAGGCTGTTTAGGAATGTAATTAACTCTCCTCCTCTGTTTGGTAATGAATGAGTTAAACTGTTAATTAACCCTGAAGAGACATAGCTAATTAAATGGACGGGATATAAACTTCTGTCAAGGTTTTTAGAGCTCAAGCCTCTTCCCTCTGTCGGCCCATTCTCATGTGTGTGAGAGAGTGTGTGGTTGAGTGTGTGGGGGTGTGTGTGTGGGGGTGTGTGTGTGTTTTGGGTCTTGTGACTGCTCTGTAAATTAGGTCTTCTTGTCCTCTCTGAAGGACTGTGAAGCTTTTAAGTTAACAGAAATAAAATCAGTCACAATGGAGTTTTAAAATCCCCCAAACAGATGAAACTATAGTAATATATATATATATAGCTGTAACTCTTCCATCATTTCATTCATAAAAGTTAATACCGGTGAGTAAGAGTTATAATGTACTATACGTTGTCTATCCCTTATTTATGAGATTTGAAATGTCATAAAGAGCTATTTTGATGGACTTTCTGAAACTGACCCAGTGCTGTAATATTGTGAAGTCATTGTTGCAGTAGTTTATTATGAAGTGCTGCTGCATGACATCAGAGGAAGTGTATAAAATGGGACACTGCAGGGGAAGAGAGCTGCTGGAAGCCCTTTATCTGGGCTAAGTGCCTGTGTGTTGTCGTACCTGCTGCAGTGCAAATTGAAATGCTATGAGAATGACGTATAAGGATACAAGGAGAGGGAGAGATGTTAAATTGTGGTCACCTCTAGCACAAATATAAGCCTTAATAAACTGCAACTCATTATTCTGATAGTGAACCAGTTTCTAGATGTAGAGAGGATTCATCTCATGTTTACAAATATGTGTTTACTTAATTTCTTCCACTCATTGCGCAGGGGATAAATATAGTCATCAGATTATATCAGATCGTAAATCTTTCATAACAGAATATAATATGATTCCAGCTTAATTTATTACATACACCATGTGAGCAAATGGGCAATACATGAATCTAATGTCTTGTTATTTACAACTATCCTTGAGATTCTGGAAAGTTAAGAAAATTGAGATTGATGATGGGGATTTGTTGACCAACAAACTGCTGTCCAACAGTGTTAATGCAGGCTAAACAAATATTTAGCCTGCATTATTCAGCCAAAGGTGTATATCCTCCTGGGACCGGAGGAAAATGAGTCTCTTCCAATTTCCTTTTTTTTGTGATTTCCTACCTATTTAGGGTTAAAAAAACATCTTGCAATTTAGACTTTTTTAATTTAATTTAATTTTTAAATGTTACAGTATGTTCACTGTAGAGGACGTCGGGACCATTTTAGTTTGAAAAGACAGCCAAAATGAACAGATAGACTATATAACGTATTATGGTTATGCAGTGATTAATACAAGAATACATTCACCTTTATTTAAAACATAAATAAGTAATTGATCTGAACATTGCTGTTTATTTGGTCACTAAAAAACTAGTTTGGTTTTTGGAGTCTTTCTAGATCTTCAAAGACTTTGTAGTCAATAGCCGCGTTCACACCAAGTACTTTGCCGTACTTAGTGCTGGCACTCAGTGCCCCGGCACTTATTACCCCAGGGCACTTAGTACAGATCGCGTTCACACCGGAGTACTTTTCCCTGAGGGAAGATTACGCAAATGAGCCGCTGACGTCACTTCGTCTTCTTCTGCTTTGGGTTTACTGGCAGGCCGCAAACAACTTCACGGCGTATACTGCCACCCGGAGTCCCCGGCCGGAAGTCCCCGGAGTTGGGGACTGGCTTCAGTAGAAGCTGCTGGGAGTCCCAGACATAAGGGGTACTAACGGAACTAAACGCGAAAAGTACGGTGAAAAGTACTCCGGTGTGAACGCGGCTAATGTACTGGGAAAAGTACCTCATTGACTCCAGTCGGCACGGGCTGTAGGGTCATCTTGACTAGTTTCATGGATGTGGTCTCCATTTGACCATGCTCATAGAAACAAAGCTTGCATTCCTGAGGCAATTCTCATTTTTCATGGCTCCACTTAAAATAAAAACAACAATAAGACATACGTGCTACTCTTGGCCCACAGAGGGCCATGTCTTTCCAGCTCGTCCCTATCTGTCTCTATGTCTGTATCTGTGCGCTCATGGAGCCTCCTGCATGTTTCCCCCTCTTCTTCTTGACCCTCTTCTATCCCAGGTGTGAAATCCTCATCTCTCTCATCATCTGAGAGCTCAAAATCTGAATCTCTCTGAACTATCTGGTACAGAAAATGTCTGCTTCAGTTCCGTCTCCTGCAACAATATTGAGTCATAAAGTCCATGAAGATGGTCCTGACGTCCACTAGAATGGACATTTATGAAAGAGCTGTTGAACTTGAATTATTTTAATTGCTTTCAGAACTAATTATATAGTTCCTCTCATGTTAATAAACAAGAACATATATGATTTTCATGGTAACAATTATTCAACAATATTTAACTTCTCCTCCTGCTTCTATAAAACGTTGTTTTTGGTATGCCAGCCATTTTGGATGAAAAGAACGAGGAACTTCCCAGCATGCAATTTTAACCAATGACATATCACTGGAAAGACCAGGATGTCCTCTGTACAGTACATCAGGGATTGATAGAGTAGCTCAAAAGAGTAAAAGGAGATGCATGTTAACAAAATGTCAACATTTTCAATGGGCTGGGTCCCAGGAGAGCAAATGCAGCTCGTTATCACAACAGAGATCTGCTGTATGCCGGAGTTATGGCTAACACACACACACACACACACACACACACACGCACACACATACACACCGTGTGTTGGAACCTGAGTCCCTTGTAGCCATCCACAATAATTAACACTGACTTCTGTTCCAGAGAAGTGAAGTGTGTAGGGGAGGGAGGGAGAGGAACTCAACAACTTTAGTCTGAGAAAGAAAGACATGTGTGTGTGTGTGTATTGTAGGCTCCTCCCCCTCTCTCTCTCTCTCTCTCTCTCTCTCTCTCTCTCTCTCTCTCTCTCTCTCTCTCTCTCTCTCTCTCTCTCTCTCTCTGTGGTGGATGTCAGCAGTGTGTACTTCAAGCTCTTGGTGTTCACACACTCAGTCAGACAGTCTGATTAACAGGTTGATCCAGCGCCTAGAGAGTGTGTGTGAGATAGAAAGAGTGTTGTCAGTGTAGGATGTGTATGTGAGGGAGGATGAAGAGGGGTCGGTCTTGCTGTAGATGGATCCTCATCCGCTGCTGCTACTGCTGCTACAATGGCACAGGTGGGACACTGTGTTTTTGTGTGTGTTTGTGTGTGCGTGTGAGATGATCAATGGCAACACGTTTGTGTGTTTCAGACTGTCTGCACTGGTTGTGACTGTGAATGTTCTTGTGTTGCATGCTTTACAAGTTTGTAGTGTGTATGTATGTATGTGTAAAGGAATGAACCAGAGAGCAGGTTTCCGACTGCCAGCATTCTCCACACATCTCAGCTGTGAGGTGTGTGTGTGTGTGTGTGTTGCATGTTTGTGTGATAGTGGCTGAATGAAGGAGGTTTGGACATACCAATAAACAGACAGGCAAGGAGAGAAATTCCTGTCATTATTTTCTGTTATGGCGCTACTGGAATCTAATTTGAATTGAAAATGAATTGTCAAACAGGAAGTTATGTGTCAGAAAGACAGATATAGAAAGAGAGGGAATGAGTGCGAGAGAGGGGCAGTTATAAAGAAGAGGACAGTTTCTCTCTTTGTCTATACAGAGAATCAAATGTTGGATTGTGCAATAGTTTTCCTGCTATTCAGTCACCCACTGCACAAGGCGTGTGTGTTTTTCGGCATGTGTTTGGGAGTGTTGGGCGCAGGTTATGACAGAGACTTTGGCCACCATCAAAGCCCTGACTGCACTGGAGTGGTTTTAGTATAATTAACTGTTTCCCAATCACTGTCTGTCCATACACAGAGTCACAGTGGTTTCTGTTGTGTTGTATTTACAGTTGCTGGCTGGTTAATGAGTGTTAATCTGTACAAACCTGTTCATCAGACACTGTATGACATGACTAATGTAAAAGCGATGAGTCACCATACATTTGGAGTCAAACCAGGTCCTGACTTTCCATCCTGACATATTTGCAAATCAAGCATAATGGATCTATATTAACGACATGTATTGTATACCAGTAAACCTTGTAATGAAAAAAATGATCTAATTCAGATTAACTTTATACCTGACTTATAAACAACAGAGGTTTTTCAGAGTGGGACTGTAAGGTTCAATTGAGTTTTGGGCAGTGGTATCTTTTTGGTTGATGGGTTGGTTCATAGCAAATGTGTGTTTTCAGTGTTTCAGCAGCAAGACTTTGCTCTCCTGCAAAAACAAAGCATTGTTTGATTGTTACGTGTACTCATTTCAAGCCTTTATTTACCCAGGTGTATCCCTTGAGATCATTGATCTCTTTTTCAAGGGAGACCCGCTAAGATAGGCAATATAATTGACCATGTGTTACTGGAAAGTGTATGACTTAAACAATGGAGGAGGATCACAAAACATTCAGATGTATTATTTGTCCCTATCAGACAGCTATGTCTCTATCATGGAGGGACCTTGGGAGTTGTTACTAACTTCAACAAACTCTCATGCAGCCACAATCATTTTGGACCATTGGCCAAAACATTAGACATTGGCTAACATTTGAATCAAAGAGGTTTTATGCTGTTAGGAAATTGCCAATTCACTTCAATGTAAGCGTAGTTTTAAGGTCAGGCGACCCCATTAACACTACGCACTTTTACCAATCAACGCTCTGAAGTCGACTAAATCTTTGAAGTGGTTTTATCGTGTTGACCAGTTATCTGGAATAACTCCAGTTTTCACAGCGCACTAAAGTAGTGGTATTTTGTTTTAACCCTGAGCTGAAATCCAACTTAACCCTGTAAAGCCCAAATATAGAAAAACATTAGAATTTTTTTGTTTGACCTTTCAGATGTTGACCTTTTAGGGAAATGTTGTAATATATCAACGTTGAACTTAGGTGGGAGCAGAATTCCTGTATTTCTACTCACATTGTCTGAATAAATATATTGAACAACTAAGGGTTAATTTGCAGGATTGATTGCTTACTTAGCCCTATATCAGTATAAAGCATGAATAATAATCACACATCAGTCATATTTGTTATGAATAGTCATTTCTTAAATAGTAATACAATGGTAGTCCCAAAAACAGTTCCTGTCGTCGGAAAAGCACAGACGGACGTCACACTTGCTGCATTGCATGTTTGTGTACCTGTAAATGACTTCCTCTGTGATATCTGGACAAGAAAAATCAGTATTGGGACTGGTAAAATCTTTTTTCAGCCAGCGATACCTGTCACAGGGCTTGGTGTGTTTATGTGGTTGGGGCTCGATTTCCACATAATCACTGACTGGGCGGTCATTGGGTTGTTGTTTTCTTTGTCCACAGGCATCTTCATCTGCCTCTTCTTCACTCATAGCAGTCTCACTGTCCTCTGATTCCATCTCAAACTCACTTTCTCCGTTTTGGATGGCAGCAATCACATCACACAGCACACTGAATCCAGGACCTCTCTTTGCTGGTGGCATTCTGAAATAGAAACATTTATTAATAAATATGTATCAATAATACATATGCTTATTATATTGTAATAGATTACCTGAAGGAATAGATAGGGTGGTGGGACAAGTGTTCATTCTGTCTGGCTTAGCCTATTATCATACTAAAAGGAATGCATGCACCACCCCCTTCCAGGTGTCCCGATGCAACAAGCTGTACATTTGAGTCACGCTATACTATCTGGCTTAGCCTATTATCATAATAAAAGGAATACCTACACCCACATATGCAGATAAACCAATGCAACAAGTCATACAATCCTGCCTATTATCATAATAAAAGGAATACCGACACATGCAGGTAAACCAGTTCAACAAGTCACACAATGCTGTCTGGCTAATGATAACAGGCTAATTATCATACTAAAAGAGATACATCCAAGTGTCCCAAAACATTTCAGAAAGAACTGTTTCTGCCAGAACCAGAGAAGAGTTAAATGTATTTTTGTAACTAATGAACTGATAAGATACAAGTAGAGTTTAAAATATTGCTAGAGATATAATGTATTAATGTATTCAATTCTGGTCTTAATTCAACATCTTAACAGAGGACACATTTAGAACTTAGTTATAGTGAATTAATATTTGTGTTTTATTTCCATATGTGAACATATAAGAAGGGCAATGACAGGTGCTCATGCTATTTTGACTACACTGACCCAGTGTTGTAATATTGCAACAAAGACATAAGCGGCTCAAATGTAATGAATGTATTCCACAAAAACTAAATATGTACATGTTCTAGACATAATCACAAAAGAAAATATTTGAGGCATTTTACTTACTTGATTTCAAATTCAGTCCAATAAAAATAAACACATTTACTACCCAATAGCATTGTGAGGCTGAACAAAAGGACCTTTTGACTATGTAAATGTAGCCTTTAAAAAAACAAAACATTTACTGACTTTTTTAGGATAGCTTAAAGTAATGTTGTAAAATTACAACCGGGGGCCTTACAGGGTTAATGCTAATGAACTGTGTGTGTGTGTGTGTGTGTGTGTGTGTGTGTGTGTGTGTGTGTGTGTGTGTGTGTGTGTGTGTGTGTGTGTGTGTGTGTGGTGTGTGTGTGTGTGGTGTGTGTGTGTGTGTGTGTGTGTGTGTGTGTGTGTGTGTGTGTGTGTGTGTGTGTGTGTGTGTGTGTGTGTGTGTGTGTGTGTGTGTGTGTGTGTGTGTGTGTGTGTGTGTGTGTGTGTGTGTGTGTGTGTGTGTGTGTGTGTGTGTGTGTGTGTGTGTGTGTGTGTGTGTGTGTGTGTGTGTGTGTGTGTGTGTGTGTGTGTGTGTGTGTGTGTGTGTGTGTGTGTGTGTGTGCGCGTCTTCTGTTTAGCTAAACTGTCTCCAGAGCCTCTGAGCTTCGTGCTGTATGGAGCTGAACTTGTTACATACATTTGAGTGATTGCAGAATTAGTCCAAGGTGATTAATATAGATACTCTATATATCCTCAAATGTAATGAGTAACTGCCTCAAAGTTTGGGAAAGCAACCAGTTTCCTCTTGTTGAGGATCAGGGGGAGAAGTGCATCTGCTTTCAGTTCTGTATTCCTCAAATGGCAAAGGATTCATCATTAGACAGTGAAGTTCAGCTTGCTATACTGGTTTCTATAACATGTCTATTAGAGAATGCATCTACATGTGTATGAGGTGTACAAACATGATTCCAAAATATATACAGTATGTCGGAACAGGATACTGAAGGCACAGTGCAGCATTCAGAATCAGAGATGGTAACTGGTTGTTTATGATGAACCTGCATGGCTTTCTTGACTGAAAGACAGACACAGATGCACACACACACACACACACACACAGACGCACTTAAGTGATTAACTGGGGTGTAAAGTGGTCCTACGTCCCATCCATTACCCATTAATCCTGAAGATGGGCAGGAAACTACTCTGACTCTGACACACACACACACACACACACACACACACACACACACACACCCTCACCCCCCCCCCCATACAGTCTCCCAGTAGAGATAATGGACAGAGATGTTTTCTGCTTAACTGCTTCATCAGCTGTGGTTCAGACTCATGACTTGTGGTTTGACCAGCTCCTCAGTTTTATTTTAAAACCAAAACTTTAAAACTTCCCATTTCATAGAAAGGACTGGTCAGTCTGAGTGATTACAGTAATAGCTGCAGTAGAGTAGGAGGAATACTTACTAGGAATACATTTGTATGTGTCCCAATAACTAGACTTAAGTATTACATCTAGGCCAGGTTAAATCAAGTTTTTTTAAATCACTTTAACTCTGATAATATGCAATATATTCCAATGTCCTTTACCACCTGAGTGTGTTGCATAGGGATATTCCACACACAAACAATTCTACCATAACCATACTATATTTTTCTTTAGATGTGTGTCATTACAACCTGCAAAATATTGACCTTACTACGAGAGGAACTGCAGTCATTAGTTGTCGTTATGGGCTGATCATAGAATTATTAATGTTTCCTATAAGGATTTCTCTGCTTTGAGATTCGAACTGATAGGACTGGCAATTTCTCTGGTGTTGCTTTTTTGCATTTTAGGAAAAGGTGGACCCTCCACTGCCAATTGTACTTCTACAGTTGTTCATACTGTTGATTCAAGGAATACTGGCCAAATAAAGTAGTATAGACTCAATGTAAGAGAGGGAGAAGCATCCAGAATACATATGGGTGTTTTGATAAGATGCAGAGAGCCCCTTTTGTAACCTCTTATTATTATTGTCAAGGCTCGTAATGCTGCTGCTTTGAAGACTCAATAAAGCTTCTTCCTCTCCCAATAGCTTCCTTTGATCAGGGACCATAGGGAGTGTGTGTGTGTGTGTGTGTGTTATTGTACGTCTCTACATGTTATCTATAATCAGATGTTTGTATCCTCACTGCATACAGATCTCATTTTCTTTAAAGTCTCATGAAGTCTTAATAACCTTTCTGTTTGCATAAGATAAGATATACTTCTATTTCCCCCTAGGAAATATTGTTGTGCATCTTCTTTAAGTCACATTACGGCATCTAAAACGATGTAGGAAATGACTGTCAAAGAGAATAGAAGACGCTTCGCGTCGGGCCGAACCACGCCCCTTAGCTGTGATATAATGAGCATATACCACGGCCTGTCGTGAGCTATTGCTTAAGTGTATCTCGAGCCGGTTTCTCAAATTTACCTACCCCACCTTTAACATAGTGCCCTATCATTAAATGAGTGCCACAGCTTATAATTATCAGTCATTCTGTTTGCATAGAGAGTATGTACGGCACAGGAGAGAGGACGTAACGGAGAGAGGAATGAGAGGAATGTAATCTGCCCAGATTACTGCCACTTCCTGACATTGGCATTAAAGCATGATGAGTGCAGAGCAGGCGTGATCCCGTAATAAAAACTACAGCTTTTGTTCTTTCCACACACTGTTTTTACCTAAAGTATGCTTTGCATTTCATGTTGCATGCATTTTTCAGATTTTGAAATTAATTCCACAGATGCCGTTCAGTGCATATGGCGAGAGTTAGTTGTAACTACATGGACTTTTTTTAGTTACTTACCTGGTCCTTTGTGTGTGTGTGAGTGTCGATGTGTCGAGTTTCAATACTCTCTTGTCAATAGAGCCATTCATAGACAAAATGTGTGTGTGCAGTGTAATTACAGAATGAAACCAAGTGTGTGAGAGAGAGAGCACGCAAGACAAAACCTCTGTTCTGTTGCATTCAGACTGCTGGTTTGGTCTCCACAGACTGGACGTCAGATGTGTGTGTGAGAGTGTGTGTGTGTGTGAGATTAAAGATAGTGAGTGATGGGGATTTTAACAGTAGACAGTCTGTCTTTCTGTCGGCGGCTAAACAAAAGCTTCCTTGTTTGGTCTCACCTGACTTTGGCCGTCAGTGTGACACTGCTGTACTCTGTAGTACACACAGTATCCAGTATAACTAAAACTGCAATACTCCATTCCTAACCATCAGTTTTTAATGAACATTGTATCAAGTCTGGATTTGGATCTTAGTTAATGATGACTGAAAATGTTGATTTCTGTTCATAGGAGGCTTATGTCGTCCTCTAAAATATATATATATATATATATTGTCTTGTAAAAATAACGTTGCCGTGGAAAGTGTTTGTGTTGCTTTGAAGTTTCACGTGTCAGAAAGCCTGTAATGTTGGTGTGGGCGTGCTGTACCGGGAACAGATAGAAGATGAGAAGAAAACCTGGAAGTCCACATCAACAATGCTGCTACTTTACATTGTCTGGATGACACGTAATTATGTGGCAACCGACGCCTCGAGACTTCCTGTCACAAAAACCTTCATGTCTGATTTGAATATTTCCCTTTCCCGGTGTCCTCCCCTGAGATCATGAGTGTGTGTGTGGAATGTTTTTTATTGAGATGAATCATGTTTGTTTCATGACAACTGATGATAAGATATAAAGGAATGTGTGTTGTTGGCCATGAAGTACATATCACATACTTCTCATTACTGAGGTCTCACCTAATGAATCATCACAGCGACAACTGAGCTTCTCCATAGGCCAAGGAAGGCTGCAACATGAACGCTTTTTAAAATGCACAATAATTGGGTCTTGTGTGAAGAGTTGTTGTGTTTTGTCACACTTTTAGCTCATTTTATGGTATTTTTCGTTAAAGGATCTGTTCTTGGTTGTTCTGGTGACTGGTCGAATACAACAAGCTGACAGCATCACACTGATGTCCTGCTGCGTCATTTTTCTCTGAAGAAGTTCAAGCAGTGATTTCTTATCAGTCAGCTGTGTGTGTGTGTGTGTGTGTGTGTGTGTGCGCACTCAAGTCTGTAATGAGTTTCTGTCGTCAGCCAGCTGTTAAGGCCCCTCAATGAGTGACATTGGTTCTGCTGAAAGCACACACACACATGCACACACACATGCACACACACGCGCACACGCACACGCACAGGTGAACAGGTGACCTATGACATGTTTCCCTCTCTTAAGAACACATGGCTGCGTTTGCTCAAAAGCACTTCAGGGAGTAACCAGTGAAACGGGACGAATGGGACAGAGTGACGACAGAAAGAGAGAGAGAGAGAGAGTGAAGGGGATAATAAGGATAACTCCTGCTGGTGGGGGGGGGGGGGGGGCAGTATCTGTCTAGTTATGCAATCCCTCTCTTTTATTGTTCAATCCAGACCAAGTGTAGTAAATGAACAACCTTGGGTTCAGAATACGGCTGCAACTAACTATTATTTTCAGCGATTTATCTGCAGATAATGTTCTAGATTCATTGAATATTTGTCTGTAAAAAGTCATGCTGAAAGTGTTCATCCTGGTGATGTCTTTTAATGTCTTGTTTTGTCTTTTGAGACCTCTAAAACGTTCATTTTGATATAATACAAAACAGAGAAGCAGAAAATCTCCATATTTGAGTTTCCAACAAAGCATTTCCTACCATTATTGAAGGAAAAATAAATCTCCATTGTCAAAATAGTTACGTTTGCAGCTGTAGTGAAGACCTGACTTGACCTGACGACAGGAATGTGGGTGTGCTGCTTAGTGATTCAGTCGAATGCTCTGTAAATATGCACCAATGTGTGATAAGGTTATCAGTTTACTGTAAATGCACCACATGCTGAGTCTTTCTTATACAGAACACTGTCTCAAACTCTGATCTTAATGATAACTTATTAATAGCTGTTGTTTATTTTATGGACATCTCAAATATCAGTATGTATCATTATGGTATGAAAGTATTGTTTAGCCTTTTGTAGCCTATGGTGCTGGTTGGCCACTCCAAACGCTTGTGAATATTTGCAGTCAACAACAAAGGAAAGACCGACAGAGGTGTGTGTTTGTAGTGCTGTGTGTGTGCATGTGTTATATGCATTACTAAATACTGTACAGTGCCTTTTTAATGTTTTCAAATGTACTCCGAAGTTTGTCTCTTGAACCAGTCTTCAATAGCACGGTCAAAGCTGGATTGTACTACAGTTTATTTAATTTCACCTCCCCGTAGTGTCATTTTTGTTCTGCCAAGTGTGTGTGTAAGAGAAAAACAGAGACTGAGCTACCTTTTAGTAGCGCTGTGTGACCTTGACTGCTGTGTTGAACAGAGAGTGTTTATCTCTGCCAAATAGCTGAACATCAGATAGCAACTTAAACAGCAGATAAAATAGACTCATTAACCTGCTGTCCTGCACACTTTGAAGGAATGAGCTCAGGAGAAAGTCCCTGTCAGACAAAAGTGTTGGACAAATATATAATTGAAACAATTTCTTCAAAGTAAGCAGCACACATGCAATGGCAATTCATTTAATGCATTACATGAAATTACCCCGCTTGTTATTCAATAAATAAAGAATATTTTGTGTGTAAAGTTCAGAAAAGTAAATAAACACACACACGTCTATTTGCACATTGTTGCACTGTTGAAATTGGACCTGCTCTGCTTACAAAACTTCAAGGAACTGAAAGTGGATTAATTTCTTCATTTTACAAGGAACTTCACTTTTACTGGATTTATTTTTAGGATCACCATTGGAATAACACTGTTGCAGAAATAAAAGAGTATCACATGTTTGGTATGTTAGCCTTTCACTGCTCAACAATAGACATTTTAGTACAACTACAGTAGGGTGGCATTGAGATTAAAGCAGTCAGATATGCAGGGGAGGGGATTACAGAAGAGCAAGAATAGGGTAAAAAAAGAGTTTAAACAAGTGGGTAAAAAGCTTCCGACTCATAGATATTACAGTTAAACACTTCAGGAGATACCGTTGACCCTTGACATTTAACTTCCTGTCTGAATAACACACACATACCCCCCACACCATGGCAGCCACAGCACATCGCTCCCAGCTGCGTGTGAGTGCAGCTGATCCACCGCACTGCTGACACATGACTACCGTCTCACACACACTCACACACACTCACACACACTCAGTTCTGTTCAGATGTCTCAGGCTTTGCAGCAGACTCTAAACTGTAGAATGACAAGTTCCTAATCTTGTCAACGTGCTTCAAACTATGCACTTATCTCTTAAATATTCAATGTAATGTCAGAGAAACTATGAACATGTCAGTATGTGCCACATTTGGGGAACAACAAGTGTCTCATTACAGACGTCTCAGTTATGTGACTTGTCAAGACATGATTTAGAGATATCTCTGCGTACATGTTGCATAGTTTACATTCTGTCCTGTCTAAATGCAAGAGACCATTGCCACTGAATTGTCTAAAAAGACGGTTGTAATTTCAATTTAATTTAACTATGTTTTCCTAGGGGCTTTTTTTTTTTATTAATGAAGATTTACGTTTAAGTTAAAACTGAAGATATGACTTCAAAGAAGGTCGGCTTTTTGATAAATTACACACACACACACACACACACACACACACACACACACACACACACACACACACACACACACACACACACACACACACACACACATAGAGAACCTCTTTATGTGTTTCTGATGTATTGAAGTAACTGACTGATGGATTGCAGTAATGTGATGAATGATCGATAGTGTTGAGACAAGTGAATGTGATGTTCCTGTCAGCTGATTTAACATGACTGTAAATGTGAAACACCCAGTGCACAGAGACTGACCTCAGTTTGAGCGACAATAAAGCAATAACTGTAGCAGGACCACATAAAGTCCTCAAGTTTCTTTATTTAGCTGCAAAACACCATGAAGAACTGTTATGTATTTTATTCCTGTGCAATGAACAAGGGAGATGAAATGGAAGTGAAGTTGGATGAAACCATCTCAAGAACAATCCGTTGTCTCTTTGTGTAATCGATGATATTTAGTATGTAAGGAATATGTACGCTTGATTCAATCTAAAACTGTATTTGATTTATTTCAGAAAACTATCCCGTGAGCGGCTCTGATGGAAAGACGGAGTCTGTGGCGGACCTCCAGCCGCAGCCCTCGCTCACCTCGGTTCACTCCAGCTCTCCGGGTCCCAAACGCTCCGGAAACACTCTGAGGAAGTGGCTCACCAGCCCGGTGCGCCGCCTCAGCCACGGCAGCTCCGTCAAGAAACTGCCCAACAACAAACAGAAGAAAACTGGTAAGACAAAACCACATAACTCTTGAGTATAACATATTTCTGAGAAGTTAAAGGTCACCTATTGTGCAAAATCCACTTCTTCATGTCTCTTCTACATCAACATGTGTCCCCTCTGTGTAAAGAGATTCTGAAAGTTTCAGGAACAAAGATTCTCTCTCTTTTTGTCCTGATCCATTTATATAAAAACCTGTCTGAAAATGAGCTGATCAGATTTTGACCACTTTATGATTTGTTGGCTTGTGTAACCATTAGCCAATCACCAACCAAGGTAACCCCCGCCCACCTTATCACCTGAATCTCCTAGAGCATTATTTTCATCTAAAGTAACAGACAGAGAATCAGCACTTTTGAAACAGGGCTGAAACAGAGGGGATTATGGGATGCTGCAATGATCTGTTTGGTGTTTGGAGCCAAACACTTCAGAGACATGTTTTGTATATATCTGAGACCTATAATATATTGATGAAAAACAATATAATAGGGGACCTTTAAATACATCTGTAGAAATGTTTTTTGCAAGCGCTGAATATTGAGTCGTCACTGGGCCGAAATACAGTGAATTCAGCCGTAAACTGCAACATTTCAAAGCATACCATAAATTCTTCTTTCAGTTGTTTTTCCCTTCCATGTAGCTTTCGGTTTAAATGTATTTTAGCACACTGCAACAAGTAGTCTGCGAATACTGTTGCAAGTAGAGGTCCTCTAAAAAATCCTGCTTTGTTGTTCAGTATTTGGATTTGTAACACAGCATTGTATTAATGTTAAAAAGCATGATATTATTGGCTGACCATGAATTTTCAACATCAGTTTTGGGGGAAATACCCCAACAGGAAAAGTCTGTTTAAAAGACCCTGCTCTGATTGTTGTAGCGTTGAATACATGTTCACAAACAAATGGCTCCTCCTCCTGTCACCATGTGGCAATAACACAACATTGTAACTGAGGGTTAAATAAAATAGATTACCCATTTCTAGTGTCAACAGGACTTTGGAGAGATGTTAAATAATGTGTTGCTAGATCTACCATTATGGTTCCTTTAATGTCTTTCTAGCATTATAAGTCATTAATACTATACAAGCTGTTTAAAACCTCCTTGATTTCTTGAATCCTCAATTGTGAAAATATTTTACATTTGGACTGAATGTGTGTGAGTAATGAACTGTTTGATTGACAGGAACAGGAAGAGAGGAGAGCAGGAAGAGCATCGACCTGGGACCCCCCCTGCAGGACGACATCATCGACGAGGTGAGCAGGAGATCCAACAAAAGAGTCTTTGATCTGCTGTGGTCTGAAGTGTGGTGTTTCACAAACCTGCTGACATTTCATAGCTTAAAGGAAGACTTCAACCACAAATGAACTTGTATACCAATGACCTACATTGCATTACATTGCATTACATTGCATTACATTACATTACATTGCATTACATTGCATTACATTGCATTACATTACATTGCATTACATTGCATTACATTGCATTACATTGCATTACATTGCATTGCATTACATTGCATTGCATTACATTGCATTACATTGCATTACATTGCATTACATTGCATTACATTGCATTACATTGCATTGCATTGCATTACATTACATTGCATTGCATTACATTGCATTACATTGCATTACATTACATTACATTACATTACATGTTACTTATTAGAAGCTTTTATCCAAAGCGACTTACATACTCAATACTGTGGGCAATCCCCACAGGAGCAATTTGGGGTGAAGTGTCTTGCCCAGGGACACAACGACATGCTGACTGCAGTGGGACTCAAGCTTGCTATCCTCTGATTCGAAGATCAGCGCACTACCCACTGCGCCACACGCAGAACTCTTGCATGTTTACATATAAAAGGAAGATTACAAAATGGAGGGAAGTCTTGATAATTGGAAATAAATGGGAGACGCAATTAACAGAACAAATATATCAAAACATCCTTTTATTCACATTCATCCAGTTGTATGCTCTATACTCCATGAGCACATGCATTTTCACTTTTACCATATTTTTTAAAGTACTTTGAACTAGCTCCGATAATTAGCACGCATGAAACACTAGATTCATTAAAATGATAAAACATTTGATTTCAAACGGCCTGTTGCGCGAATCTTTAGGTTCATATTTATATTTTGTGGCTCTACTGCGAAACAGGAAAGGGAAAACCCAAACAAGCATTTTAGGGCCCCTTTAAAGTAGGCCCTTACCTTATTTCTGTTTGTTTTGCAGCACTGTGAAAAGTTATCACGCCTTAAATGATCCTTGTTGCATTTCTGATGCTGTTAAAGGGTTTTCGTAGACTCAGCAGGAAGAAAGGTTCATACGGTCATTTATAATCCGATATAAAACGCCTGATTAGATACAGTATGCTTTATATTGGGCCTCTGATCTACCGAAAAAAGATATGTGTTATCAAACCCTGCTTTATGTTTGGTTATCTGTTCCAGTCTATTAGGTATTTAGTTAAAAGATAACCTAACTGCTCCTTGCGGCCTTAGAGAACCTGTCAGGGAGGTATACAAAGATATTTATGCATCTACGTAATAGACCGTAAACAGCCAAGGTTCCTCTTTCTGTGTGTGATGGCTTTCTACTCCCACACACAGACACATTAATGACCAAACTCCAGAATGACTCCCTGATTCCTGACAATACAAAACCTCAGGGATCCGACTTCTTTGAATATTATTTGTCATACAACTCTTGATGTTGTAATGTTAAAACCCTTTAGAATAAATCATGTTGATGTCCATATGCTCTCCCACTTTATTAATAACTTAGCAATCATTTTTGAAAACTCTTAAAAATCATAAACGTATGAAACATGTCAGTTGCTGTTTTCCTTACTTCTGGATGAGCTTTTTGGCGGACAGCAATGATATTTGAGAATGATGTAAACGCATTGTTAAACCAATTATTGCACGTAACTAAAACTTAAAAGCAACAGAAGTATAAAAGATAATAAGTCATTTTGGAGAACTTGTAAAAACAGATTAATTTGGAGAAAGGTGTTTTTCGTATGCGCCACATTAGAGAGAGCGTTACAAACACAGGAAATGACTCTTCTTCACACAATACCCCTTTGCATTGTTCAATGAGAAAATGCAGCCTGAACATTTGGATGCATTTAACAAAGTCTCACAACGATAACTGATGTGTGATGATAAATAATGTGATCATGAAAGTGTGTTTGATAACGAGGGGGTACAAAATGGTTTCTTATTTCTAACGGACTCTGGATTTATGTTTGCGTCCCTCAGAGACGCCGCGGTAACAACGCTAACATCCTCTCCAAGTCTGGGATGCAGAGCGGCGGGGAAGAGGAGCAGGACGAGGAGCCGCACACCGACCTGCCCCCCCGCATGGAGATCATCAAGGACCAGGAGGACAAGGTGAGAGAAGATGGGGTTCACATCACTAAATAAATGCTTTATCCGACCAGTTAAAAACAACTTCTACTCTCAAATCTGTCAAACCTTTGTACTGAGAAACTTTGATGTTATCATGATGTCATTCAGTTCATTCTTTGATTTATTTGATTTTCATTAAGTTTTTATCAGGGGTTTTTTTATTTAAAGGGGACCTATCATGCAAAATGCACTTTTGTACGTATTTTATACATGAATATGTGTCCCCGGTGTTCCAGGGAACTCACCAAGTGTCAGAAAACACAACCCTCTCTATTTTCCTCCATACCCAAATCTCTAAAAAAGGGGCTGCAACGGATCTGATCAAAACTGATCCCGATTCTAACACTGTCCTGACGTCAGGACGGTGGCGCTACGGCTATTGGGCCAACTCCACCAATCAGGAGGAGACAGCCACGGCCATTGCCGTTCGAAAGCGCTGGAGACGCTGTAGTACATATGCCAGGCCTGTAGGTGGTGCTGTTCTCACAGAATCAGCCCTTGCAAAAACAGAGCTAAAAAAGTGCAAATTGAGCGAAATGAGGCATGGCTAAAATGCATGATCTGTTTGGTATTTTGAAAAAATAAAAGTATAAATATGCCTTATATAGGTATGGTCCTACACTATATTATTCAAATATAGCATGATAGGTCCACTTTAATGAAAATATTTTCAGGTTTTTTTCATTTTTATTATAGAATATCAAATTTGTGGGTGTAGTTTTCTGTTGTTTTTCTTACCCTTTACTCTTTTACTCATCAATGCTGTCGTATTTTTTAAAGAAAGAAAAATAGTTAATACAAATAAGGTTTATTTGAGCAAAGCTTGTCCTTCTCTCAGGCTTGGTATAAACCGTGCAGTGTTTCCACCTGCTGCTCTCCTCTGCTAACTAACAGCTGTTCTCTCTTTAACTCTATTTCTCCTTGCATGAACTCTACATCCTTTGTTCCACTTCCTGCGTTCTCTCCTTCACTTCCAATCTTCCTAACATGCTCTTGGTTTTGATCCTCCTCTTCCTCTCAGTCTTCCTCCTTGCTAACATCTCTTCAGTCGTCCTCTGACGTGCCCAGCGCTGCAGAGCTGGTTAGCGCCATAGAAAAACTGGTTAAAACCAAGATGGTGAGTGTGTGCGATTAAGTGCATGAATGGGTCCTACACATGTACAGAATAAGAAATAGGTGGCCTGTTATAAATGAGCATAAACCAAAAACACAATCTGCAGACCAGTCTTAAAGACCGAAGGGAACACAAGCTGCTGTCTTCATGAAGCTAACACATCCTGCTGTCTTCGTGAAGCTAACACATCATGTATGGATCTGTTCTTTTCAACAAATTAACACAATACTGAATTTGTGTATTAACAAAAATCATGCATGAACAATGTACTGTACTTGTGTGTTGTACTTTATTGTCTCTATGTTGGTGAGATATAGTTGGTGTTCATAGTTTGTGTTATTAGCTTGAATGTGTCTGTGTTTATATCTATGAATACATGCATAACATTTTGAACAAAAGTCATGCAAAGGCCACATCTGGAACGTTTACAGGGGGAGTTGGGGAACGATATATTCACTGTTCTCCTGGTTTATATTGTATGAAACACATTTCTGACCAGCGCAGATAATGTTCAAGTCGCTCCATTCCTCCAGAGAAATAAATCCAATCTGAATGGTGGTTAAGTGACATTTCTTTGTATTTGATAAGAAATTGAAGATTAGACTCTTACTGGACAAAACACCACACATTAGAGGAAGAAATGCCATTTTTTTAATAAGAGCTGAAGCGGTTTCTATGGCATATCATTTGCCAACATAGTGTCTTATCCACTTGAGTATAACGTGTTCTTTGATTTGTTTTAATATTGTTTTTGGGCCACCATTGCCTTTTAATGTAGAGACTGAGTTTAGACTTGAAAGGGAAATTGGTCCCAGGATGGACTCTACTGTTTGAAATATTGCCCTTCAATCCGCTGCCGTGTTTTCAGGCCAGGTGGAGAAATCACTCTCCCGCTCAAAAAAACAGTTGCTGGGATTTGTTGCTGATTTGGAATCTTGTATTTCCACACCGACGTTGATGTAATTATGAAAAGCAGAGGTGGTAGTTTTCACAATCAACACGAGTGGTTACTCTCAGCCGCTAAAGACCAAGCTCCTGCTGCCCTCTGCTGTCATGAATCCATCTCACTATCCTGATGGTGGTTCACACTTAGAGATTGTCCTCATTGAGCACCCAAGGTTTGAGGTCCTTTCGTGTTTATATTGTTGAGTCCCTATGTGATGAAATAGATTTGATGGAGGGCATGTCGTTGCTCTCCTGAATCTATAACAAATAACTGTGAAAAGGGAAAAGGTTAATCTCTAAACGCTGATCTCCTCTTCCTCTCTCCAGACTCTGGATAAAGGAACGTACCCCGACTTCCCGTCTCTGTCTCCACCGGAGCAAACCACTCCAGTGCAGCCGCGAAACCCTGAGCTGGAGCAGAGAGCCAAAGCTATGAGAGGACGGATGTGAGTACTGCAGAATATCATCTCTACTGCCACTATAACTGCTTCTAATTCAACAACTACTACATGTTTACCCACAACAACCAGTGCAGACAGTAGTCCTTTTTGACAGTGAAAACATTTCCTCAGGATGTTTACAGTGAATTGTTTTGTTCTGACCAGGTTTGTCCTTAACGAGCTGATCCAGACGGAGAAGGACTACGTCAAGGACCTGGGCATCGTGGTGGAGGTGAGACAACAACACATACACACCTTTGTGATTCAGAATATTGTGATTCAGAATATCCTGCCACCCCCTATCAGCATGACCCTTACGATAAAGTCAATGGTATCCCTTCAAGTAGCTTTCTTTATGGTCACATAACAGCAGCTCTACCAATTTAAATACTGACATAATGCACTTTCTTTTAGTAAATTGTCATTTTCATATTCTCATGTTTTTGTAAATTTGTTAGTTTATAATAGTTTTTAAAATAGTAATATTTTTGTTTCGTTAATTCCTGTTATTTTATTTATGTATGCAGAATATACACCAAAGCAAATTAATTGTGTCTCTTAAACTACAGTACTACTGCTTAAAATCCTGATTCAGATTTTAAAACTCTTAACTCAAATTTGCGAAATGATAATGACCGCAGAACCCCTGAAATATGTATCTTTGGTATAGCGTGAAGTGTTCGTCTTTGCTCTGATGTTTGAGGAGAATTAAGTGTCTCCTCTCAACATGTTGACCTTCTGTCCCCCTGCAGGGCTTCATGAAGAGGATCGAGGAGAAGGGCATCCCCGACGACATGAAAGGAAAAGACAAAATCGTCTTCGGGAACATCCACCAGATCTACGACTGGCACAGAGAGTAGGTTCAGCGTCGGTGTTCAAAACCTGGCACTGGACCCAGATCGGGGTCGTCGGTCCTGTTTGTGTTTGATCACTAATATCCCCTCTTCTGTTTCCTGTCAGCTTCTTCGTCGGAGAGCTGGATAAATGTTTAGACGACCATGAGCTCCTTCCTGAGCTCTTCATCAAACATGTGAGTGGAACACTGTGGTGGTGATGATGAAGATGATGACTTTGTAATATTAAAATGAACTGTGTGATCTGCTGTCTGAAAACTGTGTGTGTTTCTGTGTGTTACAGGAGAGAAGGCTCCACATGTACGTGATTTATTGTCAGAATAAGCCGAAGTCAGAGTTCATCGTGGCAGAATACGATACATTCTTCGAGGTAAGTGATGTTTTGACTCTTTGTGTTACTTAAGTACTGTTTTTTTAGTAAAACAAGGAAAAATCTCCAATAAATTCATCAAAATCTCCTTTGAGACTTCCACCTGCTCTATTCTATTCTGTATTAGGATCCCCATTAGCACTACCATGGCTATTATCTTATTATGTTTATATTATCTTGCATATTTTATATTTAACAGACTACATTAATAAAGCAAAACATGTTAGAGGGCAAATAGAGGATAAAGAAACCTTCTGATGTTGTTGGTGTTTGTCTTGCAGGGACTCCAGCAGGACGTCCAGACCAGGTTGTCCATGAGTGACTTCCTCATCAAACCAATCCAGAGAATCACCAAATACCAGCTGCTACTGAAGGTAACACACACACACACAATTAACCTTAGCTTAATTTATTTAGTTACCAAAAGAGATTTATTTTTTTAAATAACTAGCGCTGTGAAATTAAGCCATTTGTGTTTTATTTGTCTTGAGTCTGTAAGAGGCCACTCATTTAAGGGAGATAATTGCCTGTGTGACATTTAGGGCGCAGTGATGTATTGTGTAGTGAACTGAATGTACAGAGTGTTAAACATGTGGTCATGTTTCTCCTCAGGACTTCCAGAAGTACAGCAGCAAGGCAGGCATTGACTGTGAACAAATCGAGGTAAAAACACCTCATTTAAAGTGCCTGAATATCAAAGTTCACACAATCACATCACAGGATTTGTACCCGCTTTTACTTCCTTGCCTGAATCCATAACCTTTAGATGTTTTATTGATATCAATGTATGTCTCTTAAAGCTCCAATTCATTGTCCATCCTAAGAGAAGAAAAACAGCTGAAATGAACTCCTAAACAATGATTGAAATCCCTCTCTTACAGAAAGCAGTAGATTTGATGTCTCAGGTCCCTAAACTGTGTAATGACATGATGAATCTGGGTCGTCTGCAGGGATACGAGGTATGTTCACTTCCTGTTTTAATAACAAGTCTGCACTCTGCACAATGACCAGTGAGAAATGAATTAAATATGTTGACTAATCCATTTCCTCTTCAGGGTAAACTGACCAGTCAGGGCAAGCTGCTCCAGCAGGAAACCTTCTTCGTCACAGAGCAGGACTCCGGCGTCCTGTCGCGCTCCAAAGAGAGACGAGTTTTCCTTTTCGAGCAAATCGTCATCTTCAGTGAGCTGCTCAGGAAAGGGTCGTCCACGCCCGGATACCAGTTCAAGAAGAGCATAAAAGTACGCACAGAATGGGGGTCTTTTTCTGGGGGGTAACATTAAGAAGGCAATTTCAATGAGTAGCTCAACATTAAACTACGTTATGAGTCAGAAAACTACATGAACAGTTCCCTTTATTTTGCTATCTATTCATCATGCTCCCATTTTATAGTGTTAGTTTCCCTTTCCTAAAAAAATCATGAGATGTTGTCCACTTGTGTGTCAGGGTTCAAATGGATGTTTAGAATTTTTTTAATTAAAAGATACATGTGTGATACAAATAATGACACTGATAATGCTTTCTTCCCCCCCCCCCTCCTCAGATATCCTTCCTGGGTCTGGAGGACAGCAGCGATAACGATCAATGTAAGTTCGTCCTGACGTGTCGCGGCTCGTCGGAGCGTTTCACCCTGCAGGCCGCCAACGTGGACATCAAACAGATCTGGGTCCGACACATCCAGGACGTCCTGGATGCTCAGAACAACTTCCTGTCTGGTGAGAGAACACACAAACACCTAAACTATACTCTGAAGCATTGTGTATTTGGTCAACACCTTACTAGGTTCAAGGTTCAAGGTTAATTATTTGTATAGCACATTTTAAGACACAGAAGCAATTAAAAGTGCTTCACATAGGCATGTAACACATAATAACTCAAAACAAAACAAACACAAAAAATACAATTCATAAAAGCGATAAAATAAAGGTTGCAGCTAAAAGTGCAATGACAAGGCGCTCTGTTACTAGATGCAAAGGACATACTGCCAATGATACATACATTCAAATTATGACATTTTGTTTATTTTGGATGTTGAGTTTCCTGATTGCACCCTTAGATGCACGAGTGACTGGACCCTACACTCTTCCATAAGTGGGTCTAAAAGGACCCGTATTAGAATAATATGTGTTTTTATGCAATTTCTGTCATTTTGGTTAAGACAAATCTCTTGTATAATATTTAGTATTATATTTTGGTTCACACTAGAAATATTTTATATTTAATTTTTCACTATTTATAATTTTAGAAATTTCTTTTACATTTTGAAAAAAAACTTTTTCCCATAGGATTCCATAGAAAATGCATGCGGGTCAGTTTTGACCCACTTATGGAAGCTTGGGGTACTAATACAAAAACTACAATTTCTTAAAATTTAAATAAAAAATGTGAATGGCATGATATCCAAAACATGTTTTTTGAGGAATAGCTGGAATATGAAATGATACATTTTTTTAATTACAAAGATACTTCAAGAAAACCACCTCACCGGGTCCAAAAAGACCCACTTATGGAAGCTTGGGGTAGTAATACAAAAACTACAATTTCTTAAAATGTATAAAATGTACATTTAAAATTAGAATGGCATGATATCCAAAACATGTTTTTTGAGGAATAGCTGGAATATGAAATGATAAAAAAATGTAATTACAAAAGATACTTCAAGAAAACCACCTCACCGGGTCAAAAAAGACCCACTTATGCATCTAAGGGATACTTAAAACATGTTTTAACATTTGGAGAGTCAGAGAAGCTGACACCAAGAGGAGGAATATACTGTAATGCTTCATTTCGGTGTGATTGTAGCCCTCCAGTCTCCCATTGAGTACCAAAAGGAGAAGGGCGGAGCGGGCAGCAGCGCCTCGCTGACCAGGAACCGCTCTGGCTCGGGGAACCGTTCTTCTTCTGCAGCTTCGTCTCAAAGCCGCCCGTCATCAGCCGTCGGCCTCGGAGACAAGGAGCCGGAGAGAGGGAGGCCCGTGATGAAAGTGTCCACCTCCAACGGCGGATCCACGTGTTTCGAGTCCAGGGTGAGTTCCTGCAAACAGCCTGGACACACATGAGGGGAGGGATGGTGACTCTCTATTTGTTCTGGTTTCTTAGTTTAGTTTGTTGTTTTTGTCTGGATTATTTTTCATTTTATTAGCAATTGTCAGTGTCTTGATTGGAAAAGCACAGCTCTTCACAGTTTTGCACGCATTACAATTTGTACATTTCCCAGCTGCAGGACTAATTAAGGGATTCTGATACTATCCACTTTATACTGCATTAGACTCCATGGGAACTAGAGCATGAAGCACACTTGTTTCCCCTTCACACTGTCTGTTCAGCTTCCTGTTCCCTAAAAGCCAAGGTTAAAATCTGGGCTACTGCAGGTGTAGCAGCATACTGTGTGAGTTTATATATATACACACACACACACCAGGCTGTTCTCTTTCTGGCCTACTTTGTCTATAAATCCTCTTGCTGTCTGCAGGAGGCTGGACAGCTCTGCTCACTCTGTGATTTACTGCCAGGCTCTACATGGAAGCACCTTGACCCTCTTAAAGGGAGAAACTGAGACTGTCCTAAGAACAAGACTTAAGATTTGTATAGAGAGGCGAAGTCCCTCCCCTTCCGGTGGGACTCATGGGACCTTATTTCGGAAAAAGTTTGTATTGAAGTCAATGGAGAGAGAAAGATTATCTTTCGATCCCGTTTGAATTGTGCCACGAATTACACATATGATGTTTGTCAATCTTAAATAATAATTTCCATGTCAAAAAAGTCACAGTTTGTCGTAAAACTGTTGAAATATAAGACTATGAAAAATAGAACTAGAAAGACTACAAATCCCAGAACCCCGGTCCCGCATGCTGGCTCTTAGGAACCGACTAACCCCCCTTGTGTGTATGTACAGCTCTCAACATGCCCAGACTTGTAGTGATTTTCACTTCTTTTAATACTTTTCACCTCATTCTGAAAGAAAGAAGTGAAATGTGCCAACGTGACGGCCGTCTTGGTGCGAGACGGGAGATGTAGTTCATTGAGCGGTTTCACACAAAAAAAGTGTTACTTCACAGTTTTACGACACATTTTTATTTTTTTACTTGTAAAATTATCTTTTAAATTGACAAACATCATATGTGTAATTCGTGGCACAATTCAAATGGGATCGAAAGATAATCTTTCTCTCTCCATTGACTTCAATACATACTTTTTCCGAAATAAGGTCCCATGGAGCTCAACCGGAAGGGGAGGGACTTCGCCTCTCTATATGATAAGTTGAAATGAAACTGAAGTAAAACAGAACAAATTTGATAAGGCACACCTTGTGGCTCCTAACTGCGAAATAACGTAATTCAATAATAAAAATGTGCGTTCAAATTCAATTTACAAAATCTGTTAAGCTCCGTAAATCTTTCCTACACTTTTCTCTAAAATAATGAGGGTTTTTTTCTTACATCAAAGCTCTGATTGGCCAGAAACAATGAACATCAGACCTATTGGAACATCTACAAAAAAAGAAATGACATAAAAAACGTAAACATAGATAAATAGAGGTTTTACTGTACTGGAACCAATAAGTGTCCGCTTAAGTTAAGATGTTTTGGTTTTGCTTTGAGCACCATTGTACTGGGTAGAAGCAGGAAACTCATCAGCATAGAGGTGATCAGCTGATTAGACTGTACATTTAGTAACTTCTGTGTAAAAGAGAGCCTGAACAGAAAGCTGATGCTCTGTTGTTCTCCTGCTCCTCCCCCTGGGTCCTGACTCTCCTCTGCTTCGCCTCAGATTTGGATCATTATGACTGTTATCCAAACCACACAGACTCACCTTGTCCTACATGTCTCCTCATCCTCTCTTCGTCTGTCATTTCTCTCCTCTGGTCTCCTCTGTGTTTTTTTCTCCTCTCTTCTCTCTCTTGGCCATCCTCTCATCTCCTCCCCAGGACCTCGAAGGCTGTAACGGCGTCTCCTCCACCATGTTGGTTTCTCAGGACTACTCGGCGCTCAAGGAGAACGAGATCTGCGTCAGTCAGGGAGAGACCGTCCAGATCCTGGCCACCAATCAGCAGAACATGTACCTTGTTTACCGGCAGGCCAACAGCCAATCACCTGCCGCAGAGGGCTGGGTGCCGGGACGCATCCTGGTCCCGCTCACTAAGTCCATTAAAGACTCTTCTTCTACTTCCTCCTTTCCGACGTCGGTGGCCGATGCCAGCAACATCAAGTAAGTGACAGACAGACGCACTTCCTGTTGGGCTCCGAACCAAGCACTCGGATTGGATGAAACTCTTTTCTCCCCATTTTCGTTTTGTTTTTTGAGTCAGCTCCCCGTCCCCAGGTCCTAACTACTCACTGCCTCCGCCCTCACCTCCTAACTCCTCCCTCCCTCATATCCTCTTGGACCTCACAGGAGACTTTTTTTTTGTGTTGTATTTTAACTCCTGACTTGTCTTGTTGTTCCTCGGAGGTAAAAGGTACACGACTGTTCTCTTACTGCTGCGGTGACAGTTTTATTTCTGAGCCATTGTCACTTGACAGCTCTGTGGCAACTACATGAAAATGGATTTAAGGCTTGCAACCGAACTAAAACACTCACACACACACTGATCATTTTCCATGAGGATTTATCCCACAGTGATAGACTGGATAGGAAATCTTGTAAGTTGTAGCTGACTCTGGAAACCAGAGAGAGAACAATCATGTGGAGCTAAACCGGACTCTTATTTCAGTTCCTAACACCCTGTTTATCATTTTCTTTTTGTATATTTTTCTTCTTTTTACTGTTTTTGGAAAAAGAAAAACTCACCTGGGGCATTCAGGTGGCCTCAGCCCTATTCTCCGCAGTGGAGAATATTTATTTTGTTGTCTGTGGCAATCTATACACAATTTTGTGTTTATTCCTCTTGTTGTTTTTCTGCCTTGTTAATTATTATTTTATTTTACGGACAAAGTTGGATTTTGTTCCCTCCTTCTTGTTGATTTTGTTTATGTCGGCAGTTCACTGTACAAAGCTGATTTTGTTTTTTTTCGACTGAGGCTCTAGAACATTCCTGTTTAAAAAAAGAAAAATCCCTTTTGCACTATTTAAGATGAGAAAAAATATGAAGTCAGGCTGTGCAATATGTTGCGTTTAATGGCAACGGTCAGCATTGTACTGTTGGTAGTCTATAATAATGATTTTAAATGTATTTTAAATATGTAAAATAAACCTTTTGGACTTGAGCATGAGTTAGCAAAGCGACGTGAAGGTGAAGTTGTTTTGTTCTGCGTTAGGCTGAAGATGATTGTAGTTTTTAATATTTGTAAATAAACTACATAACAGCAAATGATGAACTGAGCGGTCTGCCTGCTTCTGTCTGTGTGAACCATTAGGTGCAGTTCCTCTGTTCAAGACCAAAGACAAAACTACTTAGGAATGAAGTGTTAATGGTTTTGACTTTACTTCTATTAAGGTTATTTAAATCAAATTATTCTCTACAGAAAATTAGACCGAAGGTGAGCAAAGGATTGTATTTCTTCATAATATATGACCAGAGATTGTAACACTGAGCATCAGGTAAACACCTACTGTCTGCACCTTTTCCCTGTTTCATTTCAGCTTTTTGTATTCGTTGTTTATTGTGGTGACATTTATTTTTACGTTTTTTGTTTAAGTTTTTACTAACAATAACGGTCTGGCACTCCACAGAAGATACAATGTTGAAATATATAACCCAGAAGTTTTAAAATGGCAAAAAATACAGACGGAAAAACGGCTGCTTTTACATTTGATAATAGTATTGAAAAATAAAATAACATTTATGTATAATGTTGTTTTAAACTTAAGACTGACCAGGTGTTCTTGAAAGTGTTCAACTTTGACTTGACTTTATATTTCAACACACTAAAGATAACGCTTCCAGGTTTATCTACCAAACAGACAAAGTGGATAAGAGGTGGCTAATTGCATATTACAAAAGTAGAAAAAGTAGATTCATTGAGAAACTGCTTTTTTCAAATACATTATCAGAAATAAATGTATGTTGGCCACCATGTCCGTCACTGCTCACGTAGAACAGTATGTTAACTCAAACTAAAATGATTTATTCCAAATACTACAGGACACACAAACGCAGATGGGATTTGTGAAAATGTTAACATGTTAAAGTGTTTTTTTTTGGCTGTGTTGGAGGAAGCTTCAGTATGTCCGTCTTTCTCTCACGTCTCTCCGCTGCTCTCTCCTCCAGTCTAACTTCATTTCTCTCTCAATAAAAAAAGACCAGTGTCCTTCTGTCCTTCTTCTTCTGTTTCTAACTGGACCAGAAGAGTCTGGCTGCAGATTCAGGCGACAGTGACCCTGTCTGGACCCTCTGCTGCAACTACACTACACACACTTGGATTGTACACACACAGTTACACATACAAGCAGTAGAATAAACTATAGTGACAAAAACGATATATATTTGCATTTGAATGCATCATAGAGGATGTACAAGAGACAATAATACGTTTGTTCTCTGCCTCTTAATGGTGCTTTCCCTCAGCTTGGATCTTTTTCACTCCCAACCAGATTCATCATCATTCACTATTCTTATTTTGATCAAAGCCCATATCTGCCTCTTCCATTAATAATCTCAGTATTATAAGAAAGGTTATTGTAAAAATAACATGGAATGAATAAAACAGAGGGTTATTAAGCAGTTGACACTAAATCCTACACACTGTACCTTTTTTATTATAAAAAAAATGAAATGTTCTTTACTTTGCAACCAAAATAAGCTTTAAATATTCAAACTAGGACCCCAAAGCACATTTGAGAACACACTGCAATCAAGAGTCTTTCACTTACATGTTCGTTTGTCAAACCTAGTTGTAACTTGTTAAAAAAAGTTGAGAAGTGTAAGAGAACATAAATGACACTTAGTGACACTTAGCCCCTTGACCTCCACAGAGGGTTCAGAGACAGCCCTGTTGCCTCGGCAGCCAGACTCAACTGGACCCCTCTTCTCTCTGATTGGCTGGTTGATGTTTCTCGTTCCTGTACCGTACAGGAAGTCTCTGTCGTGGAACACACTGCGCGCCAGGAAGCGTGCCGAAGCAAAGGACGGCTCTTTTGTGGGGGTCAGAGGTCAGGAGAACGGCCTCCTCCGTAAGCCCAAAGAAACCACCCCACCTCCCACGCTCGCCTCCCCCGCCACCAGGGCGAAGGGCAAAGTGAGTAAAGCAGGCCGACGGCGCACGCTGGTGATGTCATATGTGTGTGCCGAAACCCCTCACCTGCCCCACTTTGTTTTTATTTTTCTTAACCTTGCGCATGTGTGTGTGCAGACCCACAAAGTACTTGCTGTGTTTTTATTTGACTCCACAGTAGTTTTCAACCTGCAGAGGACACAAATGTAGACTTCAATTCACTATATAGATTTTGAACGGCTTAAAGCACTGTGATTGGCCGGTCAAATTACCACCAAAGTTGCAGGGCTCATTTAAATGAATGAGCCACTTTGGCTATGAAGCTAGCCAATAGAAGCTTTACAAATATCACAATCAAGATTTTTCGGGCAGATTAAAAGTGTTGCCGTAAAGCAGGGGTGTCAAACTCAAGGCCCGGGGGCCAAATCCGGCCCACGACTTCATGTGGCCCCACAAGAGCTTGCAAAGAATGTAATATGTTTATTATACGGTTACATGATGATTTACAGAAGCACGTTGCCCATAAACGACATGTCCCACAATGCATCTCAAATTTGACTTTTTCTCTGAATTTGACTTTTTGTCTTAGAATTAGCCTTTTTCTCATTAATAGATTTGTTTTTCAAGATGTCACTTCTCTATTTCAAAAATGTCCCTTCTTAATTTTTGTTTTTCCAGAATGTGGCTTTTCTTTTAAAATCATATTGTGACATTCTTACTGAAGAGACTATCAATTATTTGCCCCAGACTTCTGCTTTCAGACGTAGTTAATTATGAAGTTATTACCCTATCCGATAATAATCCAATGCAGAGGCAGTAATGTAATATAATACATTATTTGATATGTATTCAATATTTATATATGTCTTTTTATATAGTCTTAAAGTTACAACCGGCCCTTTGAGTGCAACCATAATGCTGATGTGGCCCGTGATGAAATTGAGTTTGACACCCCTGCCTTAAAGTAACAAAATAAGCATTGTGGATTTAGTTACCTGTAATAAATAATACATAATTCCAGGGCAACGTTTTGCATTAATTCGTCATTAATGCCAGTGTGAACTAAAGGTAAGAGTTGAAAAGGAAAGTTCAAACTTCAACATGTGGGTAAATATGACATTTTAAAATCTAAGATTGTTGAGAACCCTTAAAGAAGAACACTGCAAGTTTGTTTCAACATTTTTATTTTACCCCAAACCCTCAAATGCACTGATTTGAAATAAAATCTGATTTATTTTTGTGTTTTGTGTTGTGATTTATTTCTCCCTCCTTGTGCATGGATAGAGGTAGACTTTACTGACTTATTGATTTATTTGTTTTTACTCAGCTGTGCTAACAAGTGTTTTCTGTAGTGGACTAACACCATGCAACTCACCAAAACCTGTTTTATGTGTAGATGTAGATGTGACATGTTGTGAAGTTTATCATGGTGTTGCTGTTTCAAAGTGAAAACAAAGCACACCTGTCTTATACTTTACGTTTCTCGTCTGCAATTCTGACATAAAGAATCTCTGTTAAAGATGTGGGAAATGTACAGCTTATGGTTTCGTTAAAAAATGTAGGATGGAAAATGTTATGGGGAAAAAACCAACTCCAAAACCTGTGTTCATTATATTTTCAAGTGATTCATGTAAAATGGCTTTTTGCAAGTATCAAGCTTGAAAAGGGTTTTTACCTAAAAGGCTGTAAATTGTTTTTTGTAAGGTATGCTATGATGTACTGAAGTATCTACAACTGGGAATGTCAAGGACCGGGACAAGCTCAGATAATTGTGAATGCTAAGATTTACAGCACTGTTATCCTTTTGATATGAGGCTTATAGAAAGATGTTCAAATCGGGTTTGTCTCTTTGTATACACAAAAGAAAAGTAATTAACTGAGAACATGGATCCTGCAAGTGTAACAAAAGTTGAGAAGTCATTTCATTTCAAACCTTTATTTATCCAGGTGTATCCCATTGAGATCATTGATCTCTTTTTCAAGGGAGACCTGCTCAAGTGTGCTTTTGGGAACTTTCTTGGTGCCATAGAGTAGCCATTTGTTAAATTGCTGTTTAAACCAGTTTTGCGTTGACTTCCAACACGCAGATAGTTGATTGTACATTGAGGTTTATCATTCCAAAACCAACAACAGCTCTCAGGTGAGTATCAGTCAGACAGACAGAATCCAGGATTATTAAACCTTGCACAGCAGGCACGATTATAGGAGTGATTAACACATACTCATATTATCTTCATCCACTTCCCTTATTCCTTTTTTCTCAAAACTTTCTTTGACTTGAATTTTCTTCAAAATCTCTGTTTCCTCTTTTTCATCCCCTGCTCTATTATCCTCACCTGCCTCCCTCTCTTGGAAATAATCTCAATTCTACTTTTCTTTGTCCATCACCAACTGCTTCTGTCTTTAATGACCTTTTTGTTCATCCTTTATCCCCTAACACCCTTTTTCCAATCCAACATCTCACACTCTTTTTTCCCGCTCTTCTACGTTCCTGTTCCTCCTTTGTTCTCCACCAGGACCTTCACACTTCAGATGAGTCTGACTGTGACGATGACCTTGACCCAAAAACTGGCATGGAGGTATGAACACACAATATTCTTTGTTAAAGCTGCATGGCGTTACAAAACCAGAATAAAAAAACTATGCAAATCCTTATAAAGTCAAGCTTACACTAAAGTATTGTAATGTTTTCAGATATTGTGACAAAGACAGACTGTTTTTTAGATGTATTTTCTGCCTAAACATTACATTTGTCCTCATCTGTTTTCAGCTTCTCAACCCAAACTTCATCCAGGAAGGTAATGCATCCTTATGAGCTTCTGACAATGCAGTTTCTCTTTGTTTTTCGGTATTATAATAAACATTACAAGTAAGCCAAGCACCTAGAAAACGATTAAATAGCTTTTAACAAAGAGGCCCCTGCACACACCTCACCAATGCTGTTTTACTTCCTACAACATCGGTTTTTGGTAACTAGAGTTTGCCACAAAACCTAAATTGGGCTGGCAGCATGTCTGATTCATTGATCATGACACCAAAATCAGCCTGATTACACTCGTCTGAATCCCTAAGCTGAGCTGCTAACTGGGTCTAAGTCCCCATAACTCACCAAATCTAGCAAATGTATAAATCAAAGAATAACATTTATGCAATGAGTGGCAGAACGGAGCGCAGTATTGACTTTGTGCCAAAATGAGGGCCAACTTATCAGTTGTGCCTAAATACCACCACTGATTTAAATGGGACCTATCATGCAAAATGCACTTTTGTACGTCTTTTATACATGAATATGTGTCCCCGGTGTTCCAGGGAACTCACCAAGTGTCAGAAAACACAACCCTCTCTATTTTCCTCCATACCCAAATCTCTAAAAAAGGGGCTGCAACGGATCTGATAAAAACTGATCCAGATTTGAACACTGTCCTGACGTCAGGACAGTGGCGCTACGGCTATTGGGCCAACTCCACCAATCAGGAGGAGACAGCCACGGCCATTGCCGTTCGAAAGCGCTGGAGACGCTGTAGTACATATGCCAGGCCAGTAGGTGGTGCTGTTTCTCACTGAATCTGCCCTTGCAAAAACAGAGCTAGAAATTGTCAAATTGAGCAAAATGAGGCATGGCTAAAATGCATGATCTGTTTAAAAGTATAAATATGCCTTATATAGGTATGGTCCTACACTATATTATTCAAATATAGCATGATAGGTCCACTTTAAGGTTGGGGTAGGTTGTTTATTCTACAAAGAATATCAGACACTGTCTTGCTGTGGCATGATTTAATATAATGAAATCATGTTCTCAAACTAGAAGGCCACCCTGTGTTTGCCACACTATTACAGGCCAGGTGGCTCCTATCAAAAGTAGTCATATATATCACTTTTAAACTCCACCTTGAAATGTCATTATTTCTTTGTGTTTCCTGTGTGCAGTGGCTCCAGAGTTCCTCGTCCCTCTGTCAGACGTGGTGTGTGCGTTCGGGGAGACGGTGGTCCTCTGCTGTAAAGTGTGTGGACGACCCAAACCCTCGGTCACCCTGAAGGGTCCGGACCAGAACCCAGTGACCAGCAACAACCGCTTCACCATAGACATCAGGTATACCATTACTGCATGGGTTCATATGGTGCAGTTTCCTTTGTTAAATACCGAAACCTGCTTTATTTTATTTATCTTCTTCCACATCCTCCTATTTTATGTCTTCTCCGCCTCGTTTCATTCATTTATATTTTTATACTACTCCTACATTTACTTCTCCTGCTCCATCTTTTAATTTCTATTTTGTTCTTTCTCTTCTTTCTCCTCTCTATAGGGATACAGGTGACATCCTGTTGAAGATCTGTAACCTGATGCCTCAGGACACAGGGATCTACACCTGTGTTGCCGTTAACGACCACGGCTCTGCCTCGTCCTCCGCCTCCATCAAAGTGCAAGGTAATAAAGAAAAACTTGTAAGAACTAGACTTACCATATATATTTATATAATTTTTCTTTTGATATCTTAAGTATATTGGACTGTTGGAGGATGCTGAGACGCTGTAGCTATAATGACAATAAAGCCTTTTTAAACTTCCCGAAAACGTGAGGTCTTTTAAATCGAGGCTAAAAGCATTACTTTTGTTAGCTGCCCAGAAGTCTTTTAATTTGTTTTAGCACCTACTGTATTTACAATGTTAATTATCTATTGTGTTCCTTTCTTTTGTCTTCCTATTAAGTGTAAATGTTGATGTAAAGCACTTTGAATTGCCTCTGTGTCTGAAAATGTGCTATATAAATAAATGTACCTTACCTACCTTACCTTTGAATTGAATTTGAATTGAATCTGAAGGTGTAATGGTAGAGATTTTGGTTTCCTAACGTTTTTCAATGAAGAGTACTTTAACCTTCTGTAACCTTGATATTTTCAACAGCAGTTCCTTCAAAGCAGAGCCTCTGAAGTGTTTTTTTGACTGTGTATGTTTCTTCCTCTCTCCTGCAGGTATCCCAGCAGCCCCTGGGCGGCCGGTGGCTCAGGAGGCCAGCAGCACGGCGGTGATGATCCAATGGCCGCCTCCAGCTTCCTCTGCTCACTGCAGTGTGAGCAGCTACAATGTGGAGTACAGACAGGAAGGTGTGTGTCCCGTGGATGTGAATACCGTGTGGATGGTTGTTTTTGAAATATGCACATTGTTAGGAAAATATCACTCGTCACCGGCTTGAGCTTCAATATCAGGATACATGTATTTATTATCCTTGCAAGAATGGAAGTAGTCATCACATACAGAGCATACAGTAGGGGACAAATAGTTCCCAGAACAGTGTCCTTCACATGCTTTATATACAAGAGAGGGTGTTATTCAGTCACAATAATAATAATAATAAATTATATTTATATAGCGCCTTTCAAGGGACCCAAGGTCGCAAGATGCAGAATACCGGTTCAAAGCTGTATACAATGTTTAGTTTAGATTAGCTAAGACCCACGTAAGCAATAAACATGACAGTCATATGTCTATCTCCATAGAGAGTGAATCATCATGTTAATCACACAGCTGTCGTATGTCTAAAATAGTCCTGATGCTCTTCTAGGTAATCATACATCCTGTTACGTACACAGCTACGTAGGGCCTTTGTTATCATGTGCTACTCTGATATTAGAAGAGTACATTCAGTATTTTCCCAACACACATATAAAACTTTTACCTTTTCTCTCCCTTTCAGACTCGTTGCTATGGCAGCAGGTGGCCAGCAGCAAAGAGGAGTGTGTTCAGATCGACTCTCTGATCCCTGGAGGTCACTATCAGTTCAGAGTGCGAGCCTCCAACCGCTGGGGGGTCGGCCCCCCCTCCGAACCCTCCAACATGATCACACTGCCCAGCACCAGTAAGTCTGGCACACTCAATTTCATAATTCATTCATTTATGTCTTCATGTGTGCATATGTATAAATGTGTCTGTTGATTGTGATTGGTATATACATATTTGTATACATATTTTTATACATATTTGTATATATCTTTGTTATTGTATTCGAGATGGTGGGAAACGGTATCTCGTTCTCTTTGTCTGTGCACACAAACTGAAAGATTGACAATGAAGTTGACTTTGACTAATGTGGGAGCCAGACATATTGTCCTTCAGCAATTATGCCTTTCCCAGAGTTTATGATAGACAAGAGTCCGATTTCAATGCATTAAGGACTAGATTACCGTTTTCTTAACATTACTGACCACCACCCTGAAGGTATTAAGATTGGATATGAGTCTTGGCCCGGAAGACAATAAATATTTTAGGTAAAATCCTGCATTTTCTTTTTTTAAAGTCTCGTTAATTTCTGATAGCATTCATATCATGTGACCCATTGACTCCCAATCATACTAGATATATTATACTGCACTGGACAAATAAGACACAATTATTATTATTGAATGTTAGGGCTTTTTCAATTTTATACCAATGTTTTTGTGAACATTCAGCTATTTTTCTTACTGAAAATAATATATTTCTTCAATAGTTTCCATATCATGTGACCTTATGACTCCATATTATTGAAACATTTGATTGATCTTTGTCCAGACTCTGGGTATGATGGAACGGGGATCCAGTGGAAAGAAAACTTTGAGTCGACTTTCTCTGAAATCTGTGAGATCGGAAGGTAGAGTGATGCAAATATACTGACTTTCAGAATAATGTGATTAACAACCCAAGATTGATTTTGACCCCAGGTGTAGATAGATGTGTGAGATGAGTGACCTTTTAATTCAGCCTCTCTTGTTCTTGTTTGTTTCACCAGGGGACGATTTTCAGTGGTGAGAAAATGTCTCAACAAATCTACAAAGAAAGAGGTAAGTTACAATTAAAGTGTTGTAAAAACTGATGCTGTTGTAAAGTGCGTGCTCATAAGTGTTAACGTTTTTTGATTTGCGGTGATAGCCTGTTGTTTGGAAAATGTAATTTATTTTATTTTATATTATTTAGTTACATTCAAAAACTTTTTTATTATAAATAAGTTTGCCCATTTTATACTTTCAGTGAGTTTTTTTAAAATTATTTTCATGAATCAGGGTTCATTTTCAGTAGATGTTGAGACTGTATGTGATCCAAGTTTGGAGTTGTATTTTTTTATGTAATCATATGTAAGGTTTTGCATGTTTCCGTTTCCAGTGAATGTTATGGTTTTGTCTTGCAGTGTGTTGTAAAATGCTTTTTTTACTCTGTTCAGGTTGCGGTTAAATTTGTGAGTAAGAAGATGCAGAAGAAGGAGCAGGTGGCTCATGAGGCGGACGTCCTCCAACACGTGCAGCATCACCAGCTGGTGGCGCTGCTGGACACGTACGAGTCTCCAACCTCTCTGATGCTGACCATGGAGCTGTGAGTCTGACTGATTAAAAATAAACGTTATTATGACAAAATGAACTGTAATGTCTTAAGCCCTTGTCCCGTAAAAGGTCCCCTATTATACTGTCTTTCATCAATATATTATAGGTCTCAGATATATACAAAACATGTCTCTGAAGTGTTTGGCTTCAAATACCAAACAGATCATTGCAGCATCCCATAATCCCCTCTGTTTCAGCCCTGTTTCAAAAGTGCTGATTCTCTGTCTGTTACTTTAGATGAAAATAAGGAGCCACTCCCCACGCCCCTCTGAGAGATATTTGGTTAAAAATAACTCAATGGTGCTCTAGGAGGAGATTCAGGTGATAAGGTGTGGGGGGGTGTTACCTTGGTTGGTGATTGGCTAATGGTTACACAAGCCAAAAAAATCGTTATGACATCATAAAGTGGCCAAAATCTGATCAGCTCATTTTCAGACAGGTTGTTATATAAATGGATCAGGACAAAAAGAGAGAGAATCTTTTTTCCTGAAACTTTCAGAATCTCTTTACACAGAGGGGACACATGTTCATGTAGAAAAGACATGAAGAAGTGGATTTTGCACAATAGGTGACCTTTAACACTGGAGTCTTATAATCCTGTGTGTGTGTCAGGCTGGAGGACGGACGTTTGCTCGACTACCTGGTGGCCTGTGATGAGCTGATGGAGGAGAAGGTGGCGTTCTTCATCAGAGAGACACTCGAGGCCCTGCAGCACCTTCACACCTGCAGAGTGACACACCTGGATCTGAAGGTGAGAGTGTGTGCTACATCAATGAAGACTAACTTCACCTACCAATGGAGCAAGTTTCTTATTTGTTTTCATTTGTGCTTTGGTAATGTAATCGATTATCTGGTGGAGCTGTATGATACATTTGCATCAATAGTCAGTCTTGGCTGTAGCTGTAACTGTTGCCGGGGTCCTGCCTGACCCCATGTAGTGTTTTTTGGCGACACCTGGAAATGTTTGGCTCTATCTTATTCATATACATTTACTTTAACATTTTATCTTTTGGCTCTATGTTGTAATTGTATTGTCTTTTTTTATCTATACTCACGACACCTATTGCACAGCTGTACATCCTGTCAGAAACATTCCTCCTCTGTGGCTCTCCTTGAGGTTTCTTCCATTTTCTCTCTGTTTTTGTGGGGTTTATTTGGGAGTTTATCCTTGTCCACTGTGAGGGTCTAAGGAGAGAGGGTGTCAGATGATTGATTGATATGTAAAATTCAATTTGGGAACTTTTGGAGTTGCATCTTCCAACTTTTTGTAACTATTTATAAGAATCACATTTTATATTAACATAATCTGTATATGTTTCTCTCTCCTGCAGCCTGAGAACATCATGGTGGACCTCCACTCTCACACCCCGGGCATCAAACTCATCGACCTCGGTGATGCCGTCCAGCTGTCCGCTCACCGCCGGTACGTCCACCTCTTGCTCGGAAACCCAGAGTTCGCTGCACCTGAGCTCATCCGTGGGACTCCAGTCTCTGTCGCCACGGACATGTGGAGCGTGGGCGTGTTGGCCTACGTGATGCTCAGTGGGGTTTCCCCGTTTCTGGATGAATCACCGGAGGAAACCTGCGTGAACATCTGCCGCCTGGACTTCTGCTTCCCGGATGAATACTTCCGAGATGTGAGCCAGGCGGCGAGGGACTTTGTGTCCTCACTGCTGCAGCAGGATCCCAGGAAGAGGCCAAGCGCTACTTCCTGTCTGCAGCACCCTTGGGTGGGCCGCGGGGGGGCACACGGTGGGGAATACTCCAAGAAGCCCCTGGACACTACGCGGCTGGCCACATTTATTGACAGGAGAAAACAGCTGCATGACGTCCGGCCCATCACTAATATCAAAGGGCTGGTGAGCAGCAGCATGGGAAACACACTGTGACCACCGGGACCCCAACAATAACATTACCATATATTTTAAGCATTTCATTTTATCCTGTATTTATTAATGTGTGCGTGGGAAAGGGATTTGGTGCCTGGATTTGTCATGTAGGGCGAGATTGAATCCTCTTCCAAGGACCAGTCAGACCAAACTTATAATAAGAAGATTAAATCATTGAAATAAATGGCTCTATTAATAATAATTAATAATTATATTTATTTACTGACTAACACTAGATCACCTAGTTTCAACCATTACATAAGAAGCGGGTTCCAAAAACTGCCTAGAACACCCCAGAAACCCAAAGAAAAAACCTCAAAGTTGAGAAAATTAGCATTTAGAAAACACACTGTGAGCAAACATTATGGCAACATATTAGTTTATATTTGTAATATTTATTTTTACAGGGAGAGAGTGTATATTGGAGGCAAGCGGAGCCAGTTATGTTAGGAGATCATCTCATCTTGTATCTCTTTCACTTGGATCTGGAGAGAGGTGCAGGGATCACTCACCAACTGAAAAGTATTTACCACCCATGATCAGATCACATGCTTTGGCTAACATGACTGAGCATATTAAAAAGGCTTAGTGAGTTTATACAGTGACCAATGAGGTAATGCACTGTGAAAAACCTGCGAAAGATGCATTTGTTTTCATATAGTCTGATTTGAATGAGAAAAACTCACGAAAGAGAGTCTAAAGAAAACGTTTTAATGTTGGTTTAGTTGCTGTTTTAATCCTGGACCTCTATCAAGAAGCCTTTGACTGGATTACCAGAACCTGGGGATTAATTCACAAAATAACTCGTGAGACAAAATATAAGCCAATTGACCCGATAGCATGTATGTTCTGGTAACTGCGGCGTTGAATGCATAGTGATTTGTTAAATGCAAAGGTCATGCCCTATCTCGTAATTATAAAGAAACTAAAAAGTAATTTTTGTTTTTGCCCCATGGTTTTGCTATCTGAAATGTAATAGCTTTTACTCTTGTCTAACAAGCTTCATGAATATCGCGCTGACAAACAAAAAACAAGCTAAAAAAATAACCTCCATGTTGGTGAAGGTAACAATTACTTGCTTGTCCAAATGACTTGTGGGAAATTCCTTGTTTACGTAGAAAATAATCAACTAAAAAGTCTGAAAGGTAGAGAGCAAAAACAACTAGTCTCAAACAGGATATTTAATTCTCATTTGTGCGTTTGGTATGAAGTATAACAGATCATTTTTTAATGACAATATATAAAAACTGCAGCTGTGATTTAAACCCCCAACACGTAAAGCTTCTTGGACTGGATGCAACAGCGCTGAACCCTCGCTATGATATACTTTTTATTTATTGAATGTTTATTTATTTCAGAACTGAGGTTGATAGTGAAATCATATTTGGATATGTGACCTGGAGCAGTCTGTCTTCGCTAGGTGAAGAAATCAAACTGAACTGAACAGCTGCTGGACTATAGCAGCAGAGTTTACGTTGTTAATAGTGTCATAGTGAACCGCTGGATTTACATCAAATCACTGACTGATCCAAACTGAACTGAACCGTCATGGACTACACAAACTGGGTTCAAATGGGCAGTTGTAGCATCAGTACATTGAAGGTGAAAAAACTGAATCCAGAGGACGACTGGACCTTTTACAGGAGCACAGAGAAGGCACCATGGAGACTGAAACCCTTTCTATAGGACACTTATCATTCGTTGATATCACTGTTTACAATTGTCCAAAAAAATGCTTATGTAGTTTACAAAAAAGGTAGAATAATCAGGGATAACCTGCATGTAAATTCACCAGGTATGGTTTAGAAATCAGGTTTAGAAATCTGTCTTGTTTCTTAAACAAAAACCTGTGACATTTGGTGTTAAGGTGGGAAATGAACTCTGAAACGTATCTGTTTGTACATTTGTGGAGCAGCCACTGTGGAAAGTAACCAGCCATAGTGGTAGTAATTTGTCTTGTTAAATAGTTTATGTGGCTGCTAAATCTGGTCTTTAGACAGAAGAGTCCATTTACTGTCTTGTTTCTACTGATGAATGTATACAAATTGTAGAATGTGTTCTGCCATCACAAGTGCTGTCCTCTGCTTTCACCAACTGCTTTCACAACGCTCTTTTCCCTCCTAAGCATTTAGTGTACTACTATAGTAAGCGTTTATTTAAGCCAGGGATGCAGAATGGTGCAAATGTAAGCTCTTACAAAAACATCCGTGCAAATCTACAAATGTTTTTTTAATATAGCTGTAACAAGATCTGTTCAGGTACTAATGTTCTGCTGTTTTACAGTATCTCATTCATCTTCTTAGCAGGGATTTTAGATAGACATGTCGGCTTCCCACAGGGACAAAGCATAGTGTGCTATAAACAAAACACAGCATTATTTTTGAACATGTTTTATTCATCTCCTACTACTAAACAGAACAGCTTTGTGTTAAATGATTCAATAATAAATACAGAAGTAGTGCTTCAAGGCTGCGGCTAACTGTATCAACTAACAAGCTGATGTATAAATGCTGTTAACATTAGTGCTAAAACAGTCAGCATTAAAAACAATGGTTGTATTTCATATTGGTCTTTGGAGACTCAAAGTGTTCATTCAGTTTCTGAAACCTTTCTTATAAAGATGAGAAAAAAGTGGCATTATGAATGAAACAATCATCAGGTGAAATGTCTAAAGTATGTTAAACACAGATGCGTGCAAAACGAAACTGTTGATATTAAATAGTGAGCTCTGTTTTAGCAAAAGAAACAGGATTATACCACAATGTCATGGCTTTAGCACATTTTGTATTATTCATACAATAGATATTCTATAACTTATTACTGTTAAAGAATTGAACGCTTTGAGCCTCCATATAAAACCTCAACTGTTAGCAAAGAAACCTACAGTTGTTTCTCTTGAATGAAATACCCGGACTGCCTCGCTTGAAGCTTACAAAAGTGCTTCGGCCGCATGATTAAACAATAAGTGTTTATCAAATGTTGCTAAAAATGTAGGAGAATCCGGAATGCCTGAAGCAAATGTTTGTCATCTTTTTAAAGAAAAATAATAACTAAGATCAGATTGTGAAGACTAAAAGCAAAATTCAGTTACAGTTTGTGGTCCCTAGACATTTCCCCATGAGCTGTTTTTCTTTTACAGTAAACATTGATTTACTTTTTGTTTGCATTTCAACTGAAAAAGTAAAGTCTTTGCTCTGTCTTGTGGTATTTCAGCCTAGCACTCAGGGTCATCATGAGGTATAGTGTATAACCAAGCCTTCAAACACACATACTATTACCAGAATATTTAAGCTTTTCTCAGACTGTATTTCTGTCTTGTTAAAACTGTTAATAATAATAAGGTTCCTGTACAAATGAACACTCATCTGCAGCATACGGAGGGAGTTCAATAACCATCTGAAACATGTGGTGAAGTAATAGTGTACAGTATAAGTACTAGTCTTGTCTAAAGCAGTACATCTGGTTGACCTTGCTGCAGTGTAAACCTCGGTTTAACTCTCTGAAGAAGCTGATCTTTCGGTTGTTCAATATAAGAAATCTGTCAACGAGTCTAATCTAAGTCATGTTTCAGTAAGATAAGACAACACCGTTCTTCACATTTTGTGTTTTAGGTTAGGAAATACTTGATAAAGTTAAAACATTTTGAGTCCCGAGTCCTAAAGTGTAGACCTTTCCCAGAATTCAGACCTAAATCACCTGTGTTTTTAAGCAGTTGGATTTTAATGAATTCATGTAACCAGAATTAATGAACAAAAGTGGTTGCTAGAAGAAGAAGGAAACCACAGTGTATAACGCTGACAAGTACTGCAGTGTATTGGCATCAAAACATACAACAGTAAAAGTACAATGTCCTATATTCAGATACAGGTAGTATTGCATATTATATTATAAGATAAAAAAAATTGATGCATTAATGTGCATATTACTTTTCTGCCACAGCTGATAAAAGTGAAACTAATTGTAATAACTTTACAAATTGCTGGATGGCGTCCCTAGCGGAATGATGAACTTGTATCTATACATTTTGGGGGGGATTTAATTTGGTTTAAATCTACAATCAACTAACAACTGAAGCTATCACATGTCATGGAGGGAAATGTAAATGATGCCTTTAAAGAAGTATAAAGACAGAAGTTTTATGTTGAAGACTTGCAGATCATCTTCTACACAGAGTTAAACTTGAGGCTCTCCTGGTAGATTTAGTCCCACAATGCATCAGTCCTGACTGGGAGAGCTGTAGTGGCTCACCTGTTGAATGCCTTGCCTGTTCTGTATCCTGATGGTGTTCCTGCTGAGCTTCGTCCACAGAGAACATCACGCTGATGTCTTCATGTCGCTGTGTGCAGCTGCACGCTCCTGTACAGGCCAACTCTTCTTACTCCATTCAACCTGCTGGTTTGTTACTCTTTCTTTACTAATAAACAACCTGCTTGTTTCGATTTTTCCTCTCACTGTCTCTTTCTTTGTGAAGGGTGTTCTGTGTGTTTCCCCACTGGGTGGTGCTATAACATTTGGATACTTTTCAGAGGGTTCATTAGCACTGGGTGAAAGTAGCATATTCTTGAATCATCTGAATTGATTTATTGATTTATTCATTTTACTTCTTCAAAACAAACCATGTGAATTATACCAGATGATAGACAGATACATACAGATGAGTGTAGATGCTGAGGTTAATCTTTATGTACATTTTAACACGATTAATACATTCACATGCATTGAAAAATGTTAAGCTGCAATTAAGCCTTTAGTTTCAAAATGTTTAATGTTTAAAAAGACAGAAAAAGGTGAAAGCCCAGATTGACTTGAAGCTTTTGTATCAATATGTTCTACCTACTAGCCCAACAAATTGAAATACTTGAGTCTTGCATAACAATATTTTAGTTTTTGTTTTTCTATCTTGTAGTTTAGAAAATATCCCCGATCCTCCAGCACTTTTATTTTATTGTTTTGATAACCCTGTCACTGTCACACACACAGTCGTCTAACCCTGTCTCCCTCTCTCACACAAACTCACGGCTCAAAACAACATGCTGACCACAGCTACTTTATGCTGAAAGCTCAAAACACAATTGTGTGTGTGTGTGTGTGTGTGTGTGTGTGTGTGTGTGTGTGTGTGTGTGTGTGTGTGTGTGTGTGTGTGTGTGTGTGTGTGTGTGTGTGTGTGTGTGTGTGTGTGTGTGTGTGTGTGTGTGTGCAGTCCCCCTGAGTGTGACTGCTTTTAAAAACCATCACAGCAGGCACAAGTACAGCTCGAGTTAATTACATATTTGCCAGTAATCCTTGAACAAGAATGTGTGTATGTGAGTGACTTGTAGTTGTTCTGCTGCTGAATAAATCACAGTAAACTGGAGAGGAATGACATGGCAGACATCACTGTGAAGAGTGGAAGAGGAGGAAAAAGAGTTGTAAACGTGGAGGTGAGTTAATTACATGGATTTACGTTTTGCTATACATTTATTTATACTGAATTTATGTTTTAAACTATAGCCTACGAAAGAAGATTAGGGCCACGTGAAAAGCTGACCAAAGCAGATGTTTTGTTGACCTCTGAGAAATCAGAAAAAAGTCCGGATTAATAAAAAATAAAAAACGGAATTCTGAGAAAAGTCAATATTTTGAGGAAAAGTCTGAATTTTATAGAACTCTGACTTTTCTTTCTCAGAATTCCGACTTTAGTCTCAGATCACAAAAACATTTTCACATTTGGCCCTAATCATCTTCAGTAATAGCCAGTTTGTGAAATGACGTAAATTATGATATCTAAGAAAAATGATAAAACAACATGTTCTGACTTCTCTTTCTCTCCCTCCAGATGGATCCCTCCTCCTCTCCCTCCTCCTCATCTGCCTGGCAAGGCTTCAGGAGGAAGGTGAAGCTGCTGCTGCCCTATGTTTGGCCCAAAGGCACTGCGGCGCTTCAGGGACTCGTGCTGCTGTGTGTGTGCCTGCTGGTAGCGGAGCGTCTGGTCAATGTGCTCGTGCCGGTTTACTCCAAGAACATTGGTAAGCTAAAAACAGAGAAGCTGCAATAATGGAATAGGAGATCCAGATATTTCTTAGTAATGTAAATATGTATTTTACAACGTGTGTAAGGTAGTGACACAAACAGTGACACACTTCCCAGGAACAGAAGTCAAACTGGAAAATGTTCCTGTTTACTGCATTTTTCGAACTCTAGAGGGCAGTGTCATCGTGATTTTGAAGTGCTTTGTTCCATCATGACCTTGATTGATTATGTCCTTGTTTTCTTGAGTTAGGGTTAGGCTATGTAGTCTCATCCTAGTGTGTTTATGACCTCGATGTCATTTTATTAAAACAGCATTAGTTCGACCAGTCTTTAAATCATTCTTCTTTGGTCATCCAGACTTAATTTGGTTTTCAAGAATTACCTTTACTACATTTCTTGAAAATTAATAAGAATATTCATAGCCTTTTTGATTGTTCTTACAAAATATTTGTCCTGTGCACTACTGTAAGCATAAAGTGACAGTTTCAGCTAATTCTAAGCCTTTTAAAAAAAAGTTACTAACTACAGATGCAATTAACACACTTAAAACACACAGCTGAAGACACCCATATAACTGTAACAAGTGTTAATTATATCATTCACTTCAGACCTCTAATGGATACATTCGGTCATGTATGCAACATCATAATGCCCAAAAATATTTTGTGCTGATGTAAACAGTTCAGCTGCTGTGAAAGGAGATCTTATTGGTTTGAAGGAGAAAGGAACCTTCATTTCTGTAAGGGGGGGGTGTCATCATTTGCCAAAGTCTCTTTTGCCCTATTTTGTACACAGGACTGCATGCCTCCAGTACAAGGCAGCGACCCAGAAGCCTCCACTTCAGAGGAAGTCAGCATTCAGTTTGTCTTTAGCTACTTTACCCTTTAGAAAACTGGCCTTTTGGCTTTTGGAGCAACATGAAAGTAGAAGCCGGCGTTAAGAGAATGAAGCCGAGCGCTGCTTTGTGTGATGAGGAAGGCGTGGAGGAGCTTTCAGAGAGGGAGGGCTGGTGTGTGTGTGTGTGTGTGTGTGTGTGTGTGTGTGTGTGTGTGTGTGTGTGTGTGTGTGTGTGTGTGTGTGTGTGTGTGTGTGTGTGTGTGTGTGTGTGTGTGTGTGTGTGTGTGTGTGTGTGTGTGTGTGTGTGTGTGTGTGTGTGTGTGTGTGTGTGTGTGTGTGTGTGTGTGTGTGTGTGTGTGTGTGTGTGTGTGTGTGTGTGTGTGTGTGAGTGTGTGTGTGTGCGTGTGTGTGTGGAGGGTTTTCTGGGAGGTCACCCCTCCTGCCAGTCATGCTTAGCCGGCATTAGCGGCCTTTTTCGTGGAGTTAACTCACCGGTACAACGGACGTTTTGTCTCCGGGTCCGACCCCGCCTCCCACCCTCAGACTCCAGGACCTAATGCCAAAGAGTTGAAAATACCCCCCACTGAAAACACACACTAGAGAAGTAAAAGAATATTGAATACACACGTTTCTTTATTCATTTCTCTCCATCTTTTAAAAATCAAATGTTCTCCCTTTTCTCACCATGTCTGTCTCTCTGTCTGGATCTTCCTTTTCTTCTCATACTGCCCTCATCTGAGTGTGTTTTCTCTTTTTCATCCTGATTCCCAGCACTTGTACCAAATGGTAATGAATGTGAATGAGAATGTGTCTGTGGGGCAAAAAGGGGAGTGTGTGAATGTGTTCATGATTGTTTGTGTGTCAGTGGTGGGAAATGTGTTTTACATGAGTAAATGTGAAAGTGAAGCAATAGTTGTAAATCAAGTACCAAACAAAGTACTGAATTCAAATAAATGAGGGCAGCGATAAACAACAGAAAAACTATATCAAACATCCTCATATAAACACAACACTGCAGGATAATCCAAGTTGTGGTTACTATTTTTTAAATGAGTAATAGCAATAGTCAAGTGTTCGTTTAATGAGCAAAGTATAAATATGCACTGAAAGAAAGCATAATGCTGTTCAATTTTGAGAATCTAGTCTAGTGGATTATCATTAATGTCATCGGAAAAAAAATTAATGATGCAGCTGAAAATAAAAATGGTGTGTGTTTGTTTACAGTGAATGAGCTCTCTGCAGGAGGCGGCTGGACTTCGTTGGTTTTCACCGTCTGCATCTACACACTGCTCAAGTTCCTACAAGGAGGAGGGGCAGGTGTGTATTCATATGAGTACGAAATAAAATGTGTTTACATCTTACAGAAGCGTGAGGTTTTTTCCTCTCCCATCTCACTTTCTCTTGTAGGTACCTCTGGTTTCATCAGCAACCTCCGTCAGTTCCTGTGGATCAGAGTTCAGCAGTTTACCAGCAGAGGCGTTCAGGTACCACTCAGACTTCTTGTGTCATTGTTTCACTATAGCCAATTACTGATCAAATATGTACAGTGGACATGGTCTCAAATTAGGTCTCATGGTCAGAAATGGTTGCAAGTGTTGTTGGTATGTTATTTCCTATATATTATTATTTAAAATATATTGAAACATTTAACTTTAAACATATCCCCGGAAGAAGTGGTCACATAATTAGACGTGCAGAGCTGTCTGTCCATAACTGATTAAGTTAGGACTGGCACAGTGATCTCTGTTATGTATGGTTTAAGGAGATAAAAGTCAGAGACAGTGACGATACAGATGGTTTTGACTGGGATTTGAGGAGCCATAAAAATGACTCTGTTTAGGATTAAGTAGGGACAGAGAATGGTGCTTCAGACTAGATGGTGGCTGCAGCGTGGAAACACTTTCACTGTGACCGACATTGTATATTTCAGAATCAGAATACCTTTATTAGTCCCACAGAGGGGAATTGTACGTTGTTACAGCAGAAAAAGAGCCAAAGACAGCTTAATGTTACGAAGAAGCATGCATAAAAAAGTATTATGTAAAGACATGTAACAGGAAGTCTCTCTCTGCGCCCTCCCTCCACTCTTCAGGTGTGTTTGTTTTCCCAGCTGCACGGCTTGTCTCTGCGCTGGCACCTGGAGAGACGCACCGGAGACGTGCTGAGGAGCGTCGACAGAGGCACCTCCTCCGTCAACAACCTGCTGAGGTGAGACTGTTGGGGGGGGGGGGGGGGGGACATGTTGACTGGTCACAACATGGGACACAATGGTACAAAGGAACCACAACTCACACTTGTACAGTTTATCTATAATGATACTTTTTGGTTGTTTCTGTCTTTAGCTACATCCTGTTCAGTATCCTTCCCACCATCTGTGACATCATCATCGCCATCATCTACTTCGTCTCCTACTTCAGTGTCTGGTTTGGACTCATCGTTTTCACCTGCATGGTGCTCTACCTCAGTGGGTCAATGTGTGTGTGTGTGTGTGTGTGTGTGTGTGTGTGTGTGTGTGTGTGTGTGTGTGTGTGTGTGTGTGTGTGTGTGTGTGTGTGTGTGTGTGTGTGTGTGTGTGTGTGTGTGTTGTGTGTGTGTGTGTGTGTGTGTGTGTGTGTGTGTGTGTGTGTGTGTGTGTGTGTGTGTGTGTGTGTGTGTGTGATATGAGTGTGTTTTTACATTTGCAAATGGCATCAAGCTAATATGCAAAGAGCTAGTCTTCTATATGTAAATCAGGAAAAATGTATTATATTAGTTTACAAAACAATCTTACCAAATGCAGCTCCAAAATGATTTTCTCTCCTCTCGTCTGCAGCCTGTACTATCCTGATCACAGAGTGGAGGACAAAATACAGAAGAGAGATGAACGATCAAGACAACAACTCCAAATCCAGAGCTGTAGACTCCCTGCTAAACTTTGAGACGGTAAATAACGCCCAACACTTCCTGTTAAATGCCTATATTTATACTGGTATGTTCAGGTGTGTGTCACAACTGGTCTTTCTGTTTTTCCAACATTTTAAAGGGTTTAATAACATGTCTTTTGATATTTGAGTATCAGTCAATTCCATTATTTTTCATCTCTTTCTCTGTTGATTTGATTTATTTTCCCAGGTGAAGTATTACTGCGCTGAGGATTATGAAGTCCGCTGCTTTGAGGAAGCCATTTTGAAGTATCAGGTAAGCTTGTGCTGCCGTCAAGTGACCATCATCTGTACCAAAAAACAGCTAAAAGCAAATAGACATCCCATTAGTGTGCTAATAAAAGTGGAAAGCTTTAGTTAGTAAAGATTTAAATACACTTCCAATGTTAAGTTAATTGCCTGTATTTTCTCATTATCAGTTAATTGTGTGCTGGTTGTGTTTGGCAGCACTGTGAGTGGAAGAGCTCAGCCTCCCTGGCTCTGCTGAATCAAACCCAGAACATCATCATCGGATCAGGACTGCTGGTTGGATCTCTGCTCTGTGCCTACCTCGTCTCCGAAGGACAATTCCAGGTATTTGTCAAAGACGATATCACTGAATGTGGATTCAGTGACTCAGACATCTCCTCAATCATAATAATAATAATAATAATAATACATTTGATTTATATAGCACACTTTAAAGACAACGTCATCTCAAGGTGCTTGAGATCAGTCAGATATCACCTACAGTAGGAGACGTAGCAAATGCTTACTGTACCTCAATAACTCAGTCCTTGGTGAGAGTTTCCTCCTAACAACCTTATAAAACATTATTAAAATATTTTGTTCTCAGCTTGTTCTGATGCTGAGCAATGTGGTAAAAGTGTGAGTGGTGCTCGAGGGAGGTTAATTGATACGGCTGACGTACACTAAACTTGTATCAATTACACTGACAGGATCAGTAATGTTCAGTATGTGTTTGACTCCCGATCAGATTGGAGACTATGTTCTCTTTGGTACCTACATCATCCAGCTGTACACGCCTCTGAACTGGTTTGGGACCTATTACAGGTGAGGTTAATGTTGAGTACTATTATCACTGACAGCCGAGTATTTACATTTTAAAACCTATGACAGGAGGCATTTATTAAAATTAAAATAGACGTTGAAATTGTTTGTGTATGTTTGTGTGACAGTTTGTTAGTCAATATGGCAGATAGGGTTTAAATGTAATAGCTATAAAATACAGTATACCAATATTCTCCAAGTAAAGCTAGTACGACTACTTCTCCTTTGAGTACTACTGTAACAATTGTACTCTACAGTATACCCCTGGTTGTGTTTTGTGTTTCTCTGCAGGCTCATTCAGAGTTCATTTGTTGACATGGAGAACATGCTGGCGCTGCTGACAGAGCACGTAGAGGTGAGTCACAAAGAACATAAATAGTCTGTACAACTTGCATGTATTTCTTTGTTTTGTTGAATTCATATTAAACCATTAGACAAAGCCCATTATTAGTGTATTAAATTATATAAAGTGTCAACACTGATTTATCAGTAAATTCTCTTATTGGACATGATGGAAGCATTTTATCCGTTTTTTTTTGTTTTGGTGCTTAGTCAAATTAATTATATCTTAATTCCTTGTTGTTGTTTTTGATGAATTGAAAAATAAACAATACATTTTTGAGACATTTATTATTTTTCGTTTGCAAATGCAGTACTACGGATAGTTTAAATATAATACATTCAAATGGTTTCTCTTGTTTAGCAGAAAGCACTAACATTTATTAATTTCAGATCAGAAAATAACTTTATAGAAATATGTGTACAATATACATATAAATGAAATATAATGTATTATTGTTAGCTGGGGGATAAAACTGAAATCGTATAAAGTGTTTATTTGTAATGGCCCTGCTTCAGTCGTTGTTGGAAAATATATCTCACACAGTCAGAGGTCAGCGGATTAGGAGATCAACAAGTGTTTGTGTTTGACTTTGTGTGTGTGTGTGTGTGTGTGTGTGTGTGTGTGTGTGTGTGTGTGTGGTGTGTGTGTGTGTGTGTGTGTGTGTGTGTGTGTGTGTGTGTGTGTGTGTGTGTGTTTGTGCGCATACTGCATGTACGTCTGTGTGTGTGTGTGTGTGTGTGTGTGTGTGTGTGTGTGTGTGTGTGTGTGTGTGTGTGTGTGTGTGTGTGTGTGTGTGTGTGTGTGTGTGTGTGTGTGTGTGTGTGTGTGTGTGTGTGTGTGTGTGTGTGTGTGTGTGTGTGTGTGTGTGTGTGTTTGTGCGCATACTGCGTGTACGTCTGTGTGTGTGTGTGTGTGTGTGTGTGTGTGTGTGTGTGTGTGTGTGTGTGTGTGTTTGTGCGCATACTGCGTGTACGTCTGTGTGTGTGTGTACGTCTGGCTTTATGAGTGTGTGTTTGGTGGGAAAAGGCGTCCTCCGGCTGCCTCACTAAAGGCTCCTACATTCACAGGCCCTTGATATGGTAAACAGCCACATGAATGTAGACAAAAGCCTTAGAGCACCTTAAAAACACAGCGGCTCTTTTCTTTGGCTTGGGAAGGAGGAGGAGGAGGAGGAGGAGGAGGAGGAGGAGGAGGAGGAGGAGGAGGAGCGGGGTCGCAAAGATCTGATGGGGATGTTTTGTCAAAATGCTATCAAACTTGGTTGAGGAAATATGAAAGATTACATATCAGTTAGTGCACATATAATGGGATGAAGATGTAAGGACATTTGGAGAATGAAAGAAGGAGTTATTATGAAATAAGAGAGGAGGGAGCAAGTGAGAAAGGAGGGGGAAATACAAGAACAGAGAACTACGGGGTAACTTTAGTGTGTATAAACAGTCTCACTTTCTCCTCCTCATTTTGCCATCTTTCTTTTTCTTTCCTCCCTTTTTCTTCTTCTTCATCAATTGTTCTCTCGTCCTTTTCCATACAGCGAAAAAATGGGCAATTAATTCAAAAACAAATTGTTGTTCCTGTCATTCTTACACTGGTTTCCCTCTCTCTCCTCCTCTTCCTCTTCCTCCATCTCCTCCTCCACCTCCTCACAGATTCAGGATGCTGAGGATGCTGAGGACTTGCAGCTCACAGCAGGTCAGGTGGAGTTTGACAGAGTCTGTTTCAGCTACGTACCTGGGTGTGTAGCCATCAACCAATCTGTTTACAAATCAAATCCACTTCTGTATATCTTGATCTTACTTTATCTAATTGTACATACAAAAAAAAAAGAGAGATTGTCCTCACCAGAGAAACAACAGCATTGGTAACTTAGTCAAACACTTGTTATCATCACCTGCTGTCTGGAGGATGACTAAGAACAGTCTACGAAACATATTGACTTGTATTAATGAATGTCTAATTGACCTCGTGTATGTGTTGACATTAACGCTGAAGCATATTGACAGCATTATGTGAGATGACAAGAAAGAAAAGATCCAGGGAATAATCATACATATCTGCTGTTTACATCAATACATTGACCTTCTGTAACTTTCATTTTCCAGATGTTCATGGTCATGCTTGATTATTCTTTGACCCATAAGATCAAAGTGTAGTTCATTTTGATCCTGAATGTTGCTTTTCTTTGTGTTTGCAGCACTGAGATTCTTAGGGATGTGTCCTTTACGGTGGAGGCGGGACAGACGGTTGCCTTGGTATGTAGTCCTCTGTTGACAGTATTCGATCGTCTATAAAGTCTAATTTCCTTGCTCACTGTAACCAAATCTCGAAATAACTTGTCGTCTCATTTACAGTACGTTCATGGGTGTCTGGCAGTGGTGGGCGTAGTAGTAATGCAAGTGTTAATACAAGTATAATGCCTTCTAACATTGTGTGTGTTTGTGTGTGCAGGTTGGTCCCTCTGGATCAGGGAAAAGCTCCATCCTGCGTCTGCTGTTCAGATTTTATGACCTTCAGAGTGGCAGCATTCGCATCGACGGGCAAGACATCTCCAAGGTAAACACACACATACTGTAAGCATGAAACACTTCAGAGGTGACTGGATGCAGATTCTTTCTGGACCGAGCCAGGCCAGCAGTTTCTCCTTGTTTCTTGTCTTTGTGATAAACTAAGCAAAGACAAAATAAGCTAATTCCCTGCTGGCATTAACCCCATATTAATGCAAAGATGTGAAAGGGGTATTGATTTTCTTGTCTTATTCTTGGCAAGTAAGTGAATCCATATTTATCCTTTTAATACTAAATTAAACGCCTATTTGCAGGCTTTTCTAACCCCACAAAAATAGAAAATCAATACCTTTGGCTTTTTCAGTAGACATATATATATATAAATATATTTCTTTCTTTCAATTTCACAAAGGCACTGGGAGCAGGGTCAGTAAACACTGGTTACCCATGTTTTTAAATGATACTTATCCAGTGTCTGTAATGATCTGTTTAACCAGAGTTGGTGATGTTTCCTAAACAGTAGATGGTTTCCATGAGTTGATTTGGTTTGTGTTGAGTTGAAATGAAGGCGGGTGTTTACACTGATGTGCGATGTAACATTACTGTTGTGTGACTGGAGTCCCGTGGCTTTGATCATGTGTAAGTTAACAAGTTCTGAAACATGTCCAAATCCTTTTTGACTACAACAAGCGTCATGACATCCCGCAAGAAAACATAAAGCAGAAATAAGCACCTGTGATGACTGCAGAGCGAATGTCCCGGAAATAGATGTCAATGAAACGTTCCCCACTAAAGACAAAAGCCAGATGTTAGTGGGTGTTGGTGGGTTTATTGTCCAGTGGGAAAGAGGCTGTGTTTTATCATTTGTCAAATATTTCTTTAAACTGCAGCCAGAGTCGCACCCATTTGTATCATCGGTTGTGATGTTTTTTGATTGCCTTTCTATCTTTTAGAATGTTGTGTTTGTTTCCGTTACACTGTCTCTTTTCATATCAGTCATTCCTCTTTCTTCTGTCTCCTGCCTTTGCCTCACGCACCTTGACATCCACTTTCCCTCCTCTTTTTCTCTCTCTCTCTCTCTCTCTCTCTCTCTCTCTCTCTCTCTCTCTCTCTCTCTCTCTCTCTCTCTCTCTCTCCACAAACACACTCATACACACACACACACACACACACACACACACACACACACACACACACACACACACACACACACACACACACACACACACACACACACACACACATCTGGGCTGAGTGTGTGAACTCCAGTCACACTGTGAATAAATCATAGTAAAAGGTTCCTGAATAATGCAGCAAAGAGTCCAGACGCCAGATGTATGTGTGTTTATGTCTCTCTCTGTGTGTGTGTGTGTGTGTGTGTGTGTGTGTGTGTGTGTGTGTGTGTGTGTGTGTGTGTGTGTGTGTGTGCGTGTGCGTGTGCGTGTGCGTGTGCGTGTGCGTGTGCGTGTGCGTGTGTGTGTGTGTGTGTTTGTAATAAAAAAAAAACATTTATAGCCATTGTAGCTGCAATAACTCTTTTTATGATTTGCCAAAAGTCTTAAAAAAAGCCAAACACATGCATACCTGTTTTATCCGATGGACATGCTTGTTTTGAAGGCTGAGACTGGGGATGATTATGAGGACTCTTATTTATAATTTACTCATAGCTGCCAACTTTTTAATTTAGACTGAGATGTGGTATTGGTGAAGTCGGGTCATGTTATGATTATCCACAGCGAGTCAGGGTCATCGCTCCTCGACCTCCAGGAGTTTTGTTCAAATAGGTCAGCAGCGAAATTAACTTGTGTAGATAAAGAAAATAGACAATAATCATGATAGATGATGAATCCTTTATTGATAGCAGCAGCACGCTTGCTAACATCCCACCATCAGAGCCTGAATGACGCTGAATATTCGCTATAAGTTTAGTTTAAAATGTTATATAAACTAGAATGCTATTTAATTTAGGAGAATAGCGTTAATCAGCAGAGCTTTTTTTTCAGTTAAATGTCTGAATTGTATTTGATGGTTTATGAAGCTTTTCCATCGTTTCTTTTTGATGAAATGTATTCCTGAGATGGCCCATCATTTAGTTTTCTGTTGACAGCAACAGTAACTATATTCTACAACATCATGCTGCTTTTCAAGCCAGCAGTAAGTAAGGCTTTTTTTTACGGCCCTCTGAAGGCAGCAGGTGTCCGGTCCCTCTGTAGTCTGGTGCGATGTTGTCTTTGTCAAAGCAAGAATTACGTAGACCCCTTAGAGCTTAGTTTTGTGCAACCAGCATTAGTGAGTTGTACAATAACCACAGAACCCTCCCTACATGTGCACATGAAAAGTGCACTATGATTAATTACTCTTCATGTCAACAGCTGTGTAAGAGACACACAGCTCTACTAAAATCTGTGTATACCTTCTTGCTCGGCTCATAGCTCTTTCAGCACGGTCCTTCTGATCCTACCCTCGTGGGCCAAGTGCACCACAGGCACACCATTTTTAAAAGTGCATTTTGGCTCGCATACTTGGCAGAGCCCACTAGACTGAGACTGGTTAACAACAATAGGGTCCTATGTGCACACCTAGTATTGCTTGTGGTGGAAAAGATATTAAAAAACAACACGGAAAGTATTACACCTTGCACGGCAGCTGGATACTCCTAATATCATATATCAAACCAAATCCATCTGGTCAGGCTTCAAGTAAAGCGTTTGTGTCCACCAGCCAGTAACTGGACCTATTCGTGTCCTGTGGGGACTCACTAAAAGTAACGAGCATGGTTTAGGGTTGTGACGACACACAGAGGCAACCGTTCGTTTTAAACAACAATGGTGGCTCCTTAAGAAGTTAGAGTGGTGCAACAGCACAGGTTATATATTAGAACTGGATAGTGTTCGTCCATTAAAGGAAGAGACAAGAAAAGCACATTAGGCTTTTCTTAATGGAAAGATGTTTTGGCTCTTCTGCTGACTAGCTTCAATAAAAGTTTGATTGACCAGTGGCGAGCCGTCAGGGCCCTCTAGGCCCTCTGTGAGGGCCTAAGATATAAAAATAATATTTAAAAACATTTAAAAAAATAAAAATAAATTTAAATATATATTTTTTTAATATTATTTTTGTTATATTTTTCATTAGTTTTACCGAAAAAAACCTTGATTTAATTGTATTTAAAATAACATTTCCAAAGAAATAAATCCTTCGAATCTGCCTGTTCAGTCTCTGTTGAATGTGAAGGGTTACATGAAAGAAGCTCGTCTGGCCCTCTCTGCGATTCACAGAGGGCCCGCTATAGTAACTGAACGAGAAAGTAATGTCAAATGACAATACAATTGACCAATCATATCTTCCCTCTAAATGGGTGGGTTTTATTATCGCGGACTTTATGACAAGTTCCGCCCGCTGTGAAACTTTTCTTGTTTCCATAGCAACAACAACTTCCTGTCAACAGCGTGAACTCGCCTTCAAAATAAAAGCATGCCAAATTACACTTAAGACATACAACTGCAACGAAAGTAACAAACACAATGCAATATCATTTTCAATGTCAAAGAACACAAATTGGGTTCACAGGTGTTGTTTTGTGTGGTAGAGGGTCGCTGTCATTGATGCGTTTTGCACCCTGGGCCGTTGTTTTGATATTCCGCTGAAGTATACGCTGTGACGTAATAACTCTTTTTTTTTCTTTTTTTCGAGGGAATTGGTGGGGGTCAGAGGGTCTAGGTATAAAGCTCACGGCTCGCCACTGTGATTGACAGGTGGTCATCCAATCACCTGCCAAGTATTTTTTTTTAATACCTGCCCCTTTTCAAAACTGTTTTTCAATGAAGGCTTCTACGTTGGTTCTGAGTATCAAACCGTTAATCAGCCCATATGCCTAATTGTCTGTATTTTTACGATGTAGTTCTCTTTTTACGCTTTGAACTGCAGCTGAACTTGTGGCAGGTTTGATCCTATTGGTCCTATTGTTTATCCTGCTGTCATATTACCAGAATGTTAGTAAGTCGGTCGTCATTAAAACTATTATGTTGCACATGCACATAAGCTTTAGAAAACGTGTTTTTATGGAGTTATGCATAATTAGAAATTGGACATTTGGCGTCAGTTGCATGAATACTTGAGAGTTTGCCGCTCTGTAATTACACATCAAGAAGAACATTTTAATCAACTGGCATACATGCACACATGTGGTTTTCTCTTTAATCAGATTCAGATCTGGCTCTATGAGGAGCAGGATGAACAGGCAGTGTCAAAACGCCTTAGTGTCCTCCACTGAAGGATTAATTCTGTTGATTTTTTGTTCGGCAGCCATTTTATTTTGCATCTTTCATTGTTGTATTTAATATGCCAGGAAGAACTGTAAACATTGCAAGGATTGTAGTTATGATATAATAAGCAATAGTGTAATGTTAATTACATTACATTAACACTGATGAAAAGTGAGTATTTGTAAAGCACATACAAGCTAATCTGGTTATTGGTAAATGGTAAATTCCTAGGAAAAAGTAAATGAGGGTGTTATCAGGGAGAGATCATATAAAGCTGGATCCAATTGATGACAAGTGGAAAAAACTACTCAGCGCCCTTCGTGCTAATCCCAAATAAATCCTTAGAAAATATCCGGCAATAACTTTTAATGGCTCCATAAACTTCAAATTATTTGTTAGTCATGATGCAGGTGAAAATGAGGAACTTATATAATCAATTTGACTATTTAACAAGGTGATTCTTCCAATAGCTTAATCACAGTTTAAGAGAGCTTAGAGGTATTAGTAATGAATCAATACAAAATTATATTTGGATCACCTTTGTTACATACGACATAAAAGGACATGGAGTAGTTTGTTAGATGATAGCAGTTTCTCCACAACAGCTGTTTCACATGTTTCGTCATGTCACTCAATTAAAATCGACCTGCCTTTCATGTTGTGCCCTCTAAATACTTTTTTAATGTGTCACTATCAGGGGATTCTTTTGCCTGTTTTATCCACTAAAACAACATCCGTCTGGCGATCAGACAAACATTCACTGTCGTTATCACCTGGTAAAACAGAGTGGTCATGGTGAGAGGTGCTGAATCCATTGCAATGCACAATGCAAAAATCTTCAAATGAATAGTTTGACGTTTTTGCGATGAGAAGGTTAATACCACTGTCATCTCTATACACTACTAAAAACATAAAGAGGCCACTTTTGGTTTTACATTTCTGCTTGTGTTTCAATAACAAAGAACACATACAAAAAAATGACATTAAAACATTCAGTGGACGAGAGCCATGCTCGCTATATCCTCATGTTTCCAGACCTTTTGCTATGCTAGGTTAAAGGTCACCTATTATGCAAAATTCACTTTTTAAACATGTGTCTCCACGATTTTTTTGGCTTGTGTAACCATTAGCCAATCACTAACCAAGGTAACCCCCCCCCCCACCTTATCACCTGAATCTCCTCCTAGAGCACCATTGTGTTCTTTTTAACCAAATATCTCTCCGAGGGGCGTGGGGAGTGGCTCCTTATTTTCATCTAAAGTAACAGACAGAGAATCAGCACTTTGGAAACAGGGCTGAAACAGAGGGGATTATGGGATGCTGCAATGATCTGTTTGGTGTTTGGAGCCAAACACTTCAGAGACATGTTTTGTACATATCCGAGACCTATAATATATTGATGAAAAACAGAATAATAGGGGACCTTTAAGTTAATCACCTGCTTGCTTGCTTGCATGCGTTTCATATTCAGTGTACTGGCAATTTCTTTGTCCGACGGCAACTTCATCTCAACCGGGTTTTCCTTTCCAGATATCGTTGAAAGCTTGAGTAGAAGTGTTGCTTCTATAACTTCCAATTGTGCGAGGCATTTTTATGTAGAACAGACAGAAACGTTTTAATGAAATACTTTGAATGCGAGGACAGGAGACTCTGGGATGTGGCTTGGTTTAATAGATAATTGTTATCATTGTTGTTGCCACATGTTCCAGCTGAATCTGGGATCTAACAAAGAGATGTTCCGCTTGTTGGACACAGTTGCTTGCAGATTGAAGGATCATTTCCCTTCAGCTGTTGAAAGGGAAAGATTTTGACATTACTCACATGGCCATATGTATAGAGTTTGTTTTACTCACTTTATCAGTCCTCTTCCCCATACTGGCCATGAAGTGTTTTAACACTGCCTCACATAATGGGACAAACTCCACAATCCTCGTCCTGTGCAAAAATACATTCAGCTAATAATATTATAGTCTGAGTTAGCTCAGTAATTCTATTATTTAATACTATAGTTGAATCGCTTCAAAACCCTTGTAAAGAGTTGTGATGTCACTTTGTAAATGGGATTTGTTAGTGTTATGCAGTCAAATATAGTCACATTTGCAGGAGTCCAGTTGTTTACGTTGCAACACTGGAGACGCCTCAGCCTCATGTCCCTCTTTGGGTTTGTTTTTTGAGCCATCAGTCCTCTGCCACTGTGTTTGTCCTGCATATGGCAGCCACATGTAGTGAATCTCTGATGAATCGCCTCTGCCATAACACTGCAGGCTGATGCTGAGTCATTTGTGGGAGTTTTTAAAGTGTCCGTCAGGAGATTTTATTTTTTATTTTAGGGGATATAAACAGCAGTTTCTATTTAGCTTAGTTCCTGTTTAACCATGATGGAAATCACCGCTCACAACGACACAGTTGTTTTTGTTGTTCTATGACACACTTTCTGTCAGTAAAGAGCAGACAGAAAGCGTTTATTCAAGCAAATCGAGTAACATTCATCAATAACTCGAAGCAGAATCATTGCAGGGTTAGAGAAAGAAGGGTCCCTACAGTAAGAGCCAATTTATTAGAGGAATAGTCCATGTTTTTTTTCAAATGCATATATGCTTTCTTGCCAAAAGTTAAATTAGATATCTGTTTTGAAAGTATAAAGTTTGAGTAGATGCTAAACCTTATAACCAGTCCCAGAATGGAAACAAGGGAAAAGGGCTACTCTGGCTCCCAAAGGTAACAACATCTGAAAACAACGTCTCTGAAAAATTCAGCAAAATGTTAAAGAAAAGGCCAAACGCATCGCAAAAAGCTATGTCTTAAAATATAACCCTGAACTTGTAGAACTACAACAAAATCATAGCATACTTACATCAACAATCAAAAACAATGTTTAAAGGGTTTGTTTAAGGAACTCTAAGCACATTGTGAAGGTTATGGAATAATTGAAGTCTTAGTTAGACTAGATGGTCCGACCCAACCCACCAACAAACCTCCTTTCTATGAACAAATATATAATACAAAGAAATCAGGTTTGGTGCAGAAAGATCTTAAATACCTCATCATCTAACAGATGTGTTGTCTTGTGTGTGAGGACAACTGTCTTACACTAACATTTTCTCTTTTGTTCCGCTGTTGATGTCTCAATGAAAAACAATAAAAGCTTTCTTTTTTTTTTCTTTGGTCCGTCCATCTGTCCATTCATCTTGTTCTGACATTTGGTTTTTAGAGCTCTGTCAACTTGCCTCTATCAAAAACAGATGCTGAGTTGTACTGCAGTCAAACAAATACCAAAAAATAAACGGCAAAGATCAAATTAAGGCAAAGTGACTGATAACCAGCCAAACCGAGCTGTTGCAGGAAATGGAATTTGTATTGTTGCGGCGGAGGACAAAAGCTTTCAACAAGAAATATTCAAAGTCCGGCACACTGACCAGAGATTCATTGAAAACCAGAAATTATATGGGGGGGAATTCAAGGGCCGCATTCATGGAAAGCGCTTCTTCTTAAAATAATTATTTAGCTGATAAAAATATGATTTGGAACTGATATGATGCAACTCCTCTAGTCTGGAACATCTGCTTTTCACACTGGTAAATATGTTCAATATGTATAAATAAAAACAGGTTGTGATAGGAATTGTTCATTTTATTCACATTATTTCATTTAAATCAAATCAAATCAAATCAAATCAAATCAAGGTTTATTTATAAAGCACATTTAAAAGCGATTTTTGGTCGGGCCAAAGTGCTGTACATGTAATAACTACAATCACATAAAAACACATTTCTATAATCACAATAAAAGACAATAAATTACAACAGATATTTAAAAAAAAAAAACACAGGGAAAAGTCAGGAGTCGTGCTCCGCTCTGACTAAAAGGCCAGGGAGAACAAGTGTGTCTTAAGAGTAGATTTAAAAACCCCTAGGGTCTGGGCCGACCTCACATGGAGGGGCAGAGTGTTCCAGAGCCTCGGGCCAGCTGCTGCGAAGGCTCGGTGCCCTCGGGTTTTGAGCCTGGTCTTGGGCACTACCAGCAACAGCTGGTCAGCAGACCTTAAAGCTCTTGTTGGGGTGTAGCGCTGGAGGAGTTCAGCTATATAGGCCGGAGCCAGCCCATTAAGTGCTTTAAAAATAAATAAAAGGAGTTTAAAATCAATTCGGAACTGAATTGGAAGCCAGTGCAGTGAGGCCAGAATTGGGGTGATGTGGTCACGCTTTTTGTGGCCAGTGAGTAGACGTGCAGCTGCGTTCTGGACTAGCTGCAGGCGTTTAATTGACGCCTGGTCCATACCCACGTACAGAGCGTTGCAGTAGTCCAACCTCGAGGTAACAAAGGCATTACATTTAGTTGCTCCAGGCTTCAGTAGTTTACTATTGATTTACTGACCTCTCAGCTCTCTCTCGCATTGAAGAAACCTCATTCACATGACCTCCTCTGGACAGAAGACAGGCTACACAAACACACGAAGAGCAGATTTGAAAAACAAAGATAGTAGAATAAAAAAAACAGAGTGAGAGAGAGACACACAAACATACACCTAGAAGGGGGGGGGGCTTAATTTCCTGGAGATCCAACTTTGTGAATCTGGAGCCAGTAGAGAGTAAAAGTTCCGGCGGATCGTCAAGAGCTTGAGTTTATAGAGAGAGAGGTGCACTGCTGGACAGATTGTTATTGAGAAACAGTGGCTTTATACTGTATTAATCGACACTGAGACAGACCTGCCAGCTGGAAAATGAATGAATGAGTATCTAATTGAAAGTTAAGGCAAAAAGATGAGTTTGGATTTAAATGCATCGACTGATAGACTGTCTGACGTCCATAGGGAGGTTATTCCAGGGGAAAGGAGTAAGATAGGAAATGTCCATCTGTCGTTAGAGATACATCAATGTATGATCTGCAGCGTTGAAAATGGGGCCCTGTTCATAAGTTATTAACTGTCTGACTGGATGTTGGTTAAGCCCTCAAGGTTGCATTACTAGAGTGTGTATGAAACAAACAAGTAAAGGTATTGAGAGTGCCAGATGTAATAAAGCAAAAAAGAAGGTAAGACCACGTTTGTGAAATCCTGGTTGCAGAGACGGAGAGACGGGGACAGAAACTAGTTCAGGGCATGTGCTGTCTGTGACCTCAGGGCAGCATGCATTATATAGTATAAGATGAATTAAGCCATGCAACATTTATGTAGATGTATGCTGTGTATGTGTGTGTGGGGGACAGAAAGACCTCGACACAACATATATATTAGGTTTGTAACACGACCGACAGATCTTAAGATCTCTAATGCTGAAAACACTTATTATGCAAAACCCACTTTTTCATGTCTTTTATACATCAACATGTTTCCCCTCTGTGTAAAGAGATTCTGAACGTTTCAGGAAAAAAGATTCGCTCTCTTTTTGTCCTGATCCATTTATATAAAAACCTGTCTGAAAATGAGCTGATCAGATTTTGGCCACTTTATGATGTCATAACGATTTGTTGGCTCGTGTAACCATTAGCCAATCACCAACCAAGGTAACACCCCCCCACTTTATCACCTGAATCTCCTCCTAGAGCACCATTGTGTTCTTTGTAACCAAATATCTCTCAGAGGGGCGTGGGGAGGGGCTCCTTATTTTCATCTAAAGTAACAGACAGAGAATCAGCACTTTTGAAACAGGGCTGAAACAGAGGGGGTTATGGGATGCTGCAATGATCTGTTTGGTGTTTGGAGCCAAACACTTCAGAGACATGTTCTGTATATATCTGAGACCTATAATAAAGTAATGAAAAACAGTATAATAGGGGACCTTTAATGCGTAATAATTACTCTTACTTATTAGAATCCAGGTATTATTGCGCGTTGCACTGTTGGAGAAGCCTGTGACCTAAGATTTTCATCGACATAACTACTCTGTAAGCTATGTTCGTATGACAAATAAAGAACCTTGACCTTGTAAGCAAAATATATTTTCCATAATTAGCTAAAGGTTTTGTCCCTCTCTGTGTCCAAGGTGCGTCAGTCTTCTCTGAGGTCGTTCATCGGAGTGGTTCCCCAGGACACGGTTCTCTTCAACAACACAATCCGCACCAACATCCGCTACAGCCGAGTCACAGCGAGCGACGAGGAGGTGGAGCGAGCTGCCATGGCTGCCGACATACACACCAGGATACTGGAGCTACCTCAGGGTCAGGCTGGGGTGTGTGAATGATGATAATGATGGAAATGTTTATTTTGTTTGACTTTGATGATGGCTGAAGAATACCTTTAACAGGACATTTGCTAAGGATGGCAAAATTACACACATCCTTGAGTCAAGTAGAAGTACAGATACTCGTGTTTAAAAATACTCTGGTAAAAGTAGAAGTACTGACTAAACTTCTTTACTCAAGTAAAAGTAATGAGGCTTTGAAATGTACTTAAGTAAAAAGTACCCATAACTACCAGCTGTTTTAAAGAGTACCTGACCTCCCTTTATATTAATAGAACAATAATGTCATTGTTAGCTTATGAATGTTTCCATGCTGAACAACGGCAACATGACAACGTTTTCATTGGTCCCTCTTCTTTAGAGAAGACCAGGAAATGATGGATACACGGATCGTGTTAAGATCAAAAGGCACACAATGACTCTAAATAATAATGACCACGCCACCAAACACACATTAAAACTAAAGTAACCAGCCTGTTTTGAAAATGTGAGAAGTAGAAGGTACAGGTATTTGTGTTTAAAATGTAAGAAGTAAAAGTAAACAGTCGTCAGAAAAATAAGTAGTGGAGTAAAGTACTGATAACAGAAAAATGTACTTAAGTACAGTAACGAAGTATTTGTACTCCACTACTTCCCACCTCTGACATTTGCCAATTTGAAAGTTGAAATATTTAGATGCAGGTGGGTAATGATGATTATAATGGAGATGATGGCATTATGTCCAATCAGGATATGACACGGAGGTGGGGGAGCGAGGTCTGAAGCTCAGCGGGGGGGAGAAGCAGAGAGTGGCGATCGCTCGAACCATCCTGAAAGAACCTCGGATCATTCTGCTGGACGAGGTGAGGAAACAGTGGGATTACCACTCTTCAATACTTGCTTTATAACTAAATGTTACTTATAGACAAGAAGGTTAAACACCGGCAGCATTACTCAGGAACATTAAGGGTTACAATATTCACTACAGGTCAGGTCGAGGCAGTATCATTCCAGGCCAAAAGTGAAATATCTTGACAGAAACGAAAGATTGCAACACTGAATATATTGTATTTATAATCTTACTTTATATCCTTATAAACTTACCACCCACCATTTCTCCACTGGGGCGGATTTGGCTCTGTAGATTGAGCTGGTCATCCACTAATTACAGGGTTGGAAGTTTTATCAGTTATTATGGAGATTGTCTCTCCGTAGCTGCGTTCAAGTAGTATTTAATCACATTATACATATTACTTACATTCATTTGTACACACTATTATACTGTGTGTTGTTTACTCCACCAGGCCACGTCTTCACTGGACACCCAGACTGAGAGGAACATCCAGGCTTCACTGGCCGAGGTCTGCAGCAACAGGACGACTGTCGTGGTCGCACACAGGTGACAATACTACCAAGATATGTCGTTTAACTGGGAAAACCCTAATAAGTTCCATTTTTGTACTTGTCAGCAGCCACAATTTCTGAGTGTCAAGACACCAATTGGTGCAAATCATAGCCACTGGATGCCATACATTAGATTAGATTTGACTCGACTTATTGTCATTTTACAGAGGACAGCTACTGAGATAATGAAATACAGTGTTGAACTAAGATACAAAGTCAATTAACCTTCCAAAAATAAAAATTGAAAGACTCTATAGCCTAACAAGGAGCAAATGTAGACACAGCTTTGCATACTAACAGGCTGACACTGAACATTTTAACATGATGATGTTTAGCCGTTTTTTTGTGCGCTATCAGTCTAGACTGAGGTCAGTTTCTCGTGACGCGAGAAAGTGAGCAGATGAACAAAGTCACTGGGGTACATCCTCTGAGGACCATGAATGTCTGCACAAAAGGTCATAGAAACTCATTAAATTCAACCAAGCAATGTCCGCCCTCCACGGATGTATTTATGTCACTGTTGCAAGCAGTGACTCCTTAATTGTCGGCTTATAAATTGTATAACGATGTTTACAAGCCAAACACTCTGTTTTCTTTGTCTACACGTCAACACTTAAAATTGAGTTTCTGAAAATCTTTACCCGACTGGAGTTTAACAAAAGCTCTGTTTTCAGTGATCTCAAACACTCTATAATCAATATTACAAACATACCCATGTTCGTGTGGCGTTAGCTCACAAACACGGATTTTGCCAAGGACACGACAGTGGCCTCTCACAATGTGATTACATTTGCGGTTGTAATACAGGACCAAACAGAAAAGGAAAAAAATGGTCAGATGAAGAGATGAAAGGAGAAGGATGTGTGATAGATGTGGTGAAAGAGAAACAGGATTAGATGCAGACACAAAGAGAGGGATGGAGAGATTAAATGAAAAGCTGTTTGGAGGACATGAAGTGACGTGTGATGACAGGTCAACAAAAGTAAAAGAACCAGATGTCTGGTTATTAATCTGTCTGTGAGTGATATTGAAAAAGACTTGAAAGGCTCTGACCATTCGCTCTGAAACGCATCAGGAGTGAAGTAGCCTCTGGTGCTGAATCTGCCATGTTTTTTCCCTATCATTTCCTGTTTTCTACATCATGAGTACAATGGGTTCTTTTTCTTCTTGTTCAACACAAACATGTTTTTATTGTAGGGGAGAAGAAATGTTAAAAGAGTGAATTTGTAATTTACACTACAAATGGATAACTAGAAGAACAATATTTAGTTTCTCATATTTACACATTTGATCATTACCAGGTTCTCTTTCCAAATGACCAAATAAGTCAAGATGTATGGTGTGTTTCATTTTGCTAAACCGATGCCTGAACTAAAACGCAATAACAATTTGGTTAATCAGCTAAAAAAATGTAATTTAAAGCATCATTTGTAGACTCTGAAATCTTCATGTAACCTAAGATACATCTTTACTTATAAGAGCTATTGGTTGAAAGTACAATATGTTATTTATTTTTTAAAGTGTCCCACACAGAAGCTGTCTACTGTATATTGATCCTTGATTCCAAGCAAACAACATGTCTGAAGGATATTATTTTTTTTAGTTTCAAATGTTCTTGGTGAGGTGAGACTTCTGGTTCAAGAAATATATATTTATTTTCTTTCAATGTGTCCAACACTATGATTGAGGACCAAATACCTGCATAACTAACCTTCCCATCAACCTCAGCTGTACTTTGTGCTATTTATCAAATGCTAGCATACATGTTAAACTAAGTTGGTGAACATTGTAACCAAAATACCAGCTAATCTTGTGCCATGTTACAGTAGCATTGTAATTGTGTAAATACAGCTTCACAGAGCTGTCGTCATGGCTGTTGACTTGTTTTGTTACTATAATGTTGTGGATGCAAACACAAAGAAGATTGTTTACAGATGTTGACTGGGACTAATCATCTGTGACTAGTACTCTCACCAGCTGGGCTGTGAGGTCATTTCTTTATAATCTTCATTTTTTAATTATCTGTATAGTGCCAGTTTTGCTGTTCAAGTCTTTCTCTCAGACCTCACGTTGACCTGCAGTCTTTGAACAAGTTGATCCACCAGCTTAATAATCTTTCAATAGCAGCAGCAGATGGTGTGTGTGTGTGTGTGTGTGTGTGTGTGTGTGTGTGTGTGTGTGTGCGTGTGTGTGTGTGTGTGTGTGTGTGTGTGTGTGTGTGTGTGTGTGTGTGTGTGTGTGTGTGTGTGTGTGTGTGTGTGTGTGTGTGTGTGTGTGTGTGTGTGTGTGTGTGTGTGTGTGTGTGTGTGTGTGTGTTATCATTTTATCTAAGGCCTAGTTGATCAAGTCAATAGACAATCCTGATCCTACAAGGAATCACAACAGACAGGTCATGATTTCACTTTGAAGGGTGAGTCTGTAATCAACTTCTGTTATTGGATGGACTGAATGTTTTTCTTCTCCTGAACATGATGAACTCCTCAACTTGTTATCAGTAGGTAGTGATGTGCAATGAATTGGTCTAACACTTAAAGAATGGGGAAACCTTAGTTGTTCTATTATTATTATTATTATATACTTGTAATGTACTAATTTAACTTGAATTAATTCCTGCATGGTCTCCTGAAATGCCATTTAATAACTACTGTATACAAAGGAGTCTTGAAAACATAAAGTTGTGTTTTGCTTAAAAAGCAGGTCTTATTATTAATTTGATTGATTTGATTGTTGAGGTCAGCAGAGTGCATATACCTTCTGTCTCATTTAAATACAATTAAATGTATTTGTCCCAGAGAGGCAATTTGTACTGCTGCAGATGCAATTAAAACACAGGGCAAGACACACAAAACATTATTATTACGTTTTGTTTTGGCATAGTAAAATCATGATATGTTACTTTGTTAAAGTAAAGCATTAAGGAAAATGGTGAGGACCTCAAGTGTAAATGCAAGCTGAAACTCACCTCAACAGTTCATGAGTTTAACAGGATTTCTTAACATCAGACTTGTAGTCTAATGACAGACTTTCCTTGGTTGGCGTCAGTATGCCAATGAGCCAGCATGCATGTATGTTTTGCCTAGAAATATGTTTCACTGCACTGCATCCCAGCCAAGAATAGGAAGATATGCAGCATAAAGTGTATTCTGAACCTGACCTTAAAACCCAGACATACTCCAGTGCTGTGTTAACACACTGGGTTTTTCTTCTTGGTTTAAAGTCTGAATCAGAGGTTAAAAAAGCTATGACGTGTTCAGTCTCTAGGGAGAGATATTTCTACCTTTGACCGAGGTTTTCTATCAAATATTGAAGGTGGACGTCCAAAGATAGCCTTGGTGACACTAAATCAGAGTGGTGGCTCTGCTGAAGCTTGAAGTGACATTCAGCAGTTTGGAGAGGCATGAACTCTATGGTTGAAAAACCTTTTTGTGTGTCATGGGCATGGGTATAAATACCTCCTATCTAATATCTAATGTTCACATTTTTATTTACTGAAGAAGAAGATCGAATGTGACACGGATACAAACGTATAGATATCTTACAACACCATGGAAGACATTCTCCCCATTTGGTCACATTACAAAGTTGATTATGCTGACAGACAGTTTGATTATTGTGCCTTTAATCAGAGAATGGTCATAAACATGAACTTTAATAATTTACAGGTTCATTAAGAGTTCTCCAACCCAGAGCAACATACTCAGCTGTGTGTGTTTGTGTCGGCTTGTTGCACGTGTATGACACAGGTAAAGACAGAGTGTGTTTGTGTTTCTGTAAGTGATTACTAATTAATTAACATGTATTTCACTTTTTTATTTTTTATTTAATTTGAGCTGTTCGTGTCAATACCAAAACTACCGTACTATTCAGAAAATGATTTGTATGTCCTAATACATAGTTAGCTTCTTGGTAGCTGAAACTACACAAACCAAAACATTTACTCTTTTTGTGTTGTGCAGGTTGTCCACTATTGTCGGCGCAGACCAGATCCTGGTGGTCGACAACGGACAGATAGCGGAGAGAGGAAGGTAAGGTTATCTTTTGGGGATGTTATCTTGTGCTTGTGTGACACACCTGAACGATTCTGTGTCTCCTAAGTGCTTGCAAATGCGTTATCTGTAGATCTAAACCTAAGAGTGTGGTGTTGTGTGTGACCCTTAAACCCTTCTGGTGCCTTTCTCAACCCCAGAGGCTGATGGACAACCCCATATCACACACACACACACACACACACACACACACACACACACACACACACACACACACACACACACCACACACACACACACACACACACACACACACACACACACACACACACACACACACACACACACACACACACACACACACGCACACACACACACACGCAATGGAGCTGCCACTTAACTGTTGATGCGTACAGTCTTTTGATATAGGAGCTGGTAATGAAGACTTCCTTTCTCACACAAGCACATGCACGCTCACACTCACACTCACATAGGCAGTGGGAAGCAAGAGGAGACACAAGTGGTATTTTCCTCTTTCTAAAGTTTAAATTGATCATTCAGATGAATATATTGTCCATATTAATACTCAGGTATTGATAACAGCAGAGAGGAGTTAGTCACATATGGCACTGTGGTTGATGGTAAACATCTGCAGGGACTTTGTTTGTCCCTGCAGGCATGTGTGGGGAACACCAACCAAAAAGCATTCATCTTTTGATCGACATTGTGATGTAAACACAAGATGGGCTCATTGAACCTCCGGTGTCAAAATACACTGATTTCTGCCACAAAGTGTGGGAGTGAAACAGAGACAGGGAGAGGCCTCATCCCGTCCTCAGGCTTTCCCTGTGCTTAACATTCTTTACGAGGACTACGTCCGCGCTAAGATGGCTAATACTTAAAATGCTGTTTGCTTATGAATACAACCTGTGTCCAAGCTTACATGTACACATTATACAAGTGTTTTTGTAGCGATCAACCACACCAACAATGTCTTCTAGGGCAGACACAGCCAAGTAAGTCTGCTTGGATAGTTCATCTTTTGTACAATCTCTGCCGGTTTGGGTTATGGGAGTGTGATGATATATTTTTGGAAAACTCAAAGGTTACATTCAGATGATTTATATGGCAGCAAAAAACGATTTTCTATGTGAAGATATAGTGGAGTAATGGCGTCTCGAACAGAGAATGATATCACACTCACTGTGTGTGTGTTGCCCTGCTGCTGATAACGCCGTTACGACTAAAGGCATTGTTGTGACATCGCCAATTTGAGAGCTATGTGGAGGCAATCCCTCAATCATTGATATAATCTGTATTTTTAGCCCCTTTACGAACACAAAAGCCTTAGCGTCTCCTTTTTCAACTTTTCAACTTTTCTCACATTTTCTGTCCTCAGACTGACCTCTTGGCCACTTCTTCCCCTCTTTTCCTCCAATGTTTCTCTTAATTTCCCCTACTTTTTCCTAATTATCTTTCTGCATTTCCACTTATCTCTTAGTTTCCTCCACATCAACCTGTTCCTACTTCTCTATTTCTGACCCTCGCAGTGTTTCTCTCTCTGTCTCTCGCTCTCTTTCCGTCTGGCATTCCAGACAGGAACACACTTGTGGTTTTACTAATTCATAGTAAAGTTGTCTAGGAGAATTTTATACAGCTCAACTTTGTTTTAAAGCAGCTCTGAAGTTACACGACATTATGAGTGACCCATATTATCCTCTGCCTGCTTTTCATTTCTATTCCTTTTTTGTTAAAACTAAATTCCTCCCTTTTTCCCCTTTTTTGTTCCTCACAATAACAGCAAACATTAACAGGTATTATAAGAAAAAGTTATTTTTACAGATTCATTACATTTGTGAAGACAATTTGTATTGGCAATACCAAATGTGCAGGCATGTACCATTAATGCATGCTTAGTCATGTACCATGCCATACCTGCTGGCTGGCTCTGTTGTGATTAGTCAACCACTTAGAGATGTCCCGCCCCTTAGCCTATCAAGTACAATGTGTTGGAGCGCTAGCCGAGACAAGATCGAGTGTAACTTAGTGATGTCATTATGTTACAGAAGTAAAGAAAGGAGTCTAATAGAGTGTTTCAGGCAAGGGGGGGAGTGTGTGGGAGAGAAACTCCCTCTGGAGGGAACACAGGGATTTTAGCCTTTGTAGACCGTTAACATGCGCAAAAACCTATCACACTACAGGAAAGGGAAACCCCAAAAAGCATAATAGGGCCTCAGTTTTGGGATGATTGGCCCTCATGAGCTACTCTGACTTTTTAGTGTTTTTATCCACATTCTACATTTATGTTGGAAGATCAGAATGTTGATACCAGAAATGTTTTCTTTCTTGTCTCATCCTATTTTCTTCCTCTGTCCAGACATGAGGAGCTGCTGATGCAGGGAGGTCTGTACGCAGCCATGTGGATGAAACAGCAGAAAACTCACGACACGCAAACAGAAACACAGACGAAGAATCAGACTCAGGACACAATGCGCTGAACTATGTTTTTATTCCACACTCATAGTTATACACATACTTGATTTCTCTCATATGTGATGTTTTGTAATTTCATGTATCTACACCCACTGTTGACTCTGCAGAAAGAGAAACCATGCAGTTGGTCACAAAATGATAACATTGACACTGTGAGATCATCTCGTCTTTCAAACCTGGTCTTGTGTTCCCTTGCAAATAAAATGCCTTTTCAATTACGGTTCAAGGAAAGATATTGTCTCTCATCATGTGAAACCAAAAGGTAACATTCCCTTTTGTTAATTTACATTGTAACTTAAAGTGGACCTATCATGCTATATTTGAATAATATATTGTACTGTAGGGCCATACCTATATAAAACATGTCTGTGAAGTTATTTTTTTCAAAATACCAAACAGATCATGCATTTTAGCCATGCCTCATTTCGCTCTATTTGCTCTTTTCCAGCCCTGTTTTTGCAAGGGCTGATTCTGTGAGAAGTCTTCTTCGCTGCTTTTGTGGCAGACTACCGCATCACTTACAGGCCTGCCATATGTACTACAGCGTCTCCAGCGCTTTCGAGCGGCAATGGCCGTGGCCGTGGCCCAACCCCCCCATTCCCCTGATAGGTGGAGAGTTGCCCATATAGGCCGTGCTCCCCGTTTCTGACATCAGAACAATTTCAAATCTGTATCAGCTCCGTTGCAGTCCCGTTTTTAGAGATTTGGGTATGGAGGAAAAGAGAGAGGGTTGTGTTTTCTGACACTTGGTGAGTTCCCTGACACACCGGGGACACATATTCATGTATAAAAGACATACAAAAGTGCATTTTGCATGATAGGTCCCCTTTAAATAACAATACAAAAGTTCTAATTTTAAGCTAAACCTGGATCTTTTATCAAACCTAATCAGTAGTTTTTATGCATTCTTCATTTGTTTTGTTTGAGTTTGCAACTCTAATGACTCAGGGCATGATATTATAAAGCAATTTAGTTGTATACAATTATTGTGAAATGTATTTAAGCTGTATATAAAAGCCCAAATGTCCAAACCATTTTGATCCGACATTAAACAGATCAAATCCTACAAGCTCCTGACTACAAATTTCAAATTAACCATACACTGCTGATGTCAAACTGTTGCATATGAATGTAGGAAACAACTCAAACTAAAGCTGCAGCAAACTGTAAAGTTAGCCAACTAACAAACAGCAATTCAGAAGATTTAACTAAAAGTCAAAGTGAAAGGTTCCCTGCAGCAGAAGGACCCGGCAGTGGTCAGGTGTCCTGGTTGTGAAGACTCCACCTAAGCCATTAAAGCTAAAGTGATTATGTTACTGAGATTGTTTTGGTGAAAACATCCTGGATGGGCTGATATGTGGTGTCAAAGGTTACTGTTTAGAGTACAACTATATCAGCAGCCTGAGGGCAAGAAAGAGGAAGACTGATGGAGAAGGGGTTGTAGCTAGAACTTTTGTTAGTTAGCAATAAAAGGCCCTGAAACAAAAACTGTCACAACGTTTCTCAGTAAAATTATAATACATTTTAAACTGCACTACACCAGAACCTACATGAAGCCTCTTTCAGACATGAACCAAGTCATTTTATGTTGGTTTAAAGGGGACCTATCATGCAAATTGCACTTTTTGATGTCTTTTATACATAAATATGTGTCCCCGGTGTGTCAGGGAACTCACGCAGCGTCAGAAAATAAAACCCTCTCTTTTCCTCCATACCCAAATCTCTAAAAACGGGGGTACAACGGAGCTGATCCAGATTTGCGTCCGATATGACGTAATATCGGAAATGTAGGCTGGCTTTACACCCACGGCCCTATCAGAAACGTTTCTATCAGAAACAATGCCCGACTGTTTTGGACGTAATATGGTCGGTTAGCATCGCTAACACTCAGAGCTAACCTGTACTGCACAGAGCATGTCTGTGAAGAAGCAGGAAATAAAAAGGAACTCACCTTGTGGTATAACCTGAGAGAGAGAAAGCCTTTGAGCTCCATACTGTTTCAGAAATAATCCTTGATAATCCATTATAATTTATATGGCGTTTCATCACGGCAGTATTTAGTTTAGACAGTAGCTGCCGGGTCCCGCATGAGCTCAGCCCCCTCCTTTTTTTTAATAATTCTTTTTTAAAGCTTTATACCCCAAATCATCACTTTTGAAACAGGAAGTGAAATGGAGGGATATGAGGCATGGCTAGAATGGGTGATCTGTTTGGTATTTTGAGCAAAACACTTCATAGACATGTTTTTTATATATTTTTATATATCTGAGACCTATGCTATTTCGATAGGTGCACTTTAATGTTAACTTTACTGTCATTACGTTTGTAAGTAGAAGTAGTAGTAGTAGTAGAACCTTTATTTAGCCAGGAAAATCAATTAAGAACAAATTCTTATTTACAATGATGACCTGACAGGAGGCAAAAGGCTTCCTGAGGGGATGGGGTTTGGGAGGAAAAAAATAAAAAGACAGAGTCCGGGCACTACAGAACCCAGGAGACAACTAAAATATATTTGAATAATTTCTTATCACAAAATAAGCCTATCTGTGGTGTTGTTCATAGACCGGATGCAACAGCCTCGGTCAAGGCCTGTTAGAGACATTTGGGACAGACAGTGATTCAAACTATTTCCCGTTTCCAACTCGTCAAAATGGCAGCTTAGTCAGTGGCCCTTGCTTCAAATACAACATTTCAACATTTTACAACAAGTTAGTTTATCGCTTGCCTTAGTGACCAGTTTTTGGTTTTACTGATGATACGCATTGTCAATATAGTCTAAGAGATTATAGGAAAAATATACAAATATAACAGTTTGTTGAATTTCATTAAAGGTAGGGTAGGTAAGAATGGAGAAACCAGGTCGAGTAATTTGAAAGTACACAACCGAAAAAAATCTGCCCCTTCCTTCAGACTTCCTTACAGAGCCCCTCCTCCAACACACACGAACGCGCACATGACCAATGAGGGCACGAGATAAGTTTGTGCACGAGATGGAAGGCTGACAGGCAGGTAGGCCATCCAATTATCTGCCGCGGGCCGAGGCAGATAATTGGACGTGCTTTTTACAGCGCCACGGCTTCCACAGATGAAATATTTGTATATATTTATTGTCAAAGCATTTAATTTATTCATTGCTATCGGGATGTTAAGAGCATTCCATGGAATATAACAAAAATAAGTGAATTACCTACCCTACCTTTAAGGCTATCAAATTTGAATTGGTCATTTCAAGTCAGACATTGGACGCTACAATTATAAACTCAAAGTGTCTGTTCCACGCAGCAGCAGCAAGTCAGGGTCCTCTCATTGCGCGCAAACAATATCTGAGTTCTCAGGAAACTACTTGGCCAAGTTTAGGAAAATACCTTTATTTGGGTTTAAATTGGTACCCATGTTACGTTGTTGGTTACACTTCATACAAGACTTAAGTTAACAATGTAAATAACCTGAATGTGTTACTAACCAAATAAATAAATCCCATGTACTTCACTGGTTCTAAATGTACTTTATTGACTAGATTTCATGTTTTGCAGCATGCAACTAGATATACTCTGTACAGATCATCACACAAACAGTGAATATGCACATGTCAACTTGTCGGACACAGTTCTGGCCCAACATTTCCCACACAATTGGGAGAAAGTTGTTCTCCCCATCAGCTTTCATCTCTTTAACAAACATATCTATAATGTATAACAGATCAGTACAACTGGACAGACATCAGTACAAAACACAACAGGCAGGGTATGTACACTGAGCCGTGGTTTACAGAATATTGAAAGGTTACAGATGGAGACATGACAGGAGGTAATGTACAGACAAATATCACAAAGTACCTCCGAAGGTATAGGACAACATGTATGTTGTTAGTGTAGGTATGGGTCAATATTGTGCATGTTTCATGTGTTGCCTGCCTACAGTATGTGATGGAGCAAACACACACTTGTGCCCTTATTGAAATGCCATAGCCAGTCTGTGCAGCAGTGAGGGCAGTCTCAGTGCTTCATATCTTAATCATGATCCCTGCCAAACAGTTTCTTCCATCTCTTTGCCTCGTCCTTAGGTTAGGACAAAACTAATCAAATATGTGCGTTGTTGTTATTAGGAATTCCGTGTGCACAGATTCTAAATTCACAAAAACTGTAAGAAACTGACAGCCAAAAAAGGCAGAGAAAGGACAGAAAGAAAGATGAAAAGTGATGGATGAAGTAAGGAAGTGAATGCCAATACAATAAACAGGATGGAATTTAATAAGGAAGAGAAGGAGAGAGGAGGGGAATGGAGAAGGGGAGGGTATGAGGTTAGAGGAGGACATCCCGAAAGGAAAGGTTGGGAGGAAAGGAGCTCGTAGCAAAGGACCATATGAGGAGAAGAGTGAAACAAGAAAGGAAGAACATAAGGAAGGAGAAATAACACTTTAAGAAAAAGAAAAAAAGAATGATTGGCTCTGAAGTCTTAAAGTGCCCAGGAGATGTACACACATGCACACACACACTGACCCAAGCTTAAGCTAGCAATGGTCTGCGAGAGTGGTTGTCCTTTTGCTGAACTCACAAACACACACACACACACACACATACACACTCACACAAACACACACTCAAACTGTTCACATGGTGTTCAGGACACTCCCGTTGGGATGGGCTGTCATCGCCATGGTTGCTTTCCGAGTTAGGACAGAAAACACACTCAAACACACACGCACACACACCAGTGTCCACCAAGCACACCGAAAATGAAGTCCTAAGATAACACACACTGGCAAATATGCATGTTTGTACACTTTTATATGTTCTGTGTGTGTCCAAAATAATTTCTCTCTCTATCTCCCCATTCGCAGTCAGTCTCAGTGTCTCTCTGTCTCTCTCTCAGTTGGTCCTCCTGTGTTTCTGATGCCAGAGTGCAGTTGGTAAGTTCTGGCAGCCCTGGTACTCTCGCCGCATCTCGCCATCCGTCAGAGGCGGCGTGGCATTGCAGGGGGCGCCGGCCAGCGTCACGTTCAGTAGACCAGCCCATGGCTCCAGGAGGCGAGACATCCCAGGACTCTGAGGACAACAATCAGTGATTAGAGGTTTATAAAAAAAAAAAAATCTAATTAAAAGAAACCTTTACATGTGTTAAAGGTCCCATATTATACTGTTTTTCATCAATATATTATAGGTCTCAGAGATATACAAAACATGTCTCTGAAGTGTTTGACTCCAAACACCAAACAGATCATTGCAGCATCCCATAATCCCCTCTGTTTCAGCCCTGTTTCCAAAGTGTCTGTTACTTTAGATGAAAATAAGGAGCCCCTCCCCACGCCCCTCTGAGAGATATTTGGTTAAAAAAAACACAATGGTGCTCTAGGAGGAGATTCAGGTGATAAGGTGGGGGGGGGGGGGTGTTACCTTGGTTGGTGATTGGCTAATGGTTACGCAAGCCAAAAAATCGTTATGACATCATAAAGTGGCCAAAATCTGATCAGCTCATTTTCAGACAGGTTTTTATATAAATGGATCAAGACAAAAAGTGAGCAAATATTTTTTCCTGAAACTTTCAGAATCTCTTTACACAGAGGGGACACATGTTTATGTATAACAGACATGAAAAAGTGGATTTTGCATAATAGGTGACCTTTAAATTACCTTTCCCAGTTGGTCCAGCAGGCAGCTCGCAGGGTTGATGTAGGACCAGCTGCTCTCCTCCCAGCCAGGGTTCATCCTCTGGTGATTGTGGGTCTGCCGTGCCTGGCTCTGGATCAAAACCACGTTGAGATGTTTCTGGGACCCTCGCAGCCTCTTGGACAGAACGCCGCTGTAGCTCTGGTCCACAAACAGCAGAACACGAGTCGCCCTGCAGCCCGCCAGGTCGGCCAGCAGCTCGTTGACGGAGTATCGCTCCTTCAGGTCAGCCTGGAGATAGAAAGGGAGGAGAAGACGTGAAAGGATGTACAAATGAGGAAGGTAAATATGATTCTTTATCATTGTGTCAACATTGGAAAATAGGATTTATCAGGTGGAATATCAGGGACATACACCAAAGAATGGGAAAGGCCCTACCTATGTCTGCACTTATAAGTAAATAAACTTGAGAATCCTTTTTGCAAGCATGTATTAACATCCATAATCGCAACCTGCTGGATCCATTATGACTGTGTTACAATTGTTTTGTAATAACTGCCAGTTGAGCTAATTTCCTCATTTTGAAAAACAACAACAGAAATGCTGTTTTCTGGGTGGCCCTCTCTTTTGGTCTGTATGTGTTTCTTGGCTAAGGAGGAAAAGTTGGTGTCAATAGAATCAAAAGTGCAATGGAATAGACTTCAAGAATAATGTATGTGTGACTTTAACAAAAATGTAAATACGTAAACATTAGATGTGTTTGTCGAATCACAAAGTGACTAACGTTCCTCAAATTAATACAAAAGAAAAAACATTTTCCGTCACTTTTTCCACATTGTTTCCGGTTGTTTTTGGACTTGATTACATCATCTTTTTGTGTGCTTTTCTTCTGCAATGGTTTTATGGTACCCATCGGGAAAATTATCTCTATTAACCAAAGTAGCCTAAAAGTTGCATAATGTAAGTTTATGGAAACAAGCATTAACTAGAATTTCCATTCGCTGATTTTTAATAATTGACATGACATTAACTAAATGTTCTCTTTTTTCTTAAACCCCTTAATTATCAGTGCTTTAAGTAAGTAAGTTAAGTAAGTGTTTTATTTCCCCTTACAATGCCGTTGAGGTTGGCGTCCCACAGCAGCATGGTGCCATCGTTGCGTGTTGGAGAGTTCAGGTACAGAACCAGCGTGTCGGCGCAGTGCTGCTTCCTGCAGACGTACGACACGTGGTTACGAATCACTGCCTTTTCCGTTGCAGAGTACACACCCTCTAAATCCTCTGTGGGGGGGTGAGAGGGGGGGAAAGAGTTAGGCATGTTTTAGAGATGGTCAGTTGAAATCATTGAAATCTTTTGGGGAGCTTTGCTGTTTAGGAGTGAGTTTCTTAAGCCATTTCCCCTAAGAAAATTTGGGGAAACACAAAGTATAAGATCTTTCTCTGACATTTAGACTCTACATAAAATACATAGTGGCTTTAATGCCGTGCTCGGTTTTAAAAAATAATCAGGCAGCATGTCAACAGGATTTAAAATGATGTCATTGTTTCCAAAACATGTTTACTTGTTATGTTTGGCGATCAGAACTAAATAAATAATAGACCGTGAAATGCCGTAATTAACCTATCCAGTTTTCCGTAGAGCGTATGTAATAAAAGAAGTGGGCTATTACTTAGGTTTATAGGAACACATTGTTGCCACGTTTGACAGAGAATAAGTTGTTTCAAGTAGAATTTACAGAGTAGAGTTACATTTCAGTGAGAAAGAAGCAAGAATAATTGTTCTATTGTTCATAGAGCAACTCTGTCTTACCAGTAAAGTGTCCGCTGCTGGCAAAGAAGGTCTTGATGTGTTCTTTGTGGAAGCCGTTGTTCTGCAGCATTCTGTAAAACCTCTGAAGATGTTGGACATGACGCTGGAACGTCATCTGCTGCTGCCAGCCGCCTGCAGCGCACCATTGTACACACAGTTGATTTTGATTAGCCAAAATGTCACTATTACAATCCAAGTGTTTCATTCTTACCATTAGTTCTTGCACCTTAAACTCTTACGTGGGTTCTTAAATAACCTGCTAAACAGTATTTCTCTATGGTTATGACATTATAGAAGATATTCAAGTGGAAACAGACATTTCTTCCTCCATTTCCAAGTAGTATTATCATTGGTGAGGCTGTGGCGAACACACTTTTTGTTTTCCTCAAAGCCTAGCAGCACCCAACAACACTGACAGGCCACACTGCGGGATAGTAACTGAAAAAAACAAACAAATGTACTGTTCGGTACCTGGAGATAGCTTACAACAGTTATTGGGAAAACAAAAGCCCTATCCTCTTTCTGTTTTGGTTGCTTAATGCTTTGTGCCGTAAACCAAGATTTCTTGGCGAGTCCAGTGGAGATTGAGGGCATGTTTGCTGAGATGTTCAGGTGTCTCAGGCTGTCAAACTGCTAGTCTTTCCTCTTCAGTCAGCAATACATTGACTTTAGACATTGAGACATGATACATCTCCTGATAAACCTTCAATGATTGTCTCTTATGTCCATCTGTTTGGTATAATTTGGCATGAAAAATGTGAATCTAAAAAAACAACTGTCCTACCTGAGATGAGCAAAGCGTGGTCACAGGTCTGGTAGAGTCGACAGGAGAGGTGTGTGGCCAATGGCTGCTGGTGGCAACGTCTGGTGTTTTTATTTAGCTCACAGCTGGAGACAGGCAAACTGGGAGAGCCCATTGGCAGCGGCTGAGGGCACCTTGCAAACTCTGCATGGTCTGATGGAGTAAAGGGCAAGTCAGAAAGTGCACAGGTTTATGTCCTAAGTACAACTTCTAAATAAAGCAGAGCCTCCGTGATAAAACATTAAACACATCATCTGCCATCAGGTCCAATCAAACTTAGTATGCTAGTGTACTCAGTGGGTGTAATTGGGCACAATCAACAAATTAAGGAATACTTAATCCTAACCACATATTTGTAGTTTGCCAAGGTGGGTTTGTGGTTTTATCCTAAGGATTGTCTGTGTTTTCCATAACAGCATGATACCGTTTTCCCAGCCGTTTTTCCCACGAGGCCCATGGTTTCTGGCAGAGGCGGCAGGTGTGGGTGGTCTTGGCACAACATGAGAATTATTCTGCATTTCACTCAGAAAACCTCCTACCAGGAAAAGTGCAGAAGCGTGCCACCCAACATTTAAAATCAGGTGGAACTTTACAACCTGAATTTCACCAAGACCAGGGGCGGACTGGCCATTGGCAATACCGGGAGGTTTCCCGGTGGGCCGGTACCGAAGTGGGCCGGTCGGACGGTCGAGTTTCCCGGGCTGATTTTTAGTCCCAGTCCGCCCCTGACCAAGTGTATGTTTTCTTCAAATCTCAAATTCAATACAAAATAAGCTTACTGACATATTTCAAACAAATATTCGGTCACTTATTTCACAATATTAGGTGGATTGCCATGACATTGGCACTGATATCAAAGGTCTCCAGCAATTTGATTAGTTACTTAACTGTCTTGACCTGGGATTTGACTTGCAAAGACTTAGCTAGTGGTGACTTGCTAAAACAATGAATTGGTCCCACATCTGGGTAGAGACCCAGGATGAACTTAGCCTGGTTTAGGGAAACTCCTTGAATGAAATAAGAGAAGTATAACTTCCTATATCTTTACTTAAAGGAGTTGGCTGGATTTTATTCGGACCTGCTGAACCCTGAAAAAAAGGAATGATTTAAAACTTACCAACACATCTGAGTCTCTGCGTTCGGTTGCTGTCTCCAACTCCGACAACCAGTGGGAGGAAGTGGACTTCACAGAGCCTTCCCCCACTAGTAGTAATTGTACTACCACGCATTGCACCACCTGCCAGCCGGCCATGTCCGTTACCCATGAACCTCTCTGGTCCTGCTTGCCGACGCTTCAGCTGGTTCTGACAGCGACCCTTCAAAGCCAGAGTCAAACACTCCTCACCTGAAGACACAGAGAGTGAAAGAACACAAGATGAGTCAACATATTCTCCAGCATTTGGAAATAAGATCAGTGGGCTGCAATGGTCAGCTTGGCCTCCCCTTCTTAACAAAAAAATGTTGAATTGTATTTGTAAAAGTGAGATCGTAATCAAACCTTACGAATCAAATGTTTGTTACAGGTGTAAGCATATCTATGTATGTAAAGCTAAACTGATTCTTAACTGTCCTGATCACACACTTAAAGGTGCTGATTGTTTTCCAAAAAATGGATAGGAGAGCGTTGAGAACCTACGTACATACTGTGTATACTAACTACACCTACAGCGAATTTTAAATATTTAGAAGCTGTGTGGGTCTATGTGTTGATGGTTTACTGTTTCTGTTGCATTTGCATGTGTACTTTCTTTGCGTGTGTAACTATATTAGATTAGTCTATTATAACTTGTTTGGCTTCTTAATAGGCCTATTATGTTGCATTCTTTAAATGTGCAAAAGCAGTTTCAGATGTGTTAGATTGTGCACCTGGCCAATACTTTATGTGACCATGAGCCTTCTTACTAAACAATTTAAGTAGTATTTACGGTATTATTACTTTCTCTGCATTTTAATGGTATCGTTAAACTTTTTATCTTCCCTCTGATGTTTGTGGGTTGCCTCTATTAATTTCCTATGGTGCTGGCGTATGCATTTTACTCCTTTTTCCTATACTAGTCATAGGCTAGGGTTATTGCAGAAGGCTTATCCTTGCATGCAGATCGGATGAGGCATAAATCTGCGACTATGCCTAATTGTGTTCATAACATAAAAACACAATAGTAATGTTTCAAAGAGAGATTGAACCTTTGTATATTTGCAACCGCTCAAAATGCAGCTCAATTTTCTTTTACGTCATCCACCATGTTCTCTTTTCATCGTGTGCTTCCCAAAACTATTTTTTCACCCTTCCCTTTTTTTCTCTTTCTTACTGTCACCACCAGGTTAAATGGGGTCTACATTAAGTTTCGCTCTAAAAGACTTTGGTCCAAAACCATCTACAGGGCCCATCAGGGGGCCCAGTGCTGTGTGTGTATGTGTATGAATAATTGACAGGTGTGTGGTCATATAAAACCGGGCCAAATTTACCTCAACATCTGGCCCTAACCTATCTCACAGCGGGGGTCAACAACTTGCACTCTCAAGCATGTTACTTTCACAGGAATTGAAAGGACCATTACAGAATACATGTCCCTGTGCCCTATTTCTACACTTCTTTTACTGCTTTTACTCTCACTTCGGCCTTTTATCCACCGTAATGCAGTTGTTTACCGCCACCAATAGTGGATCTTTTTAAGACGTTGATGTTTTAAAAATATGTCCAAAATACTCCAAGTGTCATGGAACATCTGCCCAACTCCTCCTGAAATTCTCTGTGATCATTCAGAACATCTTTGTTTTCCCCAATACATAGATGTATTAAGACTAAAAATTATATATGACAATATTAAAAAATATATAGGGCATGGAATATGGATTTACCCCCATATTAAGTGATGAGTCGGAGAAGCTTTCAGACGAACATTTAATACAATTTGATTATTATTTCTGGCGATTCCCTTTTGCGTCATTTTATAGCTAAACAAAAGCTATGAATTATCCTTTAATCTTAACCAAATGTTAAACCTCATGATATCTTCATGTTGTAAGTCCTAAATCAGAGCATGAAGTGGTGAATGGTGTTGTTGTGGGTTAAAAGTGCTGAAGCTGCAGAAAAGTATCCTGCATCACACAATGAGCTATAAATGGAGCTTTCAGAGGGTTAGACCATGCACATCCAAATGTAACTTTCTCTTCTGCTTCAGTTAATGGCAGAACTTTACACGCCGTACCCTAAATACGCTCAGAGGTACGTGCACATTTGGTGCATGGATTCAAATTGAAAAACTAAGTCACATTGAAAGACTAATGCTACTAATAATAACAACTCACTGATGACAGAATTAGAGCTTAGGTTGTGACATATTAAATTGTATCATCTGAACAAAATATAGTTTAATCGTTTTTTTATGAATAATATAAATTGTAATGGGACCAAGAATAGATCCCTGCGGCACCCCGTTAGTGATTATAATTACTAATACTTTTGCTTATGAGCTTTATCTGCTATTACCATCATCAATAGAACAAAACCACTGCTTTCATTACTATCACTGCGACTAGGCTATTACTAGAATTATGAATGCTACAGGTTCAAAGCTTCCCTTGCATCTGACAGGTCTTGAAGATTTATACCAGAAAACTATTTGTAAGCATTGTAATCTTTGTAAATGCAATATGCGGAAAAAAACTATTGACTAACAAAGAAATTAACTTGCAAGTAATGGATGATTTAAACAAAGTTAACAACGGCTAACCACTGTATTTCTTTATGTGTACAAAAGACTCACCCAGGTAAATTCCATCCAGGTGGGAGCATCTCTTCTTCGTCACATTTACATCCACGTAGAAGAGGACCACTGGGTGTCCAAAGTTCTCCCCTGGGCTTGGATCCAGCACCAGCACGGCATCATGGGCTGTGGAGCCAGGGAAAAGCTGCTGTCGCCTGTGGGTTCCTTCCCGTCCATTCAGAGCCTGGCTGACACTGAATCCTCCCCGGGGCTTGTAGCTCATCGAGCCACCTGAGGAGTCCGGCAGGATGGCAAGAACTTTGTCCGAGTTACCTGGAGGGTTTTGATAAAAAATAGATTGTTACTAGGAGAGTCAACTATACAAAGCTAATGCTGCATTTGAAAGAGATAGAACATTAAAGAGGACATATTATGCTCAATTTTAGTGTTTACATCTTCAAAGCAAACCTGTAGCCTTTTGCATAAGTTACAAAACAAATTATGGTAATTCTAAAGTTATATGATATAGAAGGATAACAGAGCAATTTTTATGTTAACAGTATATGTTGCACACATTTTTCATTTTACTTGTAATATTTACTTTTCAATTAAGTTAATTTGTCAAATGTTATATTACATCCATTAAAACAGTTCATTTTTGCACATGATGTCTCATTCACTCTCTTGTTAGTGTTCTCTCCAATTGGGCATTGTTAACATGAACTTTGATGTTGGTTATCCATGTATCAATACAATATTTTAAACTAACCATTTTTAACGGTCCAATACCATGGATTTTCTTCACATCTTGACTTTTTGTTATCACTTAAAAATCTACATCAACTGTTTGTAACCTGTATTTTATCTCCTATTAAACCCTCACTCAGCATTAAAAAAAAACGTTGTTGCTCTTCTTACCTGCAGCAGAGCGAGGCTCCGATACGTAAACGGCCACAGAGGACATTGGGAGGTGGGCCATGCGCCTGCACTCGGCCTCAGTGAGGGAGGACATGCGGAGGCATCGCTCCAGCTGGTCCCACTGCAGCGACTGGAGGCCCGATCGGACCCAGCGCTCCAGCCGGCCCGGGGCCAAGCTTTCTGCCGGGGCCACGGCTGCAATGTAGAGGACGGAGAGAGAAGCTGCAAGAAGCACAGGCAGCCTCATCGTCACACCTGGTCCTTCTCAGTCGCTATTCTTGATTTTCCTCTATAAACCTTTTTTGTCCTTTTCCAGGACTTTTGTTTTCCAGTCCCCCCTATTACTTTAATGTGTCCTTGTTGGGCTCTTTACTCTTCCCTCTCTTCTTGGTTCATCCCTGTGCCTTGATTATTCCTTTTTGTCTCTGTACTCTTTTCTCTTTATTCCTCTGTTTAATTCCTTTAGTTTGGACTCCTCACTCCTCGCTTCCTTTGACTGTTATGTTTGGTCCTTTTACTTCTCTGTCGTCAGCAAACTGCAAATTAAGACCTTTTTCTTTCACAATATTTAATAAAAATCTCAAACTTTGATGTAAAAATTAATTATCTTCCCTAATTCTTAACAAGCTGATGTTCCTCGTTGTTATCCGAACTTTAGAGAATGACACAAATGCTGGTCTACAAGGTCTTTGATCAATCGGTTGGTAGAAAAACTTCTTCTGTCTGTCTCTTATCTACTTTATTCCACCACTTGGATTTGGTCAAAAAGCTATCCTTATTGTCTTCTTCTCTCCATGTTTCTTTCAATGTTGTTTTCTTCTCCTCTTTGCGAATCAGTGGATGCAACAGACATCAACATCCTCTTCTGGTTGTTCTTACAATGGTACCATTTTGCTTCTTTTCTCGTATCACTTTTTCTGTATTCCTCTTTTCTTCTGGGTTTCAGACGGGACAATACATCCAATAGTCCCCCAAGGCGCCACTTTAGACCCTCTTTGATGGTCTTTTGTCGATAGAATGACTTTTCCGCCTTCTCTTCTTTTTCTTCTTCAGTCCTCTTTCGGGAGAATGGTTGATTTAACCGAGCCGAAACAGCTTTAGTCTCTGTGTTGATTTGAAAGGTGATAGATCATCCTGAAGTCTGAAAGAAGATCCTGTGTCTTAATCTTGTTTCTCTTTGGACAACCAGCTGCAGACTCTGCTCCTCTCAGTGACACTTGAGACTGGGTCGTCCTGAGCTCTGAGGACAGAAGTGATCGTGCTGCTCAACCCGCACACTGCTCAGCTTCAGTCTGCTCACTCTCTTTATCTGTGTGTGTGTGTCTCTCTCTCCCTCTCACACACTCTCTCTCTCTCTCTCTCTCACACACACACACACACACACACACACACACGCACACACACACACACACACACACACACACACACACACACACACTCTCTCTCTCACACTCACAGACACACACTCTCTCTCACAGACACACACACACACACACACACACACACACACACACACACACACACACACTCTCTCTCTCACTCACAGACACACACACTCTCTCTCTCTCTCACAGACACACACACACACACTCTCTCTCTCTCTCTCACACACACACACACACACACACACACACACACACACACACACACACACACACACTCTCTCACACACACACAAACACACACACACACACACACACACACACACACACACACACACACACACACACACACACACACACACACAGTCTCTCTCTCTTCCTCTGTCTGCAAGATCTGACATGCCAGATGGAAAGGCGGATATGAAGAGAAGAGTCCAGAAAGAGGAAAAGCTTTAGAAGAATGGATGATCGGCAGCGAGAGGAAAAGAGTGGAGGAAGAAAGGGTGGTAAAAGAATACATGACGAGATGAGGAGGGGAAAGTATTAGGAACAGTGAAGAACAAAAACAAGACTTGATGAAGGAGGGAGTTTAGAGAGAAGGAGAGAGCAGGAAATTATAGTAAGGTGAGATGGATTCAAACGAGTAGGGGTCGTAGAGGAAGGAAGGAAACAGGGAAGAAAAAGAGAGCAGAACAGGCAAGTGAAGAGGAGAGTAAAAGTTAGGATGGGGAAAAGGATGAAAGAAAGGACATAAGGAAAGGAGAGGAAACTGTAGGGATATGAGAAGAATAGAAAGGGGGGATGAAATTAGAAAGATGGGAGGAGAGGAAAAGAAAGGGATGGGCGAAAAAATAGGAAAGACAACTAGAAGCAAGTGAGAATAAGAGGGAAGGTAAAAGGAGAGATAGTAGTTGGAAAGAGTGGAGGAAGATATATGTAAGAAATATTGTGAAAGGAATAGATGAGAGAGAAGCAAAAATAGAGTGGATACAATATAAAATGGGTCAGAATAAAAGAGGAGAAACAGGGCATTCAGAGGCGCAAGAAGGGAGGAGAGGACAGAGGTTTGTTTTACAGGTCTTCCCTCTAATGAGCCATCTAGTGGTGAAATAAGAGTCAACCCTGAAGCTGACAACCAACCAACATCACAACCAATTACACAAAGTGTTGCCTCGAAAGATATACTCAGTTTAATTCAAGAAAAATAATGTGTTGTGTTGAACTACTGACTGAAAAGACACTGAGTAGTGCTGAAACTAGAAATTGAGATCTAAGCATTGTTTGATTGTTACATTGTTTCCTAAGAAGCGCTCCAAGTCTTTGTTACAAAGATAGCCGGATATGTATTCAACTCTCAAGGATTACATCGTTTTTGTTTAACTATAACCAAAGTTACATTTTGATATAGAAATTGAAATATCAATTTACATGTAAAGCCAGGGCAAATTCCATAGCACTCTAAATCACATCACATGAAAACTTTTATTGTGTTGAAGTAGCTTCAAATATAAATTACATGTATGTCCTATTTTTCTTTAGAATACTTTTGTACATGGGCGTCACTTTGTTAGAAAAAGTAGTGGGGACAATTTTTCCAGATTTAACATCAGCATAGAATACAAAAGATGTCCCTCCTCTGGGTGATGAACCTTGAGCACCTGCTTGAAAACCAATGCATAGACCTCAGGACCACCAATGTGTTTTTAATATAATGAGCGCCCAACTATAGGTCTTGCTGTGATGTGATTTGGAGTGAATTTGTACCTTTATGCACACAACGAGCCAGTGTTTTTCTTTATTACATTTCTTGTGCACGCTATTTTTCAGAACATTTATATTATAAGTTATACTTTTAAAAAGTGGTGGGGACAACATTTATGTAGAATAGAATATGGAATATAGAATTGGAGGGATGAAAACCTCTTCAATGGTCTTGAATGGTCTTCAAATGGTCTTGAATGGTCTTCAAAACCTCTTCAATGGTCACACTAGGCCACTTACACAACACTGGTGGAGACCCCCTTGAAAACGAAATGTGCATCTCAAGGGGTTCAGCCTAACATTTCTATTTAAAATAATAACTATTAAAAAAAATGTTTTAAATTGCAAGAACATATTTCATGTTTAAGGATCTTTGAAGACATTAACATTGACATGTGCAGTGAGTGGAGGGACCTCTGATTCTGAACCAGGAGTGGCTCTCTTCTCTCATTAGACGATCTTCGGCCATGATGTTTCACTCGCACTTTTCAGCTCACCACTGCAATGTAACAGCTTCTGACGGGTAGCTCCCTAAACACCAGCGGAACAACATGTTAGGGACACTACAAGGACGAAGTAGGTATGGATATATAATCATAAATTGATAGCAACGCTGTGTTTTAACGTTAGTATTATTGACTGTGGATGGAGGCTTTCAAACAACCAATGACAGTTAGTGTTGTGTTGGCCGTTGTTGCTAAGCTAAGAAACGGACACAAACTAGCATCATTAGCCGGCATTTTACAGTGCAATAAAAAGTGTATTGTTGTCATGGAAACCTGGTGTTAAAGTAAGTCTTGCCTCTGCTTACTTTATTGTTTTAATATAATCACAGAAGACTTGTAAGTTAGTTTGTTTGCTCGTTGCCTAATGTAAAGCGAAGCATGAAGCGGCGTGTCCTGGAAGCACACACACGTGAGACTCAGCTTTCCAGGAGATGACAGCAGTGTTTTCAGCACACAGCACGCTGGTTGCTGTTAAGAGACATGATAAAACATTATTAAAGAAATATGGCAAACTGCTGGTAGCATCTGTAATCATATTGTCAGTAGAATGTCTTGCTTTAGTGATATGGGCTAGCTAACTCGCCTAGCTAGCTCACATAGCTGTGATTTCAATGGTTGGGCATCTTCTTAATGTTACTCATTATAACTTTGGACACCTGCTGGGCCTGTAAATCACTTTTTTAGTTTTTAACACACAAGTGCTTTTGAATTGACCGCAGGACTTATCTTCAAAACACCAACACGTTCAGTGTAGTTTAACCTGGTAGCTATTATTTAAAAAGAATACTTTGACTAAGGACATTTTAAATGAATGTTATACTCTGTTTTTATGCATATGTTTTGACTGGCTTCAGTAGTGGTTGAATTATTCCTTGTTGAAATACATTGACATTCTTGTTCTATCTATTTAATATAACATATTGAGAAAATATGTTTTAAACAGCTGGTGAAGGAATAACAGATTCAACATTGGTGTCTTGAAGATGTTTTTATTGCCTTTTTTTTCCATACGAATGATGAACATTAACATGATGTCTTCTGATTATGGTAATGTATCACAATAGGACTAAACTGACTGCTCCTCTTGTTTGTACTTCCAGTGGTTTATTGCCTCCTGTGAATCAACTGAGGAATAAATGAGAGCTCCAAGGATACCACTCTCTCTTCCAAGACCTGACACCTTGTTGGAGTATGCCAAGTATTCAGTCTTAGGCCGCCTGAAGTTTACGTTTCATCACTAGCGTTGTTGAGAAAAAGGAGTTGAAACTGGTTCTGGCTCAGTCTGCACCAGCAATGTCCTCAAGACTCCTTGATTTGTCCTCTTTATATATCAAACGCTTAGTGTCACTGTTTAATTAGAGTGGGAACCGCTTTGCCTCTGGAGGAAAGCCTTATGTGCCTGCTTGTCCTCCTCACATGAAGGCTTATAACCCTGCATCGCTACGAAGAGTTGTCCTGCTGACCTGAACCACAGCTGCTGGGCCCACGTTTTGTGCTGCTATCACTGCTTCTGTGACTGCAGGTATGTTTACTGTTGGGGAGGATTTATCAAGAACTTTTTTTCAATCTACGGTGAACAACAGATATTTAACAACTCCATTCCACTGGAGCTGACATCTCAAAAGTCACTCCAACAGAAGAGCCAATCAGGAGGAGTTACCAAGAGGACCCTCCCTTCATCTTAGGCTTTGTTATCGTTGCGACTGTTATTCTATTTATCTAGCCCTTTGGAAATAACTAGATCTTTGTTGAATTGTGCCATGCCCACCAACCAGTCCTCCCCATGGGGTGGGGCAAAGCTTCGGGCTTGCTCCACTGCCGATAGACCCACCTCTACAAACTCTGTCAGAACACATGCCAAGACAGGTGTGGCCACTAAAGTGCCTTTTAATCAGACTTCCCTAGAGCTCTCCAGGAGAAACGATCCAGCCAAACCTCTCTCCTCTAAAGTTGCCTCATCTGCATCCCCCTTGAGGTGGACAACAGCGTCTATGGTTTCTGTGTTAGAGAATGGGAACGGAAATGTAACCACCCATAGCCAATTCACCACTGTGCCAGATGGATCCGATAACCTGCCACAACAACTTCATGGGATTAATAACCCAAACCAGGTACTGGATGGAAGCAGCCTCAAAGACACCAGTGCCACTTCCTCATTCCCCAAGAACGAGTGTAAGATTGGATTTAATGTCAATTCAACAGGCATTACGCAGAAATGTATGTCGCTTCAAACCTATCTAACGGTAAAATGTTTAGCAACGAGCAGACGTCCGGCTGCCTCAGGGGACGCGCTGTCACGATCGGAGCTTCTTTCCACAGCTTGTCATCAAGACCTTTTTATCAAAGGACAGCCCACTCCAGAGGTCGCGTTAACCGAATATTTTCCGTCTATGACGTAATTTTTCCAAGAATGACGGAAATATCTGAAAGCAGTCCGTCATTTTGACAGATTAGAACACAACTCGGAACAGCGCCAAAATGTCCACCAGCGGCCCACATTATATTACATCCTTATGGCCAGGTCGACTGAGGGCGATCTACTGTACTCTACTTTAACTATTATTTAGTAATTCACACCCCTGTCCAGTTGGTGGCGAGTGTGTGCATATTAAGTAGCTATTGTCTAGTCTTGTATTTGACCTCGTTGATTTCCTCGTTGTTTAACCGGCTTTAGCAATCGCAAAATGTCACGGCAGCTGAGTGTCCGAAGCTTTTTTAATAAGCCCAGTAATTGTGATGGTGTGGATAAACGAGGTGAAAGAAGAGGGATTGATGCAGTGGAGGATGAAGGACAAGCCAGTAAGACTAACACTGACAACGTTCAGCCAGCAGCAGAGGGACAAGCAAGTGGCAAGGAAAAAATAAATCATTCATATTCGTTTCGACATGAAAAGTGACCGCACGGTCGGTGTTTCTGTTCATCTTTTTTTTTCTCCATGCCCTTAAAAGTTCTGTATGAATCATAAAAAAAAGGAATGAATGAACATTTGCTGCTTAGTACCCAAACATAAATATTAAATATGTCTCATCATTAAAACATGAAAAATAAAATGACGGGTAATAATGGATTATGACGGAAATGTTACGATCCTGTCCGTCAAAATGACAGACAACGAAAAAGTCTAACGCAACCACTGGCCCACTCTGCAGCAAACTATCAAGATGATGGTGAGTATTGATGTCTCAAGAAGTATAATCTCACAAGAGTTATAGTATAGAAACACCTTTGTTGTCAGACTTTTTCCCCAGAATTAAAAATAATGTCTGCTTTTCAAGTGAAATGCTTTTCTTTTATATTTGGTAAGATCTATATAAATCCATAGATCCTCCAGACCTGACCTTTCCTTGTTTTGTCTTCTTAGCCTGAGACTGCAGACTGTTCCTCCCTACCATCAGTGCCTCATCTATGCCGTTCTCTCTGTGACCAGCAGGGGGCAGCATTGGGAGATGCCTCCAGCACTAAGGACACAAAAGTAGAAAAAAGAAGCACAGGAGAAACAACAACTATGAGACGGAGCCATTCTGCAAAATCAAAGATATGCAGTGAGACACAAAACAGTTGCACAATAACTGCTTTAAACAAAGAGCTGCGAGTAATAGGTGGTCCTCCAGCAACGACAAACTGCAAGCCCAAAACTGTAGTATCCATTGACCTAAACAAGCAGGCCACAGACAGTCAATGTCCACAGGAAAGAAGCTTGTCCACATGCGGAAGAATCAGCCCTGCAGCAGCCAGTCCCTTTCCAAATAGCCCCACGCCAACTGTGCTCAGTGCCAATGTCCGTGCCACTCAGGAGCAGCAGCCCTCCCCACCGAATGCCATCACAGGTAATCAGAATGATCACTTTACTAGGGAACGATACATTGTCTGGTTATTGAATCCTGTGTAGAGCTGAAATGAAAAGTGAATTGATCGATTAGTCAGAAGAATAACTATTTTCATAACAAATTCAGTGTTTAAATCGTTTTTCAAGCTGAAACAGAGAACTGTGTGTGTTCACATGCCTATCCTCCCTTTATGACTGTACGGTTGTATGTTCTTTTCGTTGTAGCTGTGGCCTCCAGTCCATCAGGAGCCATGATGGGCTCTGTGACGTCTCAGATCTCTGCCATCCATCTAACCATGCAAGCTTCCTCTCCTCTCGCTTCCTCACCCTCGCCAACGGAGGAGTGCCCGGTTGGAGACACTGAACCATCTGGGTGAGCAACAGCTAATGGCTTCTCAATCAGTAGATGCTGTTTTTCACTCTCTATATCTGACCTTATATTCATTGTTTCTAGCCAGGACTGTGTTGTGCAGCTGGATGGAGCTGAGGAGGAGCTGGTTGATGATGAGATGGAAAATGACTGTAGTGATGATGGTAAGATGTTAAATACACACAGACTACACACTCTGAGTGCTTCATCAAATGTAAGCTGTCACCAGCCAGTTAGCTCTATAGTTTGTATTTTATAGACACTGATTTGAGTTGTCTTGTTTTCTTTTCAGATAACTCCGACTGTTCATCCATTCCTGGCACCTCGTCCACAGCATCCATCGCTCTACTTTCTGGGTAAGATGCACTCTATAACCCCACCCACACACATTCTTTTTTAGGTTAACATTCATGGTACCCACAAGAACACGGACTATTCCTGATGCAAACTCTGTGGAGTACAGCTGTTTTCTTGCACAATGAAAATGTGTTTTTGGACAGTTTTCCAGACACGTCTGTTTTTCTTTCTCATAGAGCAAATGGCTCTCTGTTTCTCTAAAGTGTGAATCCACATTAACTCCGAGTCATGCTTGCCGTTTCAATCATTTAGTCCTATTTTCCCCTCTTGTGGTACTTAAGTGTATACCTGACGAGGAGCAGCAATCATTGTCGGCAGCCATGCAAATTCTAATGATATACTTCCTGTATTCATTTATAACCTATATACATTCATACGGTGTTTCTCAAGCCCCTCTCAGGTTTTATTATGGTCATTTAAATAACTGATAGTCAGATCAAATTATATCTATCAATAACAACAATGTTTCTCAGTATGTAATTCACCTTTTAAACGTTTTTTGTCCAGACAATAGACAAGTTATTGTGGTTTGAAAGCATTTTTCTCAACTGCAAAAACAACTCCAAAATGTCCACGTCCTTTCCTTGGAACGCCCAACATCCAAGCCTGGATTTTAATTGGTTTCCTAACATGGAATAAAACTAAATCCATCAGATCCTGTGGACTCTTTCTCTCTCTCTCATTCTCTCTCACTGCAATTGTTGAACGAGTCTGAAAGCAGCAGAGCGTGGTGGAAAGGTCTGCTGCTTTGTGGATCATTTTGTTCTCCACCATGATGGCCTCAACAATAGAACTCCCTACCAAAGACTCGGAGCTGATTCTCTGTGAAAACAGCCTGGATAGGGACCGCTATTGTCACCTTTTTTTCACCCAACCAGCTGATTTTGTTTGTGTTCATTTGCATACACCCCATCACCTGCACACCCTTTCCTAAGCTAAAGCACCTGTATCTCTAGGATAGTGTTAAGTTAGCCTAGTACAGCTGTTATGCAGATGTATACCTCTTGATGGTAGAAGGACTTTATTGAAGAGAAAAAATCTGCAAGGAGATAACATCATCCCGTTTCTTGATCCATCTTTTCTTCCTATATGACTGTCATGTGAGTTTTTTTATTTTGTGTTTTGATTCTAATTATGTTGTGTGCAGAATGGTGTTACATTGAAAAAAGAGCTCAGGAATATTCTAATGTTTGGCTTACTTGAAACTGCCTAAAACGAAAAACACTTTACAGCTGTGTAAAAATGACTCGCCGTTGATTCAACTGGCTCTCGTCTTGCTCCAGTGTTATTTTGTTGAGGTCAATTATGTCCTCATTTGCTGTCCTGGCTAAATGTCTTAGTCTCTCTATTAATAGTAATCCTTAAAGTTGGATTGAAAAGTGTCCTTCTTCAGAAAGCCTTCTTCATATGTATCGACTCAGTGTGAACATTTACTCTCCGTGTGGTGTACACCAAATTCACACACGCGTCATGTTACTACCGGATACTACAATCGGTCATCAATCCAGTCCACACTCTACTCAGTTTTGACTGGATGCCAACTTCTGGCAGTGAACGTAACACTAGATGCATTACTTTTTAATTTAGTTGTGGGCAATTTGCTTGTTTTAGTTGTGAGAAGGTAAGAAGAGCTGTGGTGCTGAGAGGGCGGGAACTGAGCTGACTTCAGAAGGAAACATAGTAATTTATGAGTTTACAGAGTTTATACTTCATTACCTATAATGTTGTAAGATGTCCCTTTACAACACATTTCTCAGTCACTGTTGTTGATGTATTTGTTTGAGATGAGATGGTTTTGTTGAGATTGTTTTGGGTAGTGTACTAGTGATACACCCAAAATGGTCCTTATCAGAAGTTTCTGAAACGACCATCACAACGCCACCTTTTCCCTTTTTAGTTCTGAACAGTCATTTTATGATTTATCATTATTCCTCCCTCTTGCTCTTAGTATCGAGGAGCCGATGTCATTGGAGGCGGACGATCAACGAGAGGAGAGACCAGCTTTGGTTCCCAGTTTGTTCCCTCAAATCCCACCAACACTGTACTTCAGCACTGCCAATGAGAAAGGTCAGGACCCGAACGTCTGTTTTGATTTAGTAGCTTTAAGTGTGATAAGTGTTGGGTTTTATCTTTTTTTCTTTCAAGTGAGTGCTGTTTTATAAAAAGATTGGGTACCACTTTACAATAAGACTACCCTTATAAAGGATTCATAAAGGGTTGCTATAGAGTGCCACAGTGACGCGTCCTAAAACCCGGAAGTAAACTCCTTCCGGTTCCTTCGACAAAAAGCAATGCAATTTCTCCATAGGATTTTGGAAAATAGCTGGAAATAAGGTCTGTGGTTGGCACACATTGAAGAGACAGATCACGTTTTGTTCAGCCGGATAATATCCACATGTCTACCCTACTTTTATCATTTTCAAATCATAAATCTAATCAATAGATTTATGATCGATAGATTTATGATTAGAAAATTATAAAAGTCACTGTGGCACTCTATTAGGTTATGAATTAGGTTGTAAACACTTTATTAATTATTAAGAAGCATTTATAAACCAGTTGTAACATAGTTTTCATACATCAACACAGGCTCACTATTTGGCAAGATGACTAAGCCTTATATTGGGTACTTAGCGAGAATCAACTGAGTGAGCAACAGATACCAAGGATGCTAGCTGATGAAGAAGACGAAGTAAGCTAAGTAACCAATATAAGACTTGGCAGTACAGATACATGTGGGCTCTCTATTTAGCAAGCAACCGGTCACAGTTGCCCTGTTTATCTCATGTCTTATAAAAGATTTATAAAGTGTTCACAACCTAATTAATAAATGAATTACAAACTATTCGTAAACCCTTTATAAGGCTAGTCTTATTGTAAAGTGGTACCAAAGATTGTACTGTAAGTTGACATCTTATACCAAAATATTGACTCTCTTAAGTATGTACTGTGAACCATTTCAGTGTTTGCATTATGCATGAAGTATATGTAAGCACAATGTGTATTTATTTGTTTATAAATGTGTACAAATGTTGTGCTGTGTGATCCACAGTGGAACTGCTGCCAGCTGAACAAAGACGACTGTTAAAATGGAAGATAAGCAACGTCACTCCAAATATTGTCAAACACACCATTGGCAGGTCACACTTCAAGGCTACCAAAAGTAAGTCATCACATGTGTTTAAACGGACACGGTTTCATATCTCTTGTCAAAATCGTATGTAATGTTTTCTAGTTCATTGCTTCTAAAATCATGTCACATTTGCTCTGAGTAATTCAAATGTGTGTGTCCTTCTTTTGTTTATTAGAAAGTTATGACTGGCTGGGCTGCTGGGGACACCACATGAAGTCTCCTGGCTTCAAGGCCCTCGCAGAGCACCAGAAGGTGAGAAACTGTATTTATTAAATGCATATAATAATCTAGAGGTTTAGGTGCGAGCTGTCAATTATTTTTAGATGTTTGATTTCTCTTGAATATAATGGAACGAGAGGGCATGTCAAAACAAAATGACATGGTTACTTAAGATAATCCACAGACCCTGTTATGAGCAGTTTCATCAAGGAACTATTGACTTTTAAGTGCACCTGCCCAATGTCACAGCACCGAAGGGAAGCGTTTATTTATGCATGGTATAGAGGTTCCTGCTTGTTGCAGCGTGAAATGTAAACATGAATTGCGTCCTCTTAAGTAATGAGGTGCTATGTAGATGAGCTAGCAACATTCAACTATTAGTCTCAATGTCCATGAGTACATGAACACTTCCTTCTTGCCCCAATCTTAATAGCACTTATGGTCAGACGGTAAATATGTACTTTTGGGCAGCAGTCCCTTTTATCTTAAAGGCGACCTATCATGCAAAATGCACTTTTGTACGTCTTTTATACATGAATATGTGTCCCCGGTGTTCCAGGGAACTCACCAAGTGTCAGAAAACACAACCCTCTCTATTTTCCTCCATACCCAAATCTCTAAAAAAGGGGCTGCAACGGATCTGATAAAAACTGATCCAGATTTGAACACTGTCCTGACGTCAGGACGGTGGCACTACGGCTATTGGGCCAACTCCACCAATCAGGAGGAGACAACCACGGCATTGCCGTTCGAAAGCGCTGGAGACGCTGTAGTACATATGCCAGGCCTGTAGGTGGTGCTGTTCTCACAGAATCAGCCCTTGCTAAAACAGATCTAAAAAATGTCAAATTGAGCAAAATGAGGCATGGCTAAAATGCATGATCTGTTTGGTATTTTGAAAAAAAAAAAGTATAAATATGCCTTATATAGGTATGGTCCTACACTATATTATTATAATATAGCATGATAGGTCCACTTTAAGTGTAATTATGAAATGTGCTCTTTACATCTTCTGTCCAAAAAAGTATTAACTTGGCTGTTTTTGTGATTTTCTTTTGTCCCAGTTGAACCACTTCCCGGGAACGTTCCAGATCGGCAGAAAGGACCGGCTGTGGAGGAACCTGTCCAAGATGCAGGTTCGCTTCGGCAAACAAGAGTTCAGCTTTTTCCCTCGCACCTTCGTCCTTCCTCAGGACATCAAGATGCTACGCAAGGCCTGGGAGGACGGTGGCCCCCGGCAGAAATGGATCATCAAACCGGTATGTTCTTCTTATCCATAGACATATAAATCACTGGCAAAAGAACCATGGACTAAATGAATTGTGTTTTGGATTTATTGGCAACAAAACATCAGCTGGTGTTGAATTACAAACTTGGCAGAAAGTCATATTTATGCTTTCCTGTAAGGATGGCTTATTTATTTGTATGTTTTGTGTGTCTTTTTGGTTTTAGTTGCCTTATAACAAGGTGTTCTTTCTAATGATGACGATGATTGGCTTTAATTGCTGTAAAAGTCGATTTGGCAATTAGTTAATGTTCCAACTAATAACTCCAGATCTTGATGCTTAAGAAAAAAATGTTTTGAAGTTAAAGAAAATGTGTGTTTTGTTTATTAAATTCTGTCTTTCTTCTCTCATTTTGATAGCCTGCTTCGGCCCGAGGAATAGGTATCCAGGTGATCCACAGATGGGGCCAGCTGCCCCGCAAGAGACCACTGCTGGTCCAGAAGTAAGTAGCCAAGAATAGTCCGCTAATAGTTTGAAACTTAGTAGAACATCGACCATTTTCCAGAACGCGACACTAAATGATTCTTTAGGATAAAACATTTGTTTCCTGGTTGTGTTTTGCAGGTACCTTCACAAGCCCTACCTCATCAGCGGTAACAAGTTTGACCTGCGGATCTACGTCTACGTGTCATCCTACGACCCGCTCAGAGTTTACATTTTCTCTGATGGACTGGTTCGATTCGCCAGCTGCAAGTCAGTTTTCATCCACCACAGTGACAACAAGGCCAGATACTGTAGGATAGGTTATGTAAAATGGAAATAAATGATGCTCAAGGTGCAAATCTTTCATTTAAGCAGGACAAGGTAACAGGATGTGTAGTTATATGAGAAATATGATCTTAACATCTAAATGGCTGATTGGACATTTCGATATGTCAGAGACTTGAGATAAAGCATATTAGGGGCATATTAGATTGAATTCAAAGTTTCTTCTCTTCAGGTATTCGTCTTCCATGAAGACTCTGGGTAACAAGTTCATGCATCTGACCAACTATAGCGTCAACAAGAAGAACTCTGAGTACCAGAGCAACAGCGACGACCAGGCCTGCCAGGGGCACAAATGGTTTGTAAAAGTGAAACTCAAATATGAGACACATTTTGGTTACTATTGTATTCATATGTCCATGCTATACATTATAATTCATTAATATTATGTGTTTCTTCAGGGCGTTGAAGGCCTTGTGGCATTTTCTGGGTTCCAAAGGAGTCAACACTACTCTGATCTGGGAGAAGATTAAAGACATTGTGATCAAAACAATCATTGCGTAAGTTTGCCAAATCGGGCATCTCATTGTAGGGCACATTTTATTATTCACAATTTTTATATTTTTCTGTTTGGAAAAGAATGATTTAAAGTCTGTGTGTTTCTGACACAGCCCTTACTATTGAACTCAGAGGAATCTTTGTCTTAACTGCAGGAGCCAAAGTGTCGAAGACTGCAAATGTGTTAGAAAAAGTATTTTGGAAATTAAAAAAATGATAATAACTTTGAGATAATGGCCTGTGTGTGGATTATCAGGTCCGAACCGTACGTTAACACTCTGCTGAAGATGCACGTCAAGACACCTTACAGCTGCCACGAGCTGTTCGGCTTCGACATCATGCTCGATGAGAAGCTCAAACCCTGGATCCTGGAGGTCAACATATCACCAAGGTAACATGCACACACAGAAACACAAAACACGTGCAGCTTTTCAGAACTACATCTCGTAACTTGTGTTTCCGCTCCAGTCTTCATTCCAACACAGCGCTGGATGTCTCAGTGAAAGGTCAGATGATCAGGGACCTTCTGAACCTGGCTGGCTTCCGTGTTCCCCAAAAAGACGACGTGATCACGCCCTGCAGCAGTGCCTCCAGCTCCACAACCAGGTAGGGAGGACGTACTGGAAGACTAGGAAACTAGTTTATTCTGGTTGTTGAAACAACTTTCAATATATTAAATCCAATTTAAACAACAGCCTTAGAAAAAGACCTTGAATTGTATCAACACATCTTTTTGTGTCTGTGTGTATATTTTAGGGCTGCACGATATATCGTGTCGTGACGATAATCGCGTTATGCGCATGCGGGATATTCACATCGCAGGACGTGCGATTTTTTTAATTAATCTTTTTAGGACGTGCAATATTAAGTAGGCAAATGAACTCAAACACGTTATGTTACAATTCTTTTGCTGCTTGCTACAAAAGGAAAACTTGCGCGGCTCTCATGTCAGGGGTACTTGAGTGAGTGACATGCAGGCTCTGCATGCACAGCAAACCACCAATCACAATCATTCTTGATCAGATCACAGCAGGATAACCGAGCTAGCTCAGCTTGTTGCTCTGATAACTTAAGATCCAGAAGTCGGTGACTAAAATCCTTCATCCGGTTAAATATAGTTAGAAAAATACCAATTGTATAGCATTAGAGTTCAAGAAAGGATGGTTTGCAGACAAAGAAAAATTTATTTTCTTCAATTCCTGTATTTTTTCATATCGCAATATATATCGCAGGGGAAAAGAATATCGCAATGTCAGTTTTTTCCAATATCTTGCAGCCCTAGTATATATGTATTAATACGTAAATGTGTCTACAGTCTGTGTGGAGGAAACAGAGAAAGGACCAAGCCGGATCTGTCTGCCGATGAGAAAGTCAAACGGGCCTTTTACCTCACCCAGCGCTACGCCGACCAGGTAAATGAATTTAAATACAGTAAAGATTTGGACAGGAAAGTGAATTAACAATAAGACAATATATTTGAAAACATCAGAGGTACATAAAGTGCATTTCATCTGGTTAAAAAGGTTAGTAGAAATGAAAGCTGTGTGTCTTGTGTCTCTGTCAGGACTTCCTCTCTACAGTGTTAGATGTCCTGACTCCAGAGGACGTGTGTATGCTCACAGAGAGTGAAGACGAGCTGTCTCGTGCCGGACAGTTTCAGCGTATTTTCCCATCACAGTCATCGTCGCGCTACCTTCGCTTCTTCGAGTGTCCAAGATACCTCAACGTCCTGCTGGACCAATGGGAGCAGAAGTACTGGAACAACAGGACAAAAGGTATGTGTGTTCCATGTTATATATGTATTAGTGGTATCCTAATAACTATCCCCAAAAAAATTCCAACAACTTTACCAATCAGAGAAATCTGTCAATTTAGTCCCGCCCTTAACCTTGTGAATGCGTATGCTTTGTGGTTGTTTGCCAGAAGCTGTCTTCAACTTACTTTTGATCTAGTTTTAAGGCATACTTTTTCTTAATTCATAAAACGTTAGATCTTGGTTGTTTTCACTCTACATTTTAACCTGATACAAAATTGTAATCATTGGAAGTCGCGATCTTGAGAGGTCTGAGAAACAAGCTGAGCAATTGTTAGCAGTAAGCTCGTCGGCCCTCTGTCCTTTGTCCTTGGGGGAAACACTGATTTTAGAAGCTTTTTCCAGTTTGTATCACTGGGTCTGTTTGTTTTAGAGAGAAGGAAACCTCCAGTGTATCATTTGGCTCCTGGTCCAGAGGCCTGTACTACGAAGCCGGATTCTCACTTAGCGAGCTAACTTCAGGGAAAACTCTGGGTTTCCGGTCCTACGACGCTGGTTCTCTTCTTAGCGGGCTAGATCTCCATGGTAACTTATGCTGAACGGCTAGCCTGGTCCGGAGCAGGTTAGGTTCCAGGCTAAGAGATCAACTCAGTGAAAGCACTGCCTGCTGACCAATCAGAGCTCTGTGTGCGGAGTTTAAAGCGATCAAGTCATATTACAGGATAGAGGAAATACAGAAAAACTGCCGTTGCAGGAAAGACGGCCGGCAAAAATCAACTGACTGTGTGAACGTGAAAATTAATAGAATATCCCCTCCCATCTTCAGAGCAATCTGAATATTATAACATTAGCGTTAAGAAAGCTTACTTAAATATCTGCCACGACATAAATAACCGGATCAGAGTAACATTAAGTACAGTCCGCGGCACTGTGAGTGCAGACGTAGATGTGTCCCATTATCATTCATATCACATCACATCACATCATAATGTATCATATATTTCCTTATTTGAGTCAGCTTCTTGAGCCGTATCTGGCCGTGCAACACTCACAGTGTCACATACTGTATGCAGAAGTATTATTTTAAGCAACACATTAAGTTGACGAAACACTCGTGTCAAATGTAATTAAAGTCAGATCCACTCGTGTCTTGGACGGGGCAGTGATTTCATAAACCTGTTAATGTACGCATTCAAACACTTTTTCTTTTACCAGCAGTATTCACCTTGCAGGTGCAGCTATGTGGCTTTTATCCTGGAAAAAGTGTTTAAGTCATGGATGTTTAAAGTTTAACTTCTTCATATTTGTCTAATTATAGTTTACTTTTCATTCAGGAAGTATGACGCTGCGCTGTCAGTACGCGGCTTGTCCATGTTTGTGATTGGTCGAATGCTCCAAATACCACCCCTTTCATGTGAACGCGCACCTAACTAGATAGGACACGGCTGGCTTGAGCGATCGAGTTGATAGCCAGCGTCGTAGGACAGTTTAGCGAGAGCGCGTATGTTTTGGATTAGGCCAACCGGCTAACTCAAACATATCCAGGTTAGGTTGAACCGGCTTCGTAGTACAGGCCTCTGGTCATAGCTACTGATAGATGAACACTGCAGGAATCACCATCAAACTCCATAGTCTATTATTGCTTGGATCACCCTCTGACCAGAGAGTGAGATGAATCTCTTCCATTGCATAAAGAGACAAGGAGCATCAAGTCTCATGTGTCCTTTTAAGCAGAGAGGACCAAGAAAAACACGGACACTGCTTGAAGACTTAATTGCGATATTTTGCATTCTTTGTGCCTTCTTTTTGTGCAGGAATCAGTCTGCTGTCAACTCTCTGCGAGAAAGGAGTTCATCTGGGAACCAATGACCCTGCTCACATGGTGAGGGACTGTGGAACATCAAATGCATGTGTCTAAATAAATGAAGAATGTGATGTTTATTTATTATCAGTGATGTATGTAAAATGTTTTTCTCTGCGGTTGTGTCTTCCAGTGGTCAAAGAGTAGCTACATCTCAAGGTTTGAAACCAACAGACAAGACCTCATCATCCCGTCAAGATCAAGGTGCACACGGCAACAAAACAAAAATCCAAGATAGATCCTTAGAAGTTACAGGGAGATGCATTCAGACCATTCTGATGAAATGATATTACGAACTTCCATCTAAGTTAAAACACAATGTTTAAAGTTATTTAAATGTATGTACGCACTACAAAGTAAACTAACAGGACTATCTCACTGTCTTTTTCTCCAGGGTGGTGGTCACCCATCAGCACCGCTCCCAGCACATTGAAGATGATGACGGTTCAGACAGGGAGGCTTCTTCAGTCTCCAGCCTGCCTGTTTCATCCAGTCCTGGGTCCAGTGTGAGCAGCAGTGCCTGTGCCAGCCCTCAGCCCGGCCTGGCCCACAGCCTGCTGCCCCAGCACTTTGCTTCGCTCTGAGACCCGCTTTGCTAACACCATGTTCAGACACAAAGCTCCGGGTGTAGGACTTAGCCCTTACCTCTCCGCAAACATCAAATGGCTTTAAAGATGTACATGAAAATGTGTACTTAAAACGTATAAGCTTGAAGTCCAGTCTTAACTAACACTGTAGAAGGGAGTGGCTTTTCTTTTTGAACAGATTTTGGTTTGCTTTCAGAAGTAAGTATGAACAGTGACTAATATACAGCGTTGAAGCTTTGTGCAGAAAATGGAGGAACCTTTTGAATGTTTGCTATTTCAGTGATAAATTAAAAAAGACGGTCAGTTCATGGCGGCTTATCCTTTCTAGTCGCTTGAATTATTATAGAATACAACACCTAAAGGACCATAGCAGTGTTGAGGTACTTCAAATCAGTAGTTTGCCAACTTTAGTTCAACTGTATTATAAGCGTTTTAGTAGACAGTGATTTCCATTGTGTTTTATGGTCAAAACTATCCTGCAGAAACTTGAAACATGCTGGAGATCTCAAATGCATCACAGTAAGCATTGTTTCCACCTAATTTGTCAATTTCCCATGCAGACATAAGTCAGTGTGTTACCTGCATCTCAGAAACATTACTAAGACGCTCATTAAGGCCTCTGTAGAGACTTGATACTGCATTTACAAAGCAGAGGTTTCACAGAAACTTGAAAAAACAAAAAAAAAGTGATGTACAGTTCGACTCTGCCTCAAAGCTGCATCATCTGGCAAGGCAATGCAATCAAGTATTCATGCCAGGTAGATACTCTTCAGTTCAGACTGTCAATGTGTTCACAGGTGTTTTTAAGGGATTATAATCCACTGTGCAGTGCTTGACTTCAGATAAGTATTAAAACTCATGGATATATTCCTCAAACTGGATGGTACTTCATCCTCTCACTGGGATTTGAACTCGCCAGCCCAACAACCTCGCAGCACTTTGCCATTTTTCGATGAATACCTGCTTAAACTGTGAATTAGACACACTGGGCTTCCTCAAAACCTCCAGCACAAAGCGATGTTAGCACAAGCTGTCGGTCTGTGTGTTTTATGCACTTTCGTTAGCAAAATGAAACCTTAAAAGCCGACTCTACCTTACAGAAAACGGTAATAGTGGCACAATACTGTTATTTCTCTAATGTCTTAAATCTGAGACTGTTGCTGATTTGGTGTTAAGAGCAACTGATTGCACATGTATCACATTCACAGCCTTATGGACTCTTTTGTTTGTGTGGAAATGGAGAGGTGAAGAAAAAGGGAGGAGATGGGAGAAAAGGAGCGCTGCACAAATACAGTCTGATCTCACCAGACTTTGCACGGTGTGCTGAGATCTGTGCAGCGTATTGCAATCATCTGAACTGTCAGTACTTGACTTTATTTTCACTGGTTGATGGTGTTACTGCGGTGTTTAACCTAACCTCATCTTGATTACAGGTGTTTACTAACAGGATGCTATAGATACTTGAAGACTACACTTTGATTGCTTTGTCTGACATGTGAGTTGTTCGAACAAATAGAAGTTAATACATCCAACAATTGTGATTTTAACTTTGTCATATTGAAGTCTTCTTATAATTATTCATTTCACTTTTAAAAAGGGCTTTTGTTTTTTGTGACCATAACGTGTGCACAAATGATAGTATAGAGAATAATATAGAATATTTCTTAAAAGACGCTTTCTCCAGTCGGAACTGGTTATGGATCAAAAAGCTGTAGCTGTCGCATGAAAACAATTACTTTTCTGTGACCTAACCTACGTGGATATTTGAAATTCTCCCAAAAGGCATAATGACACACTGTTTTACACCCAAGTGGTCAATATTTGAAAAATATTTGTTCTGTCATTCATGGTGCCATAAGAGTAGAGAATCTGAGAACTTGTTGATAGAAAATAAAAATAAACTCTTCGTTAGAACAGTTTTTTCACAGAGAAGTATTAGTGGAGAATACATATATTGTATAAGGGAAATTATCATATTTTTTACTAATTGTAAAATTGTAAGATTCCTATGTAAAAGGGCTGTATCAATTGCTCAAAATGACAATTTCAAAATAAAAGTTATTTGTGTTACAAATCCAATGGTTTGGTATTTTTCCGGGTGATCTTAAAACATGCTTTTCTTCTACTTTGTTGACGATAGTGTTCCTAATAATAATTTGTAATGTGTTGCTGTTTAGCCAACTGTCATCTAGGCCTTGCATTTGCTTTGCTTTACATTTAAATGTACTAAAACATGTTAAAATTATATATTTTAATCTATGACGACTACTCTGAAAATCTGCTATAAAGAAATGTGAAACCCGTTACAACACAAGACTAATATTATTCCTCAAGTATTGTGAGGGTAACATTTTATCAGGTTGCATGTTGGCCAACAATGACCCTGTTTACAACTGCAGAAATGCTGTTTTTGAAATATGAGCACCGGCACACACTAGCACACACTAGCACACCACATAGTGACATACAGACATGCATAGAGAGAATTGCTAGCAGCGCTGTGAGAGTAAAGACACAGCGACCAGAATACCACAGAAAGTGTGTCAGGACTCTTCAAGCAGTTGTTAACTATTAATATCTGAGCTCCTCTCCCTCTAACTGGCAGTGACAGGCTCATTTGGATAACTGCATTTATTATTAGAAAGATAATGGCTGTACATCAGAAACATATCATATAAACTGGAATCAGACCGCTTTCCTGAATCCTGATTTAGTATAACCTGTTGAATACATGCAGAGTTAAGCTTGCAGGTTTCACCACCAACAGGTAAAGGCAAGCTGCAAGGATGTGCTGTGCTAGAATTTGAAAAATGTGCATAGTTGATGGTTTATTTCTGACCTGACAGAGGATATCCTGTTGGAGTTAAAGTAGGATGAAATAACTACATGTATATTCTACATTTTTGTTGGTATTTATTTTATGTAATCTCAAACTTTGAATACATGTTTGATCAGTATTTTAAGGCTGCTTGTAATGTCACAACTCCATGAAAAGGAGGGGATAGTCTACAGTCGTTCAGTATGTCTATAAATAGTTTGACATGTAATGACCCAGTGAAACTTGAACGTCTCCCACACAGTAGGACAGATGAATCCTTAAAGCTGCACATGTCTATTAGTTCCTCCTTTTGTTAACAATGGATCAAATGACTGTGTAATGTGAAAGTTACCACTTGTGACAAACCCACAAAGATGTATCACCTTAGCTCTGAAGAGCGTTATAGCATCTTTTAGCTGATTGTTTAGATTTTATGTGCAACAACTGAACTGTTTTGGTCACTTTTCCCGCTCTTTTGTCAATGTTTTAACTGTTGTATTATACTTACAGGATCAGACAGAGCGTTTGCTTTATCTCGTTATTTATTTATTAATGTTGTAAATTAAATGAAGTGCTAACACAAACCATGAAATCTATGTTACTAAGTAGTAGCTTCTAGCTCAACGCTACCTCTAAAACTGGCTTTAACCTGGTTTTTAGCTACAATTAGCTACTTTCTAAGGTAGAAATACATATAGGAAATGTTAAGAACCGCACTAATTTTGACTCTGGTGTTTTCTGTTCAGATTTTTGTTGATAAAATCATAGCTCTAGCTATCCAGCAATAGCCCACAACAATTGGATAATGGGAAATGAAACAGGTATATGAAAAACGATCACCTTGCACAGTTGTCATGGACAGTGAAGTTAACTATAGAGGCCAAATACCTTTATTGTACCAGGCTGTAAATATGTCCGCTCTTAAGCTGGACATTTTAATAAGGGCCTCTCTAAGGAATATGCTTTTGGAGCCAGCCTCAAGTGGCCATTCACGTCGCTGCAGTTTTTAGCTCTTCCGTGCTGGCTTCATTTTTCAGCACGGAGGTTCAACTAGGTCCAGAAACACGACTCCAGTCTCCAGATGAATGTTCTGGTAGATTATCTGTCAGTGCTTGGTTCACAGCTTGTTGCACTGCCCCTGAGTGGCTGAACAAATGAATCAATGCAGCTTTAAGGCAAAGGACCAGCTGTAACAATGAGCAGTGTATCATAATTAGATACACTGCTCATTAGTCCCCATATGAGCAAACACACAGGTGCCAGTGTGAGGTAACAGCGGTAGCGATGAAGCTGTTCTATCAATCTCCCAAAAGTGTCACTCATGCAAAATGTGTGTTTAGCCTACCTTTAAAGGAAAATGTTAGAAAGGTGTCGTTGTCACATTGATAATTGAGTTATGGTTTTGTGTTACATTTAATTAAACTCATCACATGCCCAATTAGTAGTTATACAACACGCTGAGGGGCATCCAAACCTGCAATTTGTTGGTATGATGTCCAAGATTGCTTCTTCTTCTTCAATAAAATCGTTTGTATGATTTTAAAACCCTTGACATGATTTTGTATTTTTTTTAAAGCATAATAGCAATAATAACAAGATTGTGTATTGATTTGCATTATAATGTAAACAGCAAGCTGAAGATCCTAGCAATGGATGATGAAGTGACAGACGTTGTCAAGTATTTTCATGTGTCTGTGTTTAGCCCCGTTAACTCTCCCTGTGCATGCTTCCCCTCCCTCCCCTCTCTCTCTGTGTGAATGCCACAGGCCTATCACCCCTCACTCCAGATTTAGACCTCAGTCTTTCCCAGACATTCAGTCCCAGCTGGCTGTAGCAGCAGGTTGAGCGTAGATTTCCTGTTTTACTTTGTCTTGTACGTCCAATACCTCCTTCTTTCCTTGCTTGGACTTCTTTATATTGACATGGTAGCAGAGTTGGACAGCAGGTCCAGGGTTGTAGTCCAGGCTTTCACCAGCAGGTCTGGTTTCACAGGGGCAGAACTCCTGCTCCCCTCGCCCAGTCATGGAGCCTTTTGCAGAGGTAGGACACTCTGCTCACTCACTCTGTTTTACTGGTAACTGAAATCTGCTGAACATGTCTTTGTATCAGAGTATCCAAAAGAAAGAAACACTAGGGCTTCTTTACAATGCAGGTTCATTTTTATCAGCTGTTCATATCCATTTTAAAGTCAAGCACATTCACATTCTTTGTGTAGTGCCTGAACAAAGTGAGTGTGTGCATGCACCGATTCTATAGCTGTTAAGCTGTGAGATGACAACAGTCTCTTAAACTTTGATTTTAATTGTATTATTGTTTGTATCTTTCTGTTATTTTCATATCGTTAACTTCTCATTCCCTTTTTTACCCATTTGTCTGGAACAGCCTATAATGGTTATCTCTATTTTTTCACCAGCAAAACACCACGTTTTAAATGTGATCCTTAATTATCACTTTGAAACACATCAGAGACCCATTAACCACTTTTTCATATCAGAAAATAAATACTTGATAGTGTGGAACTGTTCCATAAGCTTGATATCATTTTTCATTCAGGCCACACAAGTGGATGGTGTCCTGTAAGGCCAACATATGGATAAAAAAAGAATTTCCAAGTACGCACTGCTCTTGTGGCACAGAGATATATACTGCAGTTCTCGTGCTGCTTAAATGTTGTTGTTGCTGATGTTACTGTTGTTGTTTAATGATGAATAACTGTCTGGTTAGTGTTTCTTTATACTGTGGACATACGTGCATATGTTATAGTTTGTTTCCTGCCTAGGACCCACAGATATGAAGTAGCTCATAGCTAATTCTGGTAAAGCTATCAACGCTGCGCACTCTCCCTGTCAAACTTCGTCCATTCCTCTCACCCTCTCACCCTTTTCCCCTTCACTCCTCAAGTCCATGGTGATAACAGAGAAACAGAGCTGCTGTTACTTCCTCCGGCTCCTTCTGGGAATCTCTATTGTCTCCCAGGCATGCTGCAAGTTGGACTCTTTCCAGGATATACGTTGCACAAATTCCATGTTTTATCTATTTTCCACAGTTTTTCCAATGCAACTTCTTCAGGGCCTTACATGACAGGATTGTTGCAACAAAAATATAAATACACATTCTTGTTTGCTGCCATAAAACGTGCCTTCTTATCTGTAGACAGTCCGACAACAGCTCTGTCTTTTAACACGTGTTTTCATCACAGATACAGATAATATTACAGACCATGCAAGTCAAATGTCACTGAGGGCTTTATTTGGTCCTGGAAACGTGACAACTACACTACAAAAAGTTTTCCTTTCCCAGGCTCCGTTGTTTGAGATGGACCAGGAGGAGGAGGATGAGGAAGAAGATGGTCTCCCAGCGAGGAGCCGAGGTAAGATTGGAAGATTGTGTGATTGTGTGTATAGTGATTGACGATAGTTCCTGTGCAGCAAGAACATCTGCAGCCAACAAGTGCTCCTGTTATTCTGTAGAAGTGTTTGCATGTGTGCAGTGCACAGTAACAATGTGCAAACAAACCTGAATGATTTGATAATGAAAACCACATTCCCATGCCCAACGTTTATCATGATTATTGCAAAAAAGGTTGTTGATATTTTGACTTTACATCATATCTCTTGGCACCAGTGTATATGAAGTGTTTTCACATGTTTATTTGAAATTGGTAGTCATAAGCAACACATGCTTTTGTACCCCATTCAGCCACAGACCCTGACACGTTCATCTACATGAACTTCATGAAGAGTCACTGCTGCTATGACGCCATCCCTACCAGCTCCAAACTGGTCATTTTTGACACAACACTACAGGTATGATACATCTTTTATTTAAATGCATGACTATTTTGGGTTGTAATTATTAAATCTGTGTGTTTTTCGACAGGTGAAGAAGGCTTTCTTTGCTCTGGTAGCTAACGGAGTGAGGGCCGCTCCACTGTGGGACAACAAGCTGAAGTGTTTTGTGGGTGAGCAATAACACATATGTGGCTCTACCACCTTTTGGGAGAAAGAGACTTTGTGGTATATATTTCAAGAGGCCATATTTAGTTTGTTCTGGTTTTCCCTCTCCTGTGTTAGATAGGTGTTTGTGCATGTACTGTAAAAAGGTCTGCAAAGCCTATAATCCCAAAGTTCCCTCCAGAGGAAGTTTCTCTCCCACACGTCATTGGCCTTCATTGGACTCCTTCTGCTTCTATGGGCTAACACTCCAGCACATTGTACGTGATAGGCTGAAGTTTGGGGAATCTCTAAGCGGTTGACCAATCACAACAGAGCCAGCCAGCTAACCAATCAGAGCAGACTGGGCTCTGGTTTCAGACAGAGGGTGAAAAGAGGCAGTATGAGAAAAAAATGTTCCCAGTAGAAGCACCAAATATGAACCTGAGAATGAGCATAATACGGCTGCTTTAAATGTCCACTTAAATACATGTCTGATGTTTCCGTTGTGCCTGTGTTTGCGTGCAGGGTATGCTGACCCATCACTGACTTCATCAACATTCTCCATCGCTATTACAAGTCTCCTCTGGTGAGCCGTGTGACCTTTGGATTATTTGTGGCAAATAAACACCTTAGGTCCTAAGAGTTTGTTGCATGCCAGTCGGTGTCGTGTTGAAATGCCATGCGCCATGCACAGTGGTGTCACTTTTTTTAAATGATCCGTTTTAAGTAGAAAATCCGGATTTAAAAATCACACATATACTTTCGAGGCTAATGATGTTTCTTTTTCCTGCAGGTTCAGATATATGAGCTGGAAGAGCACAAGATAGAGACATGGAGAGGTCTGTACAACATTATATAGTTGATTTCTTTCTCTTTTTTTTTTTAACTATCTTCATTTTGTTTTGGTAGTTTGTGTTAATACATTGTGATTCTCTATCTTGGCAGAGATCTATCTAGAGTACCATATCAACAGACTGATCAGCATCACTCCTGACTGCAGGTGAAAACCAGCCTCTCAAATAATTCATTAAATTCAGGTTCAAAATGTCTTCCTATAAATTGTAATATGCCACGATACTATAGCCGTTGTCATTTTAGTTTAAAACAGTGTCTTAGGTATTTAAAAGTGGGATATTGTCATGGCTTTTATACACACTCTCTTTTAAGTTTAACTATTGTGTTAGTGCTAATAATGGTTGGTGGTATTTTCAAAAAGCTGTACATTTTTGGGCTTAAAGTCAACCTTTCTGCATTCGGAGCCAGACATCACCCGAGTCTGAGCTGTGCCTTATGTTGTTCTATGTTAAAGTCCTCATGTGTAATTATAATAATCGTAATCATGGGATTCTATTTCTCCCCAGTCTGTTTGATGCCATCTACTCCTTGTTGAAGAATAAGATACACCGGCTGCCGATCATCGACCCGGCGTCAGGAAATGTCCTCCACATCCTGACTCACAAACGCATCCTCAAGTTCCTCCACATCTTTGTAAGATTTCTCTGAGAGTATATTTCTGGGGCTTGTCCTAAAGTTGTTATACATTCATCCAAATAGGGTACTTCCCCCTTGGAGTAATTTGAGGATGTGCTGGAAATCGGGTGCAATATCCACAGATTCGGTTTCTTTCAGTTAACTTCCCCGTTGCATTTATCCATATGCTGAGGAAATGACTATATCCCGCTGAATACCAGCAATCGCCACACACACTTCCTCCTGTCAGTAGCTACTGCTAGTGCTACTGCTACTGACCATGCTACAGATATTAGTGCAAAATCTACAGCTCCTCTACCACAACCATCAGCAACAAGTGGACATGGAGAATTACATGAACTACATGTTGTTAAATACACCGCGGGGCATGAACAGAAGGGTAGCCATGGCAACATTGCGGCGGGGGCTGCTGGGCTGCTCTTCTTCGCTACTTTTGGTGTATTTTGGCGGAAGTTACAGCGCCACTTACAGTCCCGGCATATGTACACAGCGTTTCCAGCGGTCTCGTTTGAACAGACACGTTAAATGAAACGAATGCATGTGAACGGAAGACTTTATTGAAACGCATACTGTGCATAAACGCAAAACGTTCGCGTGTGAGCGGGGCCTTAGAGAAGAGAGAAAGGGGCAAGGGCAAATGAGTAAATCAATAAAAATGGGGGGTGAGAAATTGATACATTTCATACAGATTGCATTACTGACAGAAATTCAAGAGAACAGAAAAGCCAAATAGTGAGAAATGTTAGCAGTGCATTTCTGTTTGACTTCTCTGGAATTGTTCTCAATTGGTTTGACATTAAGATATTGTATTTGTCTCTCTCCTCCCGTCCCCTCCAGGGATCTATGATTCCTAAGCCCAGTTTCTTCAGAAGCGGATCAATGAGGTGGCGATCGGTACCTTCAGAGAGATTGCAACGGTCCAGGAATCGGCCTCAGTCTATGACGCTCTGACTATCTTTGTGGAGAGAAGAGTTCTGCCCTGCCAGTAGTCATGAGCAGGATAGGTCCAACATAACATTTTACTGTGGGAGGTTAAAAAAGGGTCATTTTGTTTGTCAGTTTAATAAAAAGAGGGTTTCAGTTGACATCTTTCATCTACCATCTATGGTCTGTCATTTTCTCCTCCGTAGGTAAAGTCGTGGCGCTGTACTCCAGGTTTGACGTCATTGTAAGTTAGTTTCACACATCCCATAATAATTGTTGTTCCTTCAATCCCTTGTCATGCTCTTGCAATTGTTGTTTTTGTCTGGTTTAGATATCATTCAAATATGGCTTTAATACCCGCAGAAACCACAGTCAAATATATCATTTTCATCCATATTTTTGGAATGCCATTTCCATTTCCATTTTCCATGTCCAGATTTGCAGCTGCATGCTCAGCTTTCAATGCATGCATGAGGACTATATGCCTAAAATCGATTACATTTAAATAACTTAAAACTGCTGTTAGTGACCAATATTGTTTTTCTGTTTTTCTCCTTGGTTCAGAACCTCCGCAGCCAGAAAACTACAACAACCTGGACATGACGGTGAGGGAGGCCATTTCCTCCAGAGCCTGCTGTGTGGAGGGAGTGCTGAAGTGTTACCCTTACGAAACACTGGAGACCATCATCGACCGCATTGCAAAGGCTGAGGTAACACCACATGAATTCACTATCTGACTGACATAACCTATTATATGTAGGATGAATTATGTTCCCTAACGGTTTATGTAATTAAGGTTTTCTTGTTCATATACATTGCACTGGAACTCTAATCTATAGCAGTTAGCTTTCTGTTACGATTCTTACACATTAATGGGTCATGTTTTCCATTGTTTTCAAATAAGAAACAATATTTGTATTCCACTGTGACTCCAATCTCTGAATGTTTATATGAAATGAGCATTTCAATTCCTGTTTTTGAACAGTTACCTTCACAGATTTTGTTTGTCTTTCTTTATAATTTTCCTTCTGATATTGGTCTTTTACATGACAGTATGTGGCACCTGTGGTTCATTTTGTGGAATTGGCCGTAGAAGACGTGCAATAATCAAAGCATGACGACCATGTCCTCTCTCCTCTAGGTGCATCGTTGGTGTTGGTTGACAGTAGTGGATGTGGTGAGAGGGATAGTCTCTCTGTCTGACCTTCTACAAGCCCTGGTTCTCACTCCTGCAGGTATTAATGCGCTGTACTCCTACGCCAGCTCAATCCCTTGCTCTTTCTCTCAAAGCCCCGGTCCTTCCCTGCCTTCAAATCCTTGAAAGTGTCCTGCCCCCTCATCGATGTTCCTTCTCCTCTTGTGAATGCTCTGTTCCTAATATAAAACTCTTCGTCTTCTTCACTTGAAATCCTCCTGAAGACAAAGAGTGCTTCTTCTTCGGGTTCCTGTGAAATGTTCTGACGTCAAAGACCGACTCTTCCTTGGTCCTCCCCTTCCTGAACCTTTTCAAGAATACTTGTAAATACTAATTAAACAAATAACCACGTTTAGGAATTCATCTGAAGACCCCCCTCCAGGATAGTGAGAGATCAATCTCTGAAATATGTTCTTAAACCTGCTCTGGTGAATCAACTAACAAGTCTCTTTCTGCGATTTCCATATCAACCAACCACCTCAACGGAGAAAAACTGCCTTTTTGTTTCTTCTAAAACTGATTATGAAGCAATCAAACTAAATGATCCTGATCTGATGGCCTCTGTAAAATAAGTAAAAGACCCCTTCAGAACCCCCTGCCTAGCCAAAATCAACATTGCTTTACAATTAAACACTTCATCTTCCAATCCAACTAAAACCAGATCAGTGGCATCCTTCAAAATCCTGTTACACATTACCACCAACCAAGTAGTTTGCCTAACCTCTACAAAGTTGGATGTGCCCCCCCCCCCACAACGTCTTCATGCTGGCAGTTTCCTCCTCTGAAACCACCAGCTTCTCTAGCCACAAACCCAGTATGAAGCCCAAGCTAAGCTGCCGGTGGCTGCCTGTCTTAGCTTGCATGGTCATAATTAGAAGGCCTTGCTGCTGCCTGTTGTGGTTCTTCTGTAGATTTCCCGAGAGGTTCACATGAGGGGGAATTGGTACATGTGTCACAACTGTTTGTTTTTTCTTCTTTAGTTTAGTATATGTTAGTGTAATGTTGTACCCTCAAGAGGCTATAAAGCCCTGGTTGAATCTGAAATCATTCACCATCAAGGTGTCCACCTGCTGTGATTGTCAGTCCAATTCCCACCCAATCTCTGCTGTAAGAACCTAAACACATCCGGGGACAGATGTGTCCTGTTCTCAGATCAGTGTTGTGATTGTAAAATAGATATGTTTTAGTAGTGAGCATGTGAGATAAAAGTTGAGTCTGATAGTCATCATGTTGATTATGTATAGTGCTTTATGTTGGAATGAATGCAAACAATAACTGTCTGACTATGAGCAAAATGTCTCCTAGGATGATGGGTCCAGTATTATACATATGGCAACCGTCTGGTTTTTTGTTGGCTGCCTAGGTCAGAAAATATGGGATTCAACAAGCGATTAGATTTGGCTTCACCTTCTAGGAACATACAGGCTCATTAAAATATCCTGCCATGACGTAAATTACCACGTTAAGGTTGTCTTTACATCTGTGGGGCATGTCATAACCGTATGCTCTATTTACATCATACCAGATTTACCTAAAATACAAGTAGCCATCACTCTGACGAAGGTCCATTAGTTTATTTAAAGAACATGTTGTGATTAACTAAATATAGGGGCTACCAATCGTTGTTTTCATTGCCTGTCCAACTATGTGAACACCTGAATCCACACAGGCTGTAAACAAACAATATCATCCAGCTTTTCTGGTTCCTCTGATATGATGTGAACATTTCTTTGAGTTTCAGTCTTGATGAAACATGTACAGTACAGCATCAGACTGTGTGCTTTAATGCCTGTCCTCTGTCTACAAACAATGTACATATTGAAAAGATGATAAGTAGTAACAGATAGACTTAGTGTTTGTGAATGTGTATACATACTGTATGTTAAGAGTTTGTTTTCTTAGTTCAACTGCTTGGCAAAACCCCAAATGTCCAACTTGCTAAACATTGGTTAAGGTGACGTTTTAGTCACAGAAGTTAAACTTGGTCTCAGACTGATTTCATTAACTCTCTCATTTGATCTTTTCCAGATATGTATGAGGGATCATACTTTCAACAATGAAGAAAACAAGACGGACGTTGATGGATTGAAAGAGACTATAAAGGGCAAGTAAACCGGGGATTAGAGGAGTTGAGTTACCGCTGAGAGGTCATTGGTTTTCAATCTCCGGTCCAGAAGACAAATATGGAAAGAGAAAGGGAAAATTGCAACCTGCTCAGCGGACACTAACAGAACATTCCATTTTGCAGGGAAAGGAAGTACCAGAGTTGAACTATTTCAAAGGTGTGGCTGGAAAACTGCGTTGACCTGAAGATGCACATCCAAAGACTTTCTACCTGACCTGGACTGAAGCATCACATTTTAAGTTACTTTGCAAGTTAGGTTGTATGCAAATGTAGTTGTTCAAGTTATATTTAATGGTATGGAGTTCACCTTTTGGAATTAGAATGATTACAAATTAGAAATTCTTATATTGTATTTTAGAATTGTGATCACCTTTTTATAAATGCACTTGTGCTCCAGTCACTGTGAAAAAATAAATAAAATGTTTTGCTTTAAAGTGTACTGATAACTACTTATCTGCAGAAACATGGTTTTCCTTGCAACACGGTTATTTAGGTTTAGTATAGTGAAGAACATCGATATGAATGATGCAGTGGTCATTTAGGACCAATGGTAATTTATATCAGTTTTATACTCTGGAAATACCATGTTTCTTTTACAAATACAACAGCCTGGTAATATATTGGTAATAATGAATACTAATGTTGTAGTTTAATTGTTATAATTATGGAGCAAATAAATGAAGGTAATAGCACGTGAAATGTTATCTCAAGATATGTGTAGCAGGATGTGAACTGTACTTTCAAGAGATGCGACAAACAATCGGTAATTAAAAGGGATTAAATAAGTCATAGGTAAATATATGTCTAAAGGCTCCCAATTACATAGATATTACTGTTGTATTTGTTCTTTAAATGGTGTGATCTTCAATAAATCTTTTATTTATAGGACTTTAAATTAAACACCAAAGACCACAGGTAATGTCTTCGAAACACACATGGTGGTTATATCTCTCACAGGCTCCGCCCTTTACTGGACTCTATGGGTACTACTCTCTATCATGCTGTGCGTGCTTTCACCTACTGAATTTACGTAAACGTAGCCGGCCAATCGGGGCGAGCCTACCTGAATGCGCGCGCAGGCCCACAGTATATAAGGCGGCTACAGCCGCCGCCCCACTATCCTTTTTCTCTTCAGACCGAGCGTGACAACGAAGAGTTAAACGTACGAAGATTAGAAGATTAGAAGAAACGAAAAAATGGACTCACCATTACTGGAATCTCGGCCATGCCCCACCTGCCTTGGTTTGATTCGCGGGCACCGATCTCCACCACCTCTGTTATGGCGCATTTCCACCCATGGCGCGGAACGCGGTTTAAGCGTGCCGTGTCGTGCCGTGCCCGTTTTTGGTTGCGCTTCCACTAGGCCTAGTTACGGCCCAGCCCGGCCCGGGGCCACTTTTTCACCTCTTTTCTGGCCCGACAAAATTGTGGTTCTATCGGGGCCACAAACAGGGCTGAGTCGGGCTGAGTATGCTAAACTAGAGAGAGGATCGTGGCAAGGGGCTACAATACAACAAGATGGCCATATTTGACCGTGATTTAATTGTAATACACGTTTCAAAATGATGCCGAAGGTACAACATACTGATACCGGTTAGTAAAAACCATAGAATTAATGCTTTGGCAAGGTTTGCAGACAGATATACAGTTACTATCTGCAACATCAAAATGATATGTATTAAAGCATCGGTAGTTATAATGCGGTACTTTAATTTTCACTATTGAAATTGGACATTCTATTGTACTTAACTTTTAGTCTACTTAATTTTATGATTTTGAGCGTAGGACTTCTACTCTTCCTATTTCAAAAACGTTTTATTGCAAGGATGTTTAAAGAGTTTTTATATATGAATTAAAGTTACTTATGATTACATTTGGACTACTTTTGTCATTAATAATGTTCCATGACTGCAGCAGGAGGCAAACTTAATTATTAAATCTGAGAGAAGCAGGACAGGAAACCGTATTTTTTCCTCCAGCAGAAACAGAGAAATATACAGAACACGTGTTGTTGGTGTTTCAGCTCTATTGTTCTGTATGTCCCAGATCTGACAAAGCTAACTGTATTAATGAAGAGGAGGCTAACACACACACACACACACACACACACACACACACACACACACACACACACACACACACACACACACACACACACACACACACACACACACACACACACACACACACACACACACAGTGCAGTGTTAGGTTGTTGGACAGCAGAATGGCGCTCTGTTGTCACATCTGCAGCTCTGTGCAGTTTCCCTCTTACGGAGTTGAAAGGTTATTCCACCACTGGGAGGTCAGAGGTCAAGGATCAAACACAGCCACCCCTCCCTCTCGGACGTCTCACAGCTTAAACTTGAGTCTCGTCAAAGAGGGTCTCGCTGCAGTTTATTGACCTTCTTTGTTCTCCTTCAGCAGACTCAGCAGTGGAATGTAATGAAGTACATTTACTCAAGTACTGTACTTAAGTAACATTCTGAAGTACTTGTACTTAAACCTAGTATATTCATTTTTTTGCTACTTTATACTTCTATTCTTACTGTACTAGTTCAGATTATTAGCAAATCAACTAATAATAAAACTTCAGGTCAAGATATCCAGCAGCAGTGTGCTTCAAACTAGTCCACCTTCACTTTAATTCATCAGTTAACATAATTCAGTAATTGAATGGGCCATTACGCTTAACAAGTACTATTACTTTTGGCACTTAAGTTTATTTTAATGGCAATACTTTTGCAGTTTTTTGAGTGTTTTTAGAGTTTAGTATATTTCTACTTTTGCCTAAAAATATAATATGAGTAGGCTACTTCTCCCACCACTAAATATGACTTGTTATAAACTGTACTTAGTGCAGAGTTTAACCATGACAGACTCTGTTCCAACTTAAATATACAGACGATACAGGCCTGTGGTTTCAAAAACAGATTGTTCTTTCTTACAGCCAATGTCCCGACTGAGTGCGTTCATCTCCACAATAAATCAGCTCATTTACACCATGTAGCCTGACCTGTTCTCCAGAGGCTTTAACGCTTTAAAATATTGTGATGGCACGAGATGAGATACTGTCAGATAAATGTTCTCCAAACACTCGATCTCATTTTCACACCTATGCCTGAAATGCCAAATTAGAAAAAAACGAAACTACTTTGCAGACTTATAAACTGAATAAACTTTAAACAGTATATACATGTGCAAAGTAGTTCGGTTTTAAGTATCCTTTGTTATGATTTTACTGGTGGTAGTTTGGTCTATTATAATGTATTCTAAGTTATGTTTTATATTTATATTGACTAATCTATAGATACATGATGGATATTAAGCTTCCTAGTGTTGTGTGTGTATATGTCTTTATTATTGATATTGATAGCACTAATTATTTCCCAATTTTACGATCAATGTATGTAGTGTATCTATGTATGTGTGTATCTATCTATCTATCTATTCTATCTGATAAGATAATCCTTTATTTTCCCACCAGAGGTGAATTTGCAGTGTAAAGGAGCAAGTAAATGGATAGCAGTGAGCATGAAAAAAGGCAAAACAATTATGGGAAACCATTTTCAAATCCAATGTAGAGCTGAGTGGAAGTCTGTTGATAATTCCCGTTAGGTTTGTCACTCCGAGCGGCCCCGTTAACATTACTCATTTTATCCATCTGATCTCAGTGTTTCTTACTCATTCTCACTGACTCACTCGCTTTCTCAGCTGGTTCAAGTTATAGAGGAGCAAACGAGCCAGGTTAAAGGCTCTGAGCTAAAAATAGCTACTTGTAATCTTGACTGAGTTTAGTCACACTAAACAAATTCACAAAGACAATAAAAAGATGCAGGAAAGGATTGTGCATAAACACATCAAGATAATCAGATGTTGTTTTATCTGTAGGCACAGTGCTTCTGCTGCCAAAACTGGATGAGAACTCTTCTAATGTTGGTTCACACATCAAGAACTCTTCAGCCCAAAAATAATCTTGTGTTTTAATTGAGAAGAAATCTCTGTTGCATCCCAACACAATCATCCAGCACTTACGTGTGTTGTTAGCTGTTGGCATCAGACAGACAGTCATCCTCGCCATCATGATCAACATGCGAGACAACATCACTATCTCAAGTCTCAGGGGTGTTTCACAGTTTGGATTGCAGCCACTGATAGCACCATGAATTGAAAATCACTTGCACCAGCTATCTGCCCCGTCCCCAGGGCAGATTCACAAAAAGATAAAGCAGAAATGAAATTACAGAGCAAAAAGCCTAACTACTATCTGTCAGCATATGTGTCTCCGATCTGAGGTGAACACAGTGTTTCCATATTACTGTCTGTAAACGCCTTTAAGATGTACACTACCTTAAGGCCGACATTTTTGTTAAAGTGCTTGCTGTTATAAAATGTTTTGGTTTCGAAACATCTATGACATAAATGCTTTAATACATATATCCTGCTTTGTGATACCTTTTGGTGCAAAACCCTGTTGCTTTTAAAAGTGCTTTATAGATAAAATCAACTTGAAAATTGGGTCATTAAACAAATATTGTCTGATTTTGATGAATTGGAGCCTCTTTACTAAAGGACATCTTTGTCTTTCCTCACAGGAATACAGATCTGCAGGGGTGTGTATCTGAAAGAAAAGAATAGTACAGGACAAAAACAGTGTGTGTGTGTGTGTGTGTGTGTGTGTGTGTGTATACATGTTGTACCAGTGGGACTGTATAAAACAATGCAGTATCATAATAACTGAACCACATATTTATCACCTGCAGTGTCAAACTACTCTGTGTGTGTGTGTGTGTGTGTGTGTGTGTGTGTGTGTGTGTGCGTGTGTGTGTGTGCTCATTAATCACTGCAGTGTTGTTCCTCCAGTGGGACGCTGTGATCTCAGGAGGGGAACCATCTGTTGCTCAACACCTTTTCTTCTTCTGTGGTGAGAAGAAACACCCAGAAGTTTGAGCTGAACTCATTAGGCATCAGTGATGACAACACACCAAAAAATATCATCCTATTTAAAGAGTGAGAGACAAGTTGAATTATCAAAAAACCATGAGAATCCCATTTCAACCTGTCTCTACTGTGTAATTCACTGCAGATTCTAACACTGAACTATTTGTTAGAGAAATATTGTTCAAATCAATAAATCAATGTGTTGTAACAACAAACAATCCAGGGAAGAGGACTCAACCTTTTTTTACATTTATCTGAAAACTAACACAATGTCTCCCCCTCGAGTCATGCTTGACACATCTTTAAAATCGTCAGAAATATACAGTATATTTTTACTCCAATCAGGGCTCCCAGAAAACTAGCTCGATTTAAAGGTCCCCTATTATACTGTTTTTCATCAATATATTATAGATGTATACAAAACATGTCTCTGAAATGTTTGGCTGAAACACCAGCTTTCAGCCCTGTTTCAAAAGTGCTGATTCTCTGTCTGGTACATTAGATGAAAATAAGGAGCCACTCCCAACGCCCAGGGCCATTTCTAGCCAATTTGATGCGAGATTTTAGCTGGCGCCCCCCCCCCCTCCCTATAGAATATATAAAGAATAAATGAAAAATCTCTACAAAAGACAAATACACTACAAAAACAGAAACATATTGACATAGGTTATATGCATCAAAAAGGCTTCAAATGTATTCAGTATTGTATGAACATGTTTGAATTGGGGGGTGGACATCACCTCCTCTAGGGGGGTCCGGTGATATGCCCCCCCCAGGAAGATTCTTTTTTTACATTTTACAGTAAAATGCTTCAATCTGGTGCACTTTGCATCGCCAGAACGCAGACACCTTCTCATCACTCCACCGCTCCCATGGTTTTTTTTGTGTTGCCATAAGTTATTCTCTCTCCGTTGGTGTGCGGGGCTAATGCTAATGCTAATAATGCTAATGCCAGCAAATACAATGGCGGCTTCAAAAAACTTTTCAGAGTTTTACGGGGTGTGCAATTCGCCCAGCCAATCAGAAATTGGTACTTTTTTCTCCCCAGGATAGTCTAACCTCTCTAGCAGGCACTAAAAATGTGGGTAAAAGTTCTCTGAACTAAGTTCTCTTTTTGGTGTGAACGCAAAATTCCAGGCACTAACGGAACTAAACGGGAAAAGTACGGGTAAAAGTACTCCGGTGTGAAAGCGCCTAATGGTACTCTAGGAGGAGATTCAGGTGATAAGGTGGGGGGGGGGGGTTACCTTGGTTGGTTCTTAGCTAATGGTTGCACAAGCCAAAAAATCGTTATGACATCATAAAGTGGCCAAAATCTGATCAGCTCATTTTCAGACAGGTTTTTATATAAATGGATCAGGACAAAAAGAGAGCAAATCTTTTTTCCTGAAACGTTCAGAATCTCTTTACACAGAGGGGACACATGTTGATGTAGAAAAGACATGAAAAAGTGGATTTTGCACAATAGGTGAGCTTTGGGGCGGCAGTGGCTTAGTCTGTAGGGACTTGGTCTTGGAACCAAAGGGTCGCCGGTTCACCGCCCGATCGGACCAAAAAAAAGATGGAGTGAGCTGGTAGCTGGAGAGGTGCCAGTTCACCTCCAAAGCCACTGCCGAGGTGCCCTTGAGCAAGGCACCTCACCTCGAAACTGCTCCCTTGGCACCGGGTACCTGGCAGCCTCTCTGCTCTGCCACCTCTCCTATCTGCATGTGGTTGTGTGTGTGCATATATCCTCTGTGTTTGTGCATGTATATCCTCCCCTGTGTGTGTAAACACAACAGAGTGGGGAAAGAAATGTCCCTGTAAGGCAGTGGTCACCAACCTTTTTAAGCCCAAGATCACCGACCTCGGCCTAGGTGAAAGGCGAGATCTACCTATTGCAGAATTGAGTGAAAAAGACGGCCCAGACAGTGCTTCCAATTTGAGGCCTTTTATATAGGCTGCATCTGAATTACTGTTACAATGAAGGCTCGATAATCAGCTCACGGCATATAGGCAGGGGTAAAGTGCTCTTTTTTATGAGTGGGGGGCGGTCCTCACCTCCTCTGGGGGGTCCGGGGGGATGCTCCCCCGGGAATATATTTTTTTAAATATTGAAGTTGAAAGCATCAATCTGGTGCACTTTGAGAGCAACATGAAGAGATCTATGGATACCTCTCTCAACACCCATATGAAACAGAACTGTAAGCAGATTTTCTTTTTCTTTATGGATATTTTACAAATCACTCCCCTTTTAAACTCTATTCTTGTTTTACTGCCATATAGTATTTCATAACTGTTTTTCCTTTATTCTCTTATTGTTTGTATAACTATAATGATCATATGAAGGTGTGCCGCGGAAATAATCTTTTGAATAATTTGTGACAAACCGTTGGAGACCCACTGAGATAACTTAGACTAAAGTGAACTATCTAAAAACCTCAAGAGTCCTTTAGCTCACCTGAGTCCTCTCAGTCTAGAGGAGAGGGACTCTCTCCAGCTTGTTGTGGAACAAACAGCTCCTATGTCCGTTAGTGCAGCTAGCTACCCAGATGCTAACAACACGGTCCAGGCTGGCAACCCGGTCCCTCTACTCTCTCTCTCTCTCCCTCTCCCTCTCTCTCTATCACACTAAATGCGCTATTGCCACACCACACAGAGCCGAGCTTGAATGACACAAAGCACACGTTTTATTTCCATGCAACTCTCTGATTGTCTGGTGTCAATGCTCTGTTGCTTCACTGAACATGGGAAAGTACAGTCCTGCCGTCCTCTCTTGTGTCATGATGAGGTTCCGTAAAGCACGGTTAATGTATTATATTATTGAGGGAGAATAATTGTCCGGGGCTACAGAAAAAACATTCGGGGGCTAAAGCCCCGGATGGCCCAGGAGGCCAGGGCTGTGACGCCACTGTTACCACGTACATTTACTTAAGCACAGTACGTTAGGCTGAGTATTCTCATTTATGCTACTTTATACACTATTCCACTACATTTTAGAAGCTAATATTGTACTTTTTACTCCGTTACATTTATTTGACAGCTTTTAGTGACTAGTTCCTTTTCAGATTTAGATTATTAGCTAAAACAAAATACAAATTGATTATTGAAAGGACTATGATATATAATTAAAGGTTAGGATATACAATATTTTGTATTAGTTCTACAGTACCTTTACCAGCTGTGATAAACACACTACCATCAATAATCATAAGTCATTTAATATATATAATTTCTGAAATGGGCCATTACGCATAAGGAGTACTTTCACTCTTGGTACTTTAAGTATATTTTGATACAGTTTACTTTTGTACTTTTACTTCAGTAATGCAGAATGCAGGACAGTATTTTTTATAAATATGACTACTTCTTCAACCACTGTATACATACTGTATCTGTGGAACGCTTGAGTTGAAATATAGAGTGTTGTAAGGTTAGCTCCGAATTAAATGTTATTTATTGCGGTCCATGATGTGATGAAGATGTGAAGGAAGCCTTATTAGAGTGAGAAAGGGATGTCATTTAGGAGGTTGCCCATATATGGTCATTTAGAATGTTGGCCATGGTCCTTTAGAATGTGCTTTGGAGTTTTGGCATTCTGGAATGCTGGAATGTTGGGACAGACTATAAGTTCCAGGCTGATCAATCTCCCCTTCATTTGGACAGGAGAGGCCAAGGAGGGTAAGAGTGTGATCACTTTGAGAGTTTTTTTAAGTAAGATGAGGATTTTAATTATGAAGGAAACTAACAGGTTTGGTATGACACAGCAGTGGACTATTTACAAGATAAGTGCTACATTTGGGAGGGATTTAAATTAACATGGGGAGGCTGATGATTTTCTTCCTTTTTGTTAACACTGTGAATAGGCTTCTTCAGATTACGAGAAGACGATAGACTTGTGAACATTTAGCCTGCAAATTTGCATGACCAAGTATGGATTGACTGATAGGGTTGTTTTCTTCTGTTTCTTAACTATTCTCTGGCAGATAGTTCATTAGAAAACAGAAATCATTGGCGGATGTTGCATTCTTGAGACGTGACCATCTCTACTCACAAAATGTGAGACAGGGAATTTATCATGTGCCAACGTTTGCACAAAGTAAGTTTTGGAGAATAGGGTTTGTTTTCTTCTGTTTCTTTACCTATTCTCTACCAGGTAAGACATTAAGAAAACGGGAAAGTCCTATGCGGATGTGACTTTGGGTCACATGCCGATGTGTCCTTGAGCAAGACACTTTAGCACAAATTGCTCCCGTAGGCATGTCTACGGTATTGAAGTGTTTGTAATTGTTACGTGCCGTAGTGTTTGTGTGTGTCTTTCTCTCTCTCCCTCTGATTCCCCAGGTGCAGCCTGATTGTCCCCAGGTGCAGCCTCTCTCCCAGGTGCTCCAAATCCCCAATCAGGGCCTCCATATAGGACCTGAGGAAGGCTGCAGTCGCTCTCCCCTTTTCTCCTCTGGCTGCATGGGTGCAGCACGTCGTCTTGGGTCTCTGTGTGGGACCTGGTTGTCTATATTATTGTTGGATTAAATCTCATGTGTGAAAAAAGAGATCAGTTTCCTCTCTTTTTTCTCGTGCTGGTCGTTCTGTGTTTTGTTACGTTCCCTCCAAAATCTAGGGGTACGAAGGGGAGTAACAAAACACAGAACGACCAGCACGAGGAAACTGATCTCTTTTTTCACACATGAGATTTAATCCAACAATAATATAGACAACCAGGTCCCACACAGAGACCCAAGACGACGTGCTGCACCCATGCAGCCAGAGGAGAAAAGGGAGAGCGACTGCAGCCTTCCTCAGGTCCTATATGGAGGCCCTGATTGGGGATTTGGAGCACCTGGGAGAGAGGCTGCACCTGGGGACAATCAGGCTGCACCTGGGGAATCAGAGGGAGAGAGAGAAAGACACACACAAACACTACGGCACGTAACAGTAATGTAATATATATATTTGAGTTTTCTTCCGTTTCTCTACCTATTCTCTGGCAGATAGTTCATTAAGAAACGGAAATCATTGGCGGATGTTGCATTCTTGAGACGTGACCATCTCTACTCACAAAATGTGAGACAGGGAATTTATAATGTGCCAACGTTTGCACAAAGTAAGTTTTGGAGAATAGGGTTTGTTTTCTTCTGTTTCTTTACCTATTGTCTACCAGGTAAGACATTAAGAAAACGGGAAAGTCCTATGCGGATGTGACTTTGGGTCACATGCCGATGTGTCCTTGAGCAAGACACTTTAGCACAAATTGCTCCCGTAGGCATGTCTACGGTATTGAAGTGTTTGTAATGTAATATATATATTTGAGTTTTCTTCTGTTTCTCTACCTATTCTCTGGCAGATAGTTCATTAAGAAAACAGAAATCATTGGCGGATGTTGCATTCTTGAGACGTGACCATCTCTACTCACAAAATGTGAGACAGGGAATTTATAATGTGCCAACGTTTGCACAAAGTAAGTTTTGGAGAATAGGGTTTGTTTTCTTCTGTTTCTTTACCTATTCTCTACCAGGTAAGACATTAAGAAAACGGGAAAGTCCTATGCGGATGTGACTTTGGGTCACATGCCGATGTGTCCTTGAGCAAGACACTTTAGCACAAATTGCTCCCGTAGGCATGTCTACGGTATTGAAGTGTTTGTAATTGTTACGTGCCGTAGTGTTTGTGTGTGTCTTTCTCTCTCTCCCTCTGATTCCCCAGGTGCAGCCTGATTGTCCCCAGGTGCAGCCTCTCTCCCAGGTGCTCCAAATCCCCAATCAGGGCCTCCATATAGGACCTGAGGAAGGCTGCAGTCGCTCTCCCTTTTCTCCTCTGGCTGCATGGGTGCAGCACGTCGTCTTGGGTCTCTGTGTGGGACCTGGTTGTCTATATTATTGTTGGATTAAATCTCATGTGTGAAAAAAGAGATCAGTTTCCTCTCTTTTTTCTCGTGCTGGTCGTTCTGTGTTTTGTTACGTTCCCTCCAAAATCTAGGGGTACGAAGGGGAGTAACAAAACACAGAACGACCAGCACGAGGAAACTGATCTCTTTTTTCACACATGAGATTTAATCCAACAATAATATAGACAACCAGGTCCCACACAGAGACCCAAGACGACGTGCTGCACCCATGCAGCCAGAGGAGAAAAGGGAGAGCGACTGCAGCCTTCCTCAGGTCCTATATGGAGGCCCTGATTGGGGATTTGGAGCACCTGGGAGAGAGGCTGCACTTGGGGACAATCAGGCTGCACCTGGGGAATCAGAGGGAGAGAGAGAAAGACACACACAAACACTACGGCACGTAACAGTAATGTAATATATATATATTTGAGTTTTCTTCCGTTTCTCTACCTATTCTCTGGCAGATAGTTCATTAAGAAAACAGAAATCATTGGCGGATGTTGCATTCTTGAGACGTGACCATCTCTACTCACAAAATGTGAGACAGGGAATTTATAATGTGCCAACGTTTGCACAAAGTAAGTTTTGGAGAATAGGGTTTGTTTTCTTCTGTTTCTTTACCTATTCTCTACCAGGTAAGACATTAAGAAAACGGGAAAGTCCTATGCGGATGTGACTTTGGGTCACATGCCGATGTGTCCTTGAGCAAGACACTTTAGCACAAATTGCTCCCGTAGGCATGTCTACGGTATTGAAGTGTTTGTAATTGTTACGTGCCGTAGTGTTTGTGTGTGTCTTTCTCTCTCTCCCTCTGATTCCCCAGGTGCAGCCTGATTGTCCCCAGGTGCAGCCTCTCTCCCAGGTGCTCCAAATCCCCAATCAGGGCCTCCATATAGGACCTGAGGAAGGCTGCAGTCGCTCTCCCCTTTTCTCCTCTGGCTGCATGGGTGCAGCACGTCGTCTTGGGTCTCTGTGTGGGACCTGGTTGTCTATATTATTGTTGGATTAAATCTCATGTGTGAAAAAAGAGATCAGTTTCCTCTCTTTTTTCTCGTGCTGGTCGTTCTGTGTTTTGTTACGTTCCCTCCAAAATCTAGGGGTACGAAGGGGAGTAACAAAACACAGAACGACCAGCACGAGAGGAAACTGATCTCTTTTTTCACACATGAGATTTAATCCAACAATAATATAGACAACCAGGTCCCACACAGAGACCCAAGACGACGTGCTGCACCCATGCAGCCAGAGGAGAAAAGGGAGAGCGACTGCAGCCTTCCTCAGGTCCTATATGGAGGCCCTGATTGGGGATTTGGAGCACCTGGGAGAGAGGCTGCACCTGGGGACAATCAGGCTGCACCTGGGGAATCAGAGGGAGAGAGAGAAAGACACACACAAACACTACGGCACGTAACAGTAATGTAATATATATATTTGAGTTTTCTTCCGTTTCTCTACCTATTCTCTGGCAGATAGTTCATTAAGAAAACAGAAATCATTGGCGGATGTTGCATTCTTGAGACGTGACCATCTCTACTCACAAAATGTGAGACAGGGAATTTATAATGTGCCAACGTTTGCACAAAGTAAGTTTTGGAGAATAGGGTTTGTTTTCTTCTGTTTCTTTACCTATTCTCTACCAGGTAAGACATTAAGAAAACGGGAAAGTCCTATGCGGATGTGACTTTGGGTCACATGCCGATGTGTCCTTGAGCAAGACACTTTAGCACAAATTGCTCCCGTAGGCATGTCTACGGTATTGAAGTGTTTGTAATGTAATATATATATATTTGAGTTTTCTTCTGTTTCTCTACCTATTCTCTGGCAGATAGTTCATTAAGAAAACAGAAATCATTGGCGGATGTTGCATTCTTGAGACGTGACCATCTCTACTCACAAAATGTGAGACAGGGAATTTATAATGTGCCAACGTTTGCACAAAGTAAGTTTTGGAGAATAGGGTTTGTTTTCTTCTGTTTCTTTACCTATTCTCTACCAGGTAAGACATTAAGAAAACGGGAAAGTCCTATGCGGATGTGACTTTGGGTCACATGCCGATGTGTCCTTGAGCAAGACACTTTAGCACAAATTGCTCCCGTAGGCATGTCTACGGTATTGAAGTGTTTGTAATTGTTACGTGCCGTAGTGTTTGTGTGTGTCTTTCTCTCTCTCCCTCTGATTCCCCAGGTGCAGCCTGATTGTCCCCAGGTGCAGCCTCTCTCCCAGGTGCTCCAAATCCCCAATCAGGGCCTCCATATAGGACCTGAGGAAGGCTGCAGTCGCTCTCCCTTTTCTCCTCTGGCTGCATGGGTGCAGCACGTCGTCTTGGGTCTCTGTGTGGGACCTGGTTGTCTATATTATTGTTGGATTAAATCTCATGTGTGAAAAAAGAGATCAGTTTCCTCTCTTTTTTCTCGTGCTGGTCGTTCTGTGTTTTGTTACTCCCCTTCGTTCCCTCCAAAATCTAGGGGTACGAAGGGGAGTAACAAAACACAGAACGACCAGCACGAGAAGAGAGAACTGATCTCTTTTTTCACACATGAGATTTAATCCAACAATAATATAGACAACCAGGTCCCACACAGAGACCCAAGACGACGTGCTGCACCCATGCAGCCAGAGGAGAAAAGGGAGAGCGACTGCAGCCTTCCTCAGGTCCTATATGGAGGCCCTGATTGGGGATTTGGAGCACCTGGGACAGAGGCTGCACCTGGAGACAATCAGGCTGCACCTGGGGAATCAGAGGGAGAGAGAGAAAGACACACACAAACACTACGGCACGTAACAGTAATGTAATATATATATTTGAGTTTTCTTCCGTTTCTCTACCTATTCTCTGGCAGATAGTTCATTAAGAAAACAGAAATCATTGGCGGATGTTGCATTCTTGAGACGTGACCATCTCTACTCACAAATGTGAGACAGGGAATTTATAATGTGCCAACGTTTGCACAAAGTAAGTTTTGGAGAATAGGGTTTGTTTTCTTCTGTTTCTTTACCTATTCTCTACCAGGTAAGACATTAAGAAAACGGGAAAGTCCTATGCGGATGTGACTTTGGGTCACATGCCGATGTGTCCTTGAGCAAGACACTTTAGCACAAATTGCTCCCGTAGGCATGTCTACGGTATTGAAGTGTTTGTAATTGTTACGTGCCGTAGTGTTTGTGTGTGTCTTTCTCTCTCTCCCTCTGATTCCCCAGGTGCAGCCTGATTGTCCCCAGGTGCAGCCTCTCTCCCAGGTGCTCCAAATCCCCAATCAGGGCCTCCATATAGGACCTGAGGAAGGCTGCAGTCGCTCTCCCTTTTCTCCTCTGGCTGCATGGGTGCAGCACGTCGTCTTGGGTCTCTGTGTGGGACCTGGTTGTCTATATTATTGTTGGATTAAATCTCATGTGTGAAAAAAGAGATCAGTTTCCTCTCTTTTTTCTCGTGCTGGTCGTTCTGTGTTTTGTTACGTTCCCTCCAAAATCTAGGGGTACGAAGGGGAGTAACAAAACACAGAACGACCAGCACGAGGAAACTGATCTCTTTTTCACACATGAGATTTAATCCAACAATAATATAGACAACCAGGTCCCACACAGAGACCCAAGACGACGTGCTGCACCCATGCAGCCAGAGGAGAAAAGGGAGAGCGACTGCAGCCTTCCTCAGGTCCTATATGGAGGCCCTGATTGGGGATTTGGAGCACCTGGGAGAGAGGCTGCACCTGGGGACAATCAGGCTGCACCTGGGGAATCAGAGGGAGAGAGAGAAAGACACACACAAACACTACGGCACGTAACAGTAATGTAATATATATATTTGAGTTTTCTTCCGTTTCTCTACCTATTCTCTGGCAGATAGTTCATTAAGAAAACAGAAATCATTGGCGGATGTTGCATTCTTGAGACGTGACCATCTCTACTCACAAAATGTGAGACAGGGAATTTATAATGTGCCAACGTTTGCACAAAGTAAGTTTTGGAGAATAGGGTTTGTTTTCTTCTGTTTCTTTACCTATTCTCTACCAGGTAAGACATTAAGAAAACGGGAAAGTCCTATGCGGATGTGACTTTGGGTCACATGCCGATGTGTCCTTGAGCAAGACACTTTAGCACAAATTGCTCCCGTAGGCATGTCTACGGTATTGAAGTGTTTGTAATTGTTACGTGCCGTAGTGTTTGTGTGTGTCTTTCTCTCTCTCCCTCTGATTCCCCAGGTGCAGCCTGATTGTCCCCAGGTGCAGCCTCTCTCCCAGGTGCTCCAAATCCCCAATCAGGGCCTCCATATAGGACCTGAGGAAGGCTGCAGTCGCTCTCCCTTTTCTCCTCTGGCTGCATGGGTGCAGCACGTCGTCTTGGGTCTCTGTGTGGGACCTGGTTGTCTATATTATTGTTGGATTAAATCTCATGTGTGAAAAAAGAGATCAGTTTCCTCTCTTTTTTCTCGTGCTGGTCGTTCTGTGTTTTGTTACGTTCCCTCCAAAATCTAGGGGTACGAAGGGGAGTAACAAAACACAGAACGACCAGCACGAGAAAAAAGAGAGGAAACTGATCTCTTTTTTCACACATGAGATTTAATCCAACAATAATATAGACAACCAGGTCCCACACAGAGACCCAAGACGACGTGCTGCACCCATGCAGCCAGAGGAGAAAAGGGAGAGCGACTGCAGCCTTCCTCAGGTCCTATATGGAGGCCCTGATTGGGGATTTGGAGCACCTGGGAGAGAGGCTGCACCTGGAGACAATCAGGCTGCACCTGGGGAATCAGAGGGAGAGAGAGAAAGACACACACAAACACTACGGCACGTAACAGTAATGTAATATATATATTTGAGTTTTCTTCCGTTTCTCTACCTATTCTCTGGCAGATAGTTCATTAAGAAAACAGAAATCATTGGCGGATGTTGCATTCTTGAGACGTGACCATCTCTACTCACAAATTGTGAGACAGGGAATTTATAATGTGCCAACGTTTGCACAAAGTAAGTTTTGGAGAATAGGGTTTGTTTTCTTCTGTTTCTTTACCTATTCTCTACCAGGTAAGACATTAAGAAAACGGGAAAGTCCTATGCGGATGTGACTTTGGGTCACATGCCGATGTGTCCTTGAGCAAGACACTTTAGCACAAATTGCTCCCGTAGGCATGTCTACGGTATTGAAGTGTTTGTAATGTAATATATATATTTGAGTTTTCTTCTGTTTCTCTACCTATTCTCTGGCAGATAGTTCATTAAGAAAACAGAAATCATTGGCGGATGTTGCATTCTTGAGACGTGACCATCTCTACTCACAAAATGTGAGACAGGGAATTTATAATGTGCCAACGTTTGCACAAAGTAAGTTTTGGAGAATAGGGTTTGTTTTCTTCTGTTTCTTTACCTATTCTCTACCAGGTAAGACATTAAGAAAACGGGAAAGTCCTATGCGGATGTGACTTTGGGTCACATGCCGATGTGTCCTTGAGCAAGACACTTTAGCACAAATTGCTCCCGTAGGCATGTCTACGGTATTGAAGTGTTTGTAATGTAATATATATATTTGAGTTTTCTTCTGTTTCTCTACCTATTCTCTGGCAGATAGTTCATTAAGAAAACAGAAATCATTGGCGGATGTTGCATTCTTGAGACGTGACCATCTCTACTCACAAAATGTGAGACAGGGAATTTATAATGTGCCAACGTTTGCACAAAGTAAGTTTTGGAGAATAGGGTTTGTTTTCTTCTGTTTCTTTACCTATTCTCTACCAGGTAAGACATTAAGAAAACGGGAAAGTCCTATGCGGATGTGACTTTGGGTCACATGCCGATGTGTCCTTGAGCAAGACACTTTAGCACAAATTGCTCCCGTAGGCATGTCTACGGTATTGAAGTGTTTGTAATTGTTACGTGCCGTAGTGTTTGTGTGTGTCTTTCTCTCTCTCCCTCTGATTCCCCAGGTGCAGCCTGATTGTCCCCAGGTGCAGCCTCTCTCCCAGGTGCTCCAAATCCCCAATCAGGGCCTCCATATAGGACCTGAGGAAGGCTGCAGTCGCTCTCCCTTTTCTCCTCTGGCTGCATGGGTGCAGCACGTCGTCTTGGGTCTCTGTGTGGGACCTGGTTGTCTATATTATTGTTGGATTAAATCTCATGTGTGAAAAAAGAGATCAGTTTCCTCTCTTTTTTCTCGTGCTGGTCGTTCTGTGTTTTGTTACGTTCCCTCCAAAATCTAGGGGTACGAAGGGGAGTAACAAAACACAGAACGACCAGCACGAGAAAAAAGAGAGGAAACTGATCTCTTTTTTCACACATGAGATTTAATCCAACAATAATATAGACAACCAGGTCCCACACAGAGACCCAAGACGACGTGCTGCACCCATGCAGCCAGAGGAGAAAAGGGAGAGCGACTGCAGCCTTCCTCAGGTCCTATATGGAGGCCCTGATTGGGGATTTGGAGCACCTGGGAGAGAGGCTGCACCTGGGGACAATCAGGCTGCACCTGGGGAATCAGAGGGAGAGAGAGAAAGACACACACAAACACTACGGCACGTAACAGTAATGTAATATATATATTTGAGTTTTCTTCCGTTTCTCTACCTATTCTCTGGCAGATAGTTCATTAAGAAAACAGAAATCATTGGCGGATGTTGCATTCTTGAGACGTGACCATCTCTACTCACAAAATGTGAGACAGGGAATTTATAATGTGCCAACGTTTGCACAAAGTAAGTTTTGGAGAATAGGGTTTGTTTTCTTCTGTTTCTTTACCTATTCTCTACCAGGTAAGACATTAAGAAAACGGGAAAGTCCTATGCGGATGTGACTTTGGGTCACATGCCGATGTGTCCTTGAGCAAGACACTTTAGCACAAATTGCTCCCGTAGGCATGTCTACGGTATTGAAGTGTTTGTAATTGTTACGTGCCGTAGTGTTTGTGTGTGTCTTTCTCTCTCTCCCTCTGATTCCCCAGGTGCAGCCTGATTGTCCCCAGGTGCAGCCTCTCTCCCAGGTGCTCCAAATCCCCAATCAGGGCCTCCATATAGGACCTGAGGAAGGCTGCAGTCGCTCTCCCTTTTCTCCTCTGGCTGCATGGGTGCAGCACGTCGTCTTGGGTCTCTGTGTGGGACCTGGTTGTCTATATTATTGTTGGATTAAATCTCATGTGTGAAAAAAGAGATCAGTTTCCTCTCTTTTTTCTCGTGCTGGTCGTTCTGTGTTTTGTTACGTTCCCTCCAAAATCTAGGGGTACGAAGGGGAGTAACAAAACACAGAACGACCAGCACGAGAAAAGAGAGGAAACTGATCTCTTTTTTCACACATGAGATTTAATCCAACAATAATATAGACAACCAGGTCCCACACAGAGACCCAAGACGACGTGCTGCACCCATGCAGCCAGAGGAGAAAAGGGAGAGCGACTGCAGCCTTCCTCAGGTCCTATATGGAGGCCCTGATTGGGGATTTGGAGCACCTGGGAGAGAGGCTGCACCTGGAGACAATCAGGCTGCACCTGGGGAATCAGAGGGAGAGAGAGAAAGACACACACAAACACTACGGCACGTAACAGTAATGTAATATATATATTTGAGTTTTCTTCCGTTTCTCTACCTATTCTCTGGCAGATAGTTCATTAAGAAAACAGAAATCATTGGCGGATGTTGCATTCTTGAGACGTGACCATCTCTACTCACAAAATGTGAGACAGGGAATTTATAATGTGCCAACGTTTGCACAAAGTAAGTTTTGGAGAATAGGGTTTGTTTTCTTCTGTTTCTTTACCTATTCTCTACCAGGTAAGACATTAAGAAAACGGGAAAGTCCTATGCGGATGTGACTTTGGGTCACATGCCGATGTGTCCTTGAGCAAGACACTTTAGCACAAATTGCTCCCGTAGGCATGTCTACGGTATTGAAGTGTTTGTAATGTAATATATATATTGAGTTTTTCTTCCGTTTCTCTACCTATTCTCTGGCAGATAGTTCATTAAGAAAACAGAAATCATTGGCGGATGTTGCATTCTTGAGACGTGACCATCTCTACTCACAAAATGTGAGACAGGGAATTTATAATGTGCCAACGTTTGCACAAAGTAAGTTTTGGAGAATAGGGTTTGTTTTCTTCTGTTTCTTTACCTATTCTCTACCAGGTAAGACATTAAGAAAACGGGAAAGTCCTATGCGGATGTGACTTTGGGTCACATGCCGATGTCTCCTTGAGCAAGACACTTTAGCACAAATTGCTCCCGTAGGCATGTCTACGGTATTGAAGTGTTTGTAATTGTTACGTGCCGTAGTGTTTGTGTGTGTCTTTCTCTCTCTCCCTCTGATTCCCCAGGTGCAGCCTGATTGTCCCCAGGTGCAGCCTCTCTCCCAGGTGCTCCAAATCCCCAATCAGGGCCTCCATATAGGACCTGAGGAAGGCTGCAGTCGCTCTCCCTTTTCTCCTCTGGCTGCATGGGTGCAGCACGTCGTCTTGGGTCTCTGTGTGGGACCTGGTTGTCTATATTATTGTTGGATTAAATCTCATGTGTGAAAAAAGAGATCAGTTTCCTCTCTTTTTTCTCGTGCTGGTCGTTCTGTGTTTTGTTACGTTCCCTCCAAAATCTAGGGGTACGAAGGGGAGTAACAAAACACAGAACGACCAGCACGAGAAAAACGAGAGGAAACTGATCTCTTTTTTCACACATGAGATTTAATCCAACAATAATATAGACAACCAGGTCCCACACAGAGACCCAAGACGACGTGCTGCACCCATGCAGCCAGAGGAGAAAAGGGGAGAGCGACTGCAGCCTTCCTCAGGTCCTATATGGAGGCCCTGATTGGGGATTTGGAGCACCTGGGAGAGAGGCTGCACCTGGAGACAATCAGGCTGCACCTGGGGAATCAGAGGGAGAGAGAGAAAGACACACACAAACACTACGGCACGTAACAGTAATGTAATATATATATTTGAGTTTTCTTCCGTTTCTCTACCTATTCTCTGGCAGATAGTTCATTAAGAAAACAGAAATCATTGGCGGATGTTGCATTCTTGAGACGTGACCATCTCTACTCACAAAATGTGAGACAGGGAATTTATAATGTGCCAACGTTTGCACAAAGTAAGTTTTGGAGAATAGGGTTTGTTTTCTTCTGTTTCTTTACCTATTCTCTACCAGGTAAGACATTAAGAAAACGGGAAAGTCCTATGCGGATGTGACTTTGGGTCACATGCCGATGTGTCCTTGAGCAAGACACTTTAGCACAAATTGCTCCCGTAGGCATGTCTACGGTATTGAAGTGTTTGTAATGTAATATATATATATATTTGAGTTTTCTTCTGTTTCTCTACCTATTCTCTGGCAGATAGTTCATTAAGAAAACAGAAATCATTGGCGGATGTTGCATTCTTGAGACGTGACCATCTCTACTCACAAAATGTGAGACAGGGAATTTATAATGTGCCAACGTTTGCACAAAGTAAGTTTTGGAGAATAGGGTTTGTTTTCTTCTGTTTCTTTACCTATTCTCTACCAGGTAAGACATTAAGAAAACGGGAAAGTCCTATGCCGATGTGTCCTTGAGCAAGACACTTTAGCACAAATTGCTCCCGTAGGCATGTCTACGGTATTGAAGTGTTTGTAATGTAATATATATATTTGAGTTTTCTTCCGTTTCTCTACCTATTCTCTGGCAGATAGTTCATTAAGAAAACAGAAATCATTGGCGGATGTTGCATTCTTGAGACGTGACCATCTCTACTCACAAAATGTGAGACAGGGAATTTATAATGTGCCAACGTTTGCACAAAGTAAGTTTTGGAGAATAGGGTTTGTTTTCTTCTGTTTCTTTACCTATTCTCTACCAGGTAAGACATTAAGAAAACGGGAAAGTCCTATGCGGATGTGACTTTGGGTCACATGCCGATGTGTCCTTGAGCAAGACACTTTAGCACAAATTGCTCCCGTAGGCATGTCTACGGTATTGAAGTGTTTGTAATTGTTACGTGCCGTAGTGTTTGTGTGTGTCTTTCTCTCTCTCCCTCTGATTCCCCAGGTGCAGCCTGATTGTCCCCAGGTGCAGCCTCTCTCCCAGGTGCTCCAAATCTCCGATCAGGGCCTCCATATAGGACCTGAGGAAGGCTGCAGTCGCTCTCCCTTTTCTCCTCTGGCTGCATAGGTGCAGCACGTCGTCTTGGGTCTCTGTGTGGGACCTGGTTGTCTATATTATTGTTGGATTAAATCTCATGTGTGAAAAAAGAGATCAGTTTCCTCTCTTTTTTCTCGTGCTGGTCGTTCTGTGTTTTGTTACGTTCCCTCCAAAATCTAGGGGTACGAAGGGGAGTAACAAAACACAGAACGACCAGCACGAGAAAAACGAGAGGAAACTGATCTCTTTTTTCACACATGAGATTTAATCCAACAATAATATAGACAACCAGGTCCCACACAGAGACCCAAGACGACGTGCTGCACCCATGCAGCCAGAGGAGAAAAGGGAGAGCGACTGCAGCCTTCCTCAGGTCCTATATGGAGGCCCTGATTGGGGATTTGGAGCACCTGGGAGAGAGGCTGCACCTGGGGACAATCAGGCTGCACCTGGGGAATCAGAGGGAGAGAGAGGCCGTGTCTCAATTCAGGGGTTGCATCCCTCGAAGGGTGCATTCGTAGACCGCATACGTCACTTCCGCCGAAAGAAGGCTGTCCCAATTTAAAAAAAAGACGAGACTCCTCCGAATGCGGCCCACGAATGCAGCCTATTTTTCCCCAATTTGAAGGATACATCTGATGGACACTCCGCGGCCTACCATATCCCAGGGTGCAATGCGCGCAGGGAAGAGTGAGTTTTTTTCAAATGAAATGGCTTCCGGTCTCCCCAGCAGAGTGGATTTAAAAGCAGCAGCAAGCGGAGGAACCACTAATAAATGTGAGTATTGGGTTTTAACTTACTTTAAATTAACTAACGTCACACACGTCAAACCCAAGGGGCATTAAAACGTACATTTTCGTAAATAATACGGATAAATATGTGACGCTAGCTAGCTAGCTGGACGTACTGCACTGTTGTTTACACTTATTTTTAATTCAATTCAGAAGTTTACTAAAGTCATACAGAGATCTTGGCTCTGTTATAGATAAGATATACTTTATATTACATAAATAAACCAAAGTGAAAACATTTAGACCGGTATAGCCTACAGTACGGTGGGATTTATAAAATGCTACCCTGACGTGTAGCTGCTGTTTGCTTTATTTATTTCTCTGACATGTTGCAATGTTTTACTGTTTATTAAACTTGGGGACAACAATACAACCTTTGTGTTCAGCTCATGCTGCTTTGAGGTAGGGCTAAAAGAAAAGCCTATTTTAAATATTTGCACCAGATTTGACCATCTTTTATTTAGATTAAAGTTTATTTAATGTATCCTAATCCCATAATAATAAGACAAATAGACAACAGCCTTTTGCTTGATGTTAGTTTGTGCCGTGCTGTCAAAGGGATGCACGTGTGACTGTCATTTCATCTCTTTAGTATTTTAAAAACCAGAACAGTACATCATTTTGAATGATCCTTTAGGGATTGTTTGTCTGAAATGCTTAGAGTTACATTTTGCAATAATACTTCTGCAACCCTGTGTTTAATATGATTAATTCACTTTTTTCTTTTTCTCTTGTTTTTCTCTGTAATTAGTAAAATTCTGGAGAAATGGATCTGCTGGAGAAGGACCCCTAATCTGAAAAGTGCACAGCGGATCATCAGGACAGAGCTGCCATCCACCTGGACCCCCCGAGGTGCTGGAGAAGGACCCCTAACCCCAGCGGATCATCAGGACAGAGCTGCCATCCTCCTGGACCCCCCCGTGGTGCTGGAGAAAGCAAAACGGCGATCAGGAACATCCTCCACCCAGACCTCTGCTTACTGCCGTCCTACAGACTTGTGTCTTAGTTTCAGAATTAGATTTTGTATGTGTCCTTTCTTTTAATAGATATGTAACGATTATAGCTTGAGTCTGTCTGATTCCCCAAACAGCTGCTTCTATATACTTGCTGAAGAGTGTATAGGATAGTGGGGCGGCGGCTGTAGCCGCCTTATATACTGTGGGCCTGCGCGCGCATTCAGGTAGGCTCGCCCCGATTGGCCGGCTACGTTTACGTAAATTCAGTAGGTGAAAGCACGCACAGCATGATAGAGAGTAGTACCCATAGAGTCCAGTAGAGGGCTCGGCCTGTGTTTATATAACTAGGGTTACAATACGTAACCCCCCGTTTCAGTCCAAAAAACATACATTGTGGTGGGGAAATGAAAAACAACACTCAAAATAATACCATCCTGTTTCCATTTGAATGTATCTTGGGTGAGGTGAAATTAATTAGAACTGCACACGTTTGACTTTATTGTGGACGAGTAAAAATGTGATCAGCAAATGTTATTTCTTATCACTTAGTTTAAGACATTGAGGTGATGGGACAGCAGCTGCAGTCTGCTGATCCTCTCTGACTGATGAGGTGTGACTGCTCTGTTTACCAGGGGCGGATTTGTTAACTGTTCAACTTTCATACATCCTGGTCACATGATCACCGGGCTGCATGAACACACGCACATTAGGTAAATAGCTCTGCTACTGCTCTTGTTTTTACATTTCTCCATTTGTGCCTAAGGAAGAGGTCGACTGATTCAATGTATTTCATTTTGAATATCAACTTGAGGAGAAAGCAGCATGTTATCGAAACATTGTCACTAAATCACTGGATAATCTAACTGGCAATGATAAGAAATTATAGCTACTGATAATGTTACAAGCACTATTACTGCTGCTGCTGCTGGTAGTATTTAGATCACTACTAATAATACTTCTGCTATAATGTCAACTACTACTATTACCATAACACTGCTGCAACCAGTACTACTTTTTCAATAGTATAATGTAAAATAAGCTATAAAATAATCAGAAACTATAAAAAAAATGGTCATCAAATAATCATAAGTTAAATACATTTGAAATAAATGCTATTTCTACTAAAATGGCAACTAATATCTAATAATATAAAAATATAAGTCTAATAAAGTATGATATAAAAAGCTATACAAAATTATCAGAAACTATTACATTATTTTAAATAATAAAATAGTCATCTAATAAACAACAATAATAATAGTATTAATAATAATACATATTTAAGTGAACTACAATTGGAGAATCTTTTTACTTCCTAGGAAGCAGGTAATCAAGTAAAAATGAATAAGTAGCTAGTCGTGCTTCAGCCACATGCTTTACAACTCTGAACAAACAGCTCAGCACCAATGGCTGCCGGGCTGTAACTGTACTTCTGATCTAACTCTGACTCTGACTCTGAGCCAGCACATGTGCATAGGATGTATCGGAGCGTATCCAGCTGCTGCTACTGATGACTGAAGCTGACTACTGACTGCAGGAATGGATCCCACACTCAGGTACGAGACCCGCTCCAGCCCTTTGATTACTGCATCACTCAAATGTAGTCTTTTACTGATACTTTGCTAACTGCAACTGAAAAAGCCTGTGTGGTTTAGTTTCCAAAATCCACAAGAAACTAGAGAAAAAATACTTTAAAAAGTTCAAATATTGTAATCCTCATAGGGTCTTGTTGGTGTTAACGTAAAATGTCTTACAGTACTTCAGCACCACACAGAACTCTGAGGTTGTGACAATAGCAAAGTCTTCTCCTCATTCAAAGTCATTCAATGAAACCACTGTTAAAGCTGAGGCTCTGGAAAAAATGCAGGATTATTTGGCAAAACAATTAGTTTGTGGCTTTCAAATGCATCATCATCCAATATCGCACATCGGACAAACAAAAGTGCACAAGGTAGATTACTTTGTAATTTAATGAATGCTAATTCAACTGTTTACCTGACAATTATCTGAGACTGAGAGTCAAATGAATATCTCTACGGTAGCTTTTCAGAGTTGTAAAATCATCACTGAACAAAGGGTGCAGTGTTTTGACATCTGATGCTTTAAACACAGACGTACGACTCAAACTGGGCCTCGAGCAGCACTGCTACTCTGACCCTAAAGCACTGCTACTCTGACCCTAAAGCACTGCTACTCTGACCCTAAACTTAGAGCTGTGCCTTTCATAGTCTTTACTGCTGAGGGCAAATCAAAAACAATGTTGCACCTGCTGACAATCGTTATACTTTCTTCATTTTAAAGGCTGCCATCACCAAAATGACAGCATTGGTAAATTGGACCAAGTCTTTGCTAGTTTCCCTCCACTTGGAAATCAGTTGCATGGTTACTTCACTGTGCAGGATGATGTGCACAATTTAACACTAGAATAATGTTATCACAGTTTTCACTAAAGGAAGAAAATGTGTACCCTTAGATAAGGGTTAAAGTAAAGTTAATCTAAGCATGATGTTGCAACATCACGACGAGATTAGAAGCTAACTGCGGTCCAATATGCAAATTAACGCAATCATATTATTTGTAATTGCAATGTCACCTTGTGCTATAAACACATGGCAATATGCCCTCAAGGCTACCTGAGTTGAAAGAGTATCTGTAGAACGCTGGACTCAAAATGAAACTACCATACCTTTTTGGTGCCTTTTGTGTTCAGTTCAATGGTTCATTTCTTAAATATTTGTTGAAAATAATTCATTTTAATTGTTTGCATTCAACAAATATGAACTAGTATTTAAGCATGTAATTAAAGCAGCAGAAAGGCAAACTGAGTTAACTTTATTTACAAGTGAAAAAGCACAAGTGATATTCAATTAAAATGACTTTTATATTTTCTTCATATTAATAATTATACAGCCCTATACAGTAGTAAAGTAAGGATTTTGCAACGAGGGACAGCTAGTTGATGTCATTTTGAATATTTGTATTAGTCTTTAAACATGTATGGAGGGGATCTTTTAGAGGGATTCTGTTGACCTTTTTCTGGTGAGTAACACCTGCTCATTGTGTGAATAATGGCTGTTGTCAGTTCAAGACTAAAATAATCAAGTGACTGTTAAGAAGAATGTCAGTTGTATGGGTGGGTCAACAAAACCCTCCCATCCCCCCACAGTGTCCAGAATAATCTATACATTAAGTAGTTTGAAGGAGTCGACCGTGCGTATGTTTGACAGATAACTGAACTCATCATGTTTAGATGAAACGAAAATAGCTGCTAATGTGCTGTTAAAAATGCTCAAATGGGTAATTAATGACAACCATTTGTTGTTCTGCTATTGTATTTAGTGCAGTCGGATATGAGCATTGTTCTTGACTACAACGATACTCAACAGAATATTGGGAAATGGAGATTTTGCCTTTTTTTTGTGAATGGTTTTTTTCTGTTCAAAGCATATTTTTAAAACTTGTTCTCTGACAGGAAGCATGTATTTGCCATTATATATTATGGATACAGTCCAGCTACAGTCTCAACTAGTGGTTGTCTACAGTAATGGTCATTAAGCTCTTTGGTGTCAAGGTCCTTAGCATTTGACACTCATTGAGGGACCCCATTTGATAAGGTTTTGCTTCAGGGACCTCGATCAAAAAGGTTGTTGGTCGTTTATTCATTATGTATTATGTATTATGTATTATGTATTATGTATTATGTATTATTTATTATGTATTATGTATTATGTATTATTTATTATTTATTTATTTATTTATTTATTTATTTATTTATTTATTTATTTATTTTTATTTATTTGTAATTAGTATTATTAATAATAATAATAATAATAATACACTTTATTTGTATAGCACCTTTCATGCACAAAGCAGCCCAAAGTGCAAAAAACACAACAACAATATTAGAATAATATTAAAATTAATACAGAACAAGATAAAACATGTACAGTGATAATATGTTTAAAAAAAAACAATTTTAAAAAGAAAATTAAAAATACAGTAAAACATGGACAATGATAGTGAGAATTAAAAGTTAACCCAAATTAAAATCCATATTAAAAAGATAGGTTTTTTAATTTGCTTTTAAACATTTCAAGGCAGTTTGCTGTTCGATGCTACGATATGACTTAGGTCGATAAGATAACTGCATTCTTCCTGCAATACTTCATGCTTTTAGTGAAAGGGGCATTATTATGTTCATCTTCAGGTTCATATTAGTATTTTGTTCCTCTACTGTGACATGTCTCCATGCTTTAATGTTCAGGAAGCTCTTTATTTTTCTCATACTGCCTGTGCTGCCTCTCATCACCCTCTGTCTGAAACCAGAGCCCAGTCTGCTGTGATTGGTTGGCTGTCTCTGTGAACCTTGGGATTTTAGCCTTTGCAGACCATTTGCATGCACAAAAACCCGATATAACACAAAGGGAAAACTTCTCATGAGAACATCCTGGCAGGCAGCATTAGTAAACAGTAGTGTGCGGTACTTTCTAAGGCATGTGAACAGCTTTTAAATTGTGCCGAAACCACAAACAAACACAACTCTTTAAAGATATATCAGCCACTGGAACCACAGAGAGGTAAACATGGGAAGAAGAAGTCAAAAAGAGCTGAACTGGACATTCAGGTTTAAATGATACTTAAGATGGAGTGGATCAAGTTAATGAACAGGGCATGAGAAAGCAGGAGGAGCAGGCTTTTCCGTGAGGGCGAGTTGAAGGGAGTAACATAAATCTTTATTTGCAGTGCGGTCATATAAAATAATAATGGCTTTCGTGTGAAGAACGGGTGGTAAAGACTGAGCAAATTATGTTAACAAGAGAGCTGACAGGATAATTCTGTGCTGGAAAATAGCCAGGATCACATGCTGTATTATTCAGCCTCGTCCAGGACCATGTCTTAGTCTGAGCAGAGAGCGATGAGGAGGAAGTTAGATGTAAGCTGAAGGACCGGGTGCCTCTTAGTAGATAAAAGGAGAACAAAGAAAACTGGACTTAGACAGAATGGATTATCCAGAAAGTTCTACATCTCCGCAGCGGTGAGCAGTTTAAAGGATTTGTTTTGTTTAATCATTAGCATTGAGATTAATGTCATGGGTTAAACCAACGCATTTTTTATTTTATATCATTTTGAATTATTTTTTTTGGTGAAAACTGAGCTCAAGATGCTACCAGTAATAAACTCAGTTCTTAGTAGTTTCTTATGGTTTGTTTTTCCTAGTTGTATTTAATTTATGTTTTTTTTAGATATTTTAATATGATGCACAAAACACATGACAAGTGTAATTTAATTTCAAGAAAAAATTGATTCCATTTTTAGCAAGCATCACGCATTTTATTTTTTGTAGCTCCTGCTATGTTAACAAAGATGCATTACTCTCATGGTACGAAGGGAGTTAGCTAATGATTTGGGTTTTCCCTCTGTCAATGTATAGACATCGTACTAAATATTTGCGGTAAAAGTATTTTCTAGGTTTGAAACAGCTGTACTGCAGCCATCTTCATATCAACCAAAAAAACGAAATAAATCCCCACATCATTAAATCCAATATAGTGAACTCACACTTACTGAACCTCATCTTCCATTTATTTTTTCATTCAAGATTAAGATTCAGATCGTTATCTCACATTGATTGTACATTTGTTACATTTTAGCCGTTCAAATGTCGTGTGTGTGTGTGTGTGTGTGTGTGTGTGTGTGTGTGTGTGTGTGTGTGTGTGTGTGTGTGTGTGTGTAGATCATTTGAAACAGAGAAGGTTGAAAATATGATTTCACTGACTGAAAGTCTTCTCTCTCTGCAAGCAGAAAGGCCAAGAAGATTTTTGGCATGAAAGGGAAAAAGAAGAAGAAAGAAGGCAACACAGACCTGGTCATGGTAAACAAGGGCGCGTTGGGTAAGGCCTGAAAAATAAACACACACACAATCTCACGTAATGTCTCGGTTGTTTTTACAGGGTATAATAGAGTCATTTTCCTGTCATATCACTCTGGGGAAGACTAACCCTTGTCAAACAGTCACATGTAAAGTTCCGGTGTAATAGTAAGAACGGTCATTATGGTTTACAAGGACAAAACTCAACCTCATCATGGCGTGACTGTCCCTTTTTAACTTAAAGGGGACCTATCATGCAAAATGCACTTTTGTACGTCTTTTATACATGAATATGTGTCCCCGGTGTTCCAGGGAACTCACCAAGTGTCAGAAAACACAACCCTCTCTATTTTCCTCCATACCCAAATCTCTAAAAAAGGGACCGCAACGGATCTGATAAAAACTGATCCAGATTTGAACACTGTCCTGACGTCAGGACGGTGGCGCAACGGCTATTGGGCCAACTCCACCAATCAGGAGGAGACAGCCACGGCCATTGCCGTTTGAAAGCGCTGGAGACGCTGTAGTACATATGCCAGGCCTGTAGGTGGTGCTGTTCTCACAGAATCTGCCCTTGCTAAAACAGAGCTAGAAATTGTCAAATTGAGCAAAATGAGGCATGACTAAAATGCATGATCTGTTTGGTATTTTGAAAAAAAAAAAAGTATAAATATGCCTTATATAGGTATGGTCCTACACTATATTATTCAAATATAGCATGATAGGTCCACTTTAAGTGCTAACAAACGTCCTATGAAATGATATAATGATCCTAGATCTTCTGTGGTTTGATTTAGTCCAACATGAAGTGGATTCTGGCATTACAATAAAAAAAGCCTTAACAGTAATACGATGGCTACTTCATGTTAAAATACAGCTAGGTCAACAGCTTTCTTCAAGACGTAGCCCTCAGCTCAAAGATTCCCCTTTTGTAGATACAAGACAACTAATTAGTGTGTGTGTGTGTGTGTGTATGTGTGTGTGTGTGTGTGTGTGTGTGTGTGTGTGTGTGTGTGTGTGTGTGTAGAAGGTGAGTTGGCGGTGCAATATTCTTCCCCGCTTGAGGGAGAACACTCTGAAGACCAACCTGAAGGTTCCCCAGTCAGAACCAGAATAATACCAAACAATAAGAGGTATTTAATATTCACATCACATTACATCACATTACATTACATTTTTTGTATGTTGATCAGTCTGAATGACACTCTACTGATTATGAGTAATTGTTATAGGTAAATATTTCTGTATACCTCTTTTAATAACCAGTTAGAGAAACTGACGTGTGATACTTCCACAGGGCCAAACTGAAAACGCTCATCCAGAAGAGTGAAGGGAAACCGCAGAGCTTCCAGGTAAAAGCTAACAGAACACACCGTTTATTTAATTTAGATTGTGGAGTAGTAACATTACCAGTCATTAAAGAAAATATATATATAAATAATAATAATTATCTGATATGTTTCTTTTTGTAATCATGTTCTGTTCGACTTTCAGGATATGCGTTGAAAATCATAGCAAGAAAACACATAAATTGTAGACAAAACTAAAATATAACTTAAATAGATTTCTGCAAATTCACTGGGGAATGTGCTTTCTGATGAAAAAGACAGACGTGGAGAGTAGTATCATCTTTAATGAACCATGCATGCAAAAAATGAAAAAAGAGAGTCAGAACACATGTATGATGCACAAGTTGATGAAAGATATACAAATAATTAATACATAAAGAAAAAAGTGCACAAAATCACAATAAGAATACAAAGACAGATTGTGCTTTACAGTATGAGACATATGTAATATATTGAGTGCTTCTTGGGCCCAATAGGGAATAAGTCCTGACAAAATTCCTCTCATCTGTGCTGTGGTATGTAACGTTTTGTCTTGCCTGTAGATTGCCATTAACATCACCGAGGCCCGGCAGCTGGTCGGAGAGAACATCGACCCCAGTGTGGTGATTGAGATCGGCGATGAGAAGAAACAGACTTCAGTCAAAGAGGGAACCAATGCTCCTTTTTACAATGAGGTAAAAATGAATAAGGACTGGTGATTCTTTGGTGATTTTTAAGAGACCCTAATTTAAACCATCTGTATCTCTCTTCTTTCCACCAGTATTTCGTGTTTGACTTCTTTGCCCACAAAGAGATCTTCTTTGACAAAGTCATCAAGCTGACAGTGAGTAAAAAAAAACCCAGCAATTTAGCATATCAAAGAGAAGATTTAGATGTTATGTCTAACACTTTGATAAATGATCAAATCAGAAAGCATGGATTCTTATACAAATGTCAGATATTGAGGTCTTCTTTGTCAGTCATAATATTTAAAGGGGACCTATCATGCAAAATGCACTTTTGTACGTCTTTTATACATGAATATGTGTCCCCGGTGTTCCAGGGAACTCACCAAGTGTCAGAAAACACAACCCTCTCTCTTTTCCTCCATACCCAAATCTCTAAAAACGGGGCTGCAACGGATCTGATAAAAACTGATCCAGATTTGAACATTTCTCTGACGTCAGGAACGAGGAGCTCCGCCTACATTATATGGCCAACTCTCCACCTATCAGGGGAATGAGAGGTTGCCGTGGCATGGTAACAGCATGGTAACAGCATGGTAACATGACGCTCGTAACTCGGCCCCCTCCTTTGCAGGGGGGCGTGGTCAACTGCAGCGCATGCAAAGACAGGGTGGAGGAGAGCAAAATAGAGCGAAATGAGGCATGGCTAAAATGCATGATCTGTTTGGTATTTTGAAAAAGAAAACGTATAAATATACCTTATATAGGTATGGCCCTACAATATATTATTCAAATATACTGTAGCATGATAGGTCCACTTTAAAATTAAAATGATTTACATAATAGGGAGGCGTGTTGTGCAGTGGGTTGTGCGTTGGTGTTCGGATCAGGGGGTCACAGGTTCAAACCCCACTGCAGTCAGCATGTCGTTGTGTCCCCGGGCAAGACACTTCACCCCAAATTGCTCCTGTGGGGATTGCCCACAGTATCGAGTATGTAAGTCGCTTGGGATAAAAGCGTCAAGTAACATGCAATGTAATGTAATGTAATAATTGTTAATGTGTCATCTCATTTCTAGTTGCTTCTGGTCTGAGATGCCATGTTTTAAAGGTTCATCTTCTTCTTCTTCTTCTTCTTCTTAAAGTGACATCAGTTTTAAGCTTGAGCTCTGTCTCTTCTCTTTGTATGTCACTCTTTCCAGGTGATGCACTCTAAAATGCTGAGGAGTTTCTGCATTGGGTCCTTTAAGCTGGATGCGTGGACAGTCTACAAACAGCCAGGTATACAGATCACCTCTTTTCAACATGTTTCTTAGCGTAGAGAAGAGGAGCTTTGTGTTTGGAGTTATTTGTGACTTTTCCACACAGAGGTCGACCCACTGTCTCTTTCCTGCTCACTCAGGTCACCAGTTCATCAATAAATGGGCAATGCTGACCAATCCTGTTGACATTAGCACTGGCGTCAAAGGATACGTCAAGTGTGACATCAGTGTCTCAGCGAAGGGAGACAACACGCAGCCGGGACCGAAAGCAAGTGATGCTGACGAGCAGATAGACAAGTATATCACACTTATTTGTATTAGCCACTACAGCAATGCTTGCCTTGTTTAAGTATTGAAACTGTTCTATCTTTTAGAAAACATTTGAATAATCATAACTCTTTACCCAGAGGTGGGAAGTAGTGGAGTACAAAAACTTCGTTACGGTACATTTTTCTGGTGTCAGTATTTTACTCCACTACTTATTTTTCTGACGACTTTTTACTTTTACTTCTTACATTTTGAACACAAATACCTGTACTTTCTACTTCTTACTTTAGTTTGAATGTGTGTTTGGTGGCGTGATCATTATTATTTAGAGTCATTGCGTGCCTATTGATTTGAACACGATCCGTGTATCCATCATTTCCTGGTCTGCTCTAAAGAAGAGGGACCAATGAAAACGTTGTCATGTTACCGTTGTTCAGCATGGAAACATTCATTAGCTAACAATGACATTATTGTTCTATTAATATAAAGGGAGGTCAGGTACTCTTTAAAACAGCTGGTAGTTATGGGTACTTTTTACTTAAGTACATTTCAAAGCCCTCTTTACTTTTACTTGAGTAAAGAAGTTTAGTCAGTACTTTTACCAGAGTATTTTTAAACACGAGTATCTGTACTTCTACTCGAGTAAAGGATGTGTGTACTTTTGCCATCTCTGTCTTTACCTCAGGAACCTGCTGATACCAGAAGGCTTCCCCTCTGAGCGACCGTGGGCTAGATTCTCTGTGAAGGTTTATCGAGCTGAAGGCCTTCCAAGGAACAACTCCAGCATCATGGCCAACGTCACCAAGGCCTTCATAGGAGACAACACAGCACTCATCGACCCATATGTAGTGGTCAGCTTCTTCAAAAGAGTGGTGGGTTCAAAAATGCCGTTATTTTTTATTTTTCCAAAAACTAAATAGAAAGCTATTCTGAAGCTCACATCAGCTTTAAAGGTCGCCTATTATGCAAAATCCACTTTTTCATGTCTTTTCTACATCAACATGTTTCCCCTCTGTGTAAAGAGATTCTGAAAGTTTCAGGAACAAAGATTCTCTCACTTTTTGTCCTGATCTATTTATATAAAAACCTGTCTGAAAATGAGCTGATCAGATTTTGGCCACTTTATGATGTCATAACGATTTGTTGGCTTGTGTAACCATTAGCCAATCACCAACCAAGGTAACACCCCCCCCACCTTATCACCTGAATCTCCTCCTAGAGCACCATTATGTTCTTTGTAACCAAATATCTCTCAGAGGGGCGTGGGGAGTGGCTCCTTATTTTCATCTAAAGTAACAGACAGAGAATCAGCACTTTGGAAACAGGGCTGAAACAGAGGGGATTATGGGATGCTGCAATGATCTGTTTGGTGTTTGGAGTCAAACACTTCAGAGACATGTTTTGTATATATCTGAGACCTATCATATATTGATGAAAAACTGTATAATAGGGGACCTTTAAGTGCAATTAAACTTCTAGATAAATCAGACTGCTTGACTGAAAAGGATTTGTTGAGTATATTTTATTTTTACAAAAAAGGTTGTAAACTTTTTTAAATATATTTTAGGGCTAGCCCTTATCACTGTAAATTGCTAATGTATCCTTCAAAAGACACTGGTTTCTGTTGAGCACTATAATACAGATCATACATGTACTTTCTTCCTTGCCTCTCAGGGTCGCACATCCACTCAGAAGTCAACAGCAGACCCGGTGTGGAACGAGCAGATCGTCTTCACAGAGATGTTCCCCCCTCTGTGTCAGAGACTGAAGATCCAGGTGTGAGCTTTAATTTGTAGGAGGGGGGAGTACTGACGTTATATCACATATCACCTCTATTTACACTTGTATTTAAAGGTGTATTACATTTTAAGTTTGAGAAACCGGCTCGAGATACACTTTTTGTTATATTCCATGGAATGCTCTTAACATCCCGATAGCAATGAATATCTCTAGTGCTTTGACAAAAAATCCATAAAAAAATGTCATCTGTGGAAGCCGTGGTACTGTAAAAAGCACAACCAATCATTTTAGCCGGCCCGGCTAAAATAACTGGATGGCCTACCTGCCTGTCAGCCTCCCATCTGTGCACAAACTTATCTCGTGCCCTCATTGGTCATGTGCACGTTCGTGTGTGTTGGAGGAGGGGCTCTATAAGGAAGTGGCAGATCTTTTCCGGCTGTGTATTTTCAAATTCTAGCGCACTCGAGCTGGTTTCTCCAAAATTACCTACCCCACCTTTAAATGTACAACTACATTATTCACAAGTATAAACATGACAGGATGTTGACTTCTCTCTGCTCACAGGTCTGGGATGAGGGGAGCATGAGCGATGTTGCCATAGGAACACACTACTTTGACCTGAGACGCATCTCTAATGAACAGGATGGTGACAGAGGTGAGGAGAGAGGAAGAGAGCAAGTTTAAATTCATGAAAGAAAGAAAGAAAGGTAGGAAGAAAAGGAGAGAAAGTTCAGGAGAAGTTAACATTAGTTAGAGGGGAGTGAGGAAAGGCACTAATCCAGAAGTGGGAATTGTTGGTGGGATCATGGTGACTTTTATTCTCTCTTTTCTTTCAGGGTTTTTACCAACTTTTGGTCCTGCTTGGATCAACCTGTACGGCTCTGCCCGAAATTATTCAATAGGAGATGACACAGTGGAGCTTAATGAGGGCATCGGAGAAGGCGTGTCCTACAGGTCAATCTTAAATAAATCAAATGATGGGGATAATTGATGTATTTTTAATTAACGTACAACTTACCCAACTGTTTGATTCTTGCTGCTGTCAGGGGTCGGGTCTACATGGAGCTCACCGTGGAGATCCTATCAGGAGGGACAGGGCCCGAGTCCAAACTCAGCAAGATGGTCAAGAAGGACGCAAAAGCAGGAAAAGCAGGAGGGAAAGATGGTAAAACTCCTGCAGGAGGAGCAGCAGCAGCAGCAGGAGGAGCTGAAGATGACAAAGGAAAAGCTGCGGCTGCAGAGGTTCTGCCTGTGGAGCCTCCTACTGCTGTAAGAGGTTTTCTTTCAATTAAATCATAAATGTTCCCCTGCATAGAACCGTGATACAGCAATGTATTAATGTAGACAGACACTTTTTTGATGAGATTGATTTGGCAGAAGGCAAATAATACCTCATCTATGGAGTAGAGATTTTAAAGGAGCCCTATTGTGCTTTTCTAAGTTTCCTGTAGTGTGTTATATATCAATCAATCAATGTCAATCAATGTTTATTTATATAGCCCAATATCACAAATTCACAGTTTGTACAGAATATCAGTATGACAATACAATATATGTTTTTGTGCATGGAGATGGTCTGCAAAGGCAAACATGTAAAAGTTCCCTCTAGAGGTAGTTTCTCCCCCCCCCCCCCTGCCTGAAACACCTCCATTGGACTCCTTTGTTTACGTCTGTAACATAGTGACATCACTATGTAAAATCCCATAGATATGCTAAAAATACATTTCTCCTCAATCTTAATCTGAAGAGACACCAATAGTTTTAGCCTCTTAAAATATATGATTAATAAGTCCACCAAGTATAATCCGCAATGGAAGATTTCATTTCGACAAAGTGACACAGAAAGTGAATTTGACAAACAGATAAATTAGTAAACAGAGATGTTTCTGTGTCCAGCCGGATGATCACAACAACGAGAGCTTTTTTTTGTTCGGGGCGCTGCTTGAAGCCACCTTGATCGACAGGAGGATCGGAGACAGGGCCATCAACTTCGAGTTCTCCCTGGGTGAGTCTCACTCCTTTCCCATTAGTACTGATAGACACTTCACTCATCAAATATAATCACATAACAATCAGTGCTGTGTTAGGAGCTAACAATGTGCACTTGATCAGGTGCTAATACAACTCTTGGGTTATTTCTTATATTTTTCTTTAGTTTTTGACTGAAATGTAAGGTGTTTGAAATGTTTCTGTTAGTTGGTAAAACCCTGTATTTGATTACAAAAAATATTGTATTGTTTGTCAGCTTACAAACAAAGTGCTTGCAGGTCAAAAGTAAAGCCATAGAAAACCTAATCCGAAAACTAATTAATTACACTGTTTTCTTGAGATATGGAAGAAGTATGTGGACCTTTCACTAGTAAAAGCAGAAATGCCGATGTGTACAAAAGCATTTCAAATGTAACTTAATCATATATGAGCATAATTACATTAGATTATTGATCCCTTATTGTATTCACCATGCATGGTAAAGTTTGTGAATGCTTATTGACATGATGTTCTGCCCTCACGTAACAACATCGCTATGGTTTTGGATGCTATCGTTTACTCTTAATGTGAATCTGGATAGAAGTTACTAAAGTTATCATATAGTAAAGTAAAAAGTACAATATCATATAAGTAAAAGTACAGTTGTTGTGTAAATGTAATTATTTACTTTCCTCCACTGCTGGTGAAAGAAACCCTCCCTTTCTTTTGCACCTCCAGATGGGGTCCAAAACTAGTAAGCCACATGAATGTCTGGAAGCAAATTCATTTATATGCTACACAAATATGGCCAGGATCCGTTTAATTTTCTGAATATTGGGTTGCAGATTAGAATTGTCAAAAGGGGGGTTCGTTTAGTATGAAACACTTGAAATAACTAAAAGAGAAGGTAGAAAGAAAGTGAGGTCAAAGAAAACTATTTCTGCTAAAAAGTTAGCAATGATTGAGTCAGACCTAAACATTTCAGATGTGTGTATCTCACACTGCACTGTAACTTTAATTCATGTACCTTTGTTATTCATGTTTTATTATCTTTGCTTCTAAATGAGTGTTTTTAAATGCCATTTTATAATATGTTTCTTAATGCTCTTTATGTCTTTCATTTTTGTAAAGCACTTTGAATTGCCTTGTGTTGAAAGGTGCTATATAAATAAACTTGCCTTGCCTTGCCTCCTAAGGTAACTACGGTAACGTCCTGGAGCCTACAGGCGCCCTCCTGCCTGCTCCCAGTCCCTCTATCAGTCGGAGGAGCTCTCCCACCAGGATGCCCCCTTCCTCCACTTCCACCCCCCTCCTAGCCGAACAGCAGGACCCCCCCCTGGCCTCTAAGTCCACCACGCCTCCACAAAAACCGTGTATCGTCGAAGGAAACAAGTTGAGTCGCTCTGTTGTTTCACTATTGACACTATGATGAGCCTGGAAATATGTGCCAACAGTGTGCGTGATGTACATTGTATTGCATCTGTGTTTGCATATACAATGTAGGGTCCAGAGGACAGGTGGTAGGACGGGCAGAGGTAATGAGGGTAAGAACCTCACTTGGAGAGAGAGGGGAAAAGGAGGTTAGTGTGTGGGTGTACGGTTGGTCTGGTGACCCAGCGGTGAGTCGGAAAAAGAAGAGCGAATATCATCAACCTTTTTTTCAAAGTAGTTAACGAAGTCGCTTGGAAGAAGGGAGGAGGGGGAAGAGGCTCTGGGGGGGGTCCAGGAGGGTGGAAAAGATAGAAAATAGTTTTTTGGAATAGGAAGAATGGATCTTATCTTGAAAGAAAGTGCTTTTTGCCTGAGAGATCGGAGCAGAGAAAGAGGAGAGGAGAGCTTGATAGGTTAGGAGGTCGTCAGGGTGTTTGGATTTCCACCATTTCCGCTCAGCTGCCCGAAGGATGGTTCTATTAGCACGCAGTGCGTCATTTAGCCAGGGAGCAGGAGGGGACTGACGAGCCTGCCGAGATGTGAGAGGACAGAGAGAGTCCAGAGAGGATGAAAGAGTAGAGAGGAGAGTTTCTGCAGCAGAGTTTGGAGGCAGAAGTTGGAACGAGTCAGAGGAAGGGAGGGCTGAGAGCACCGATGAGGTAAGAGTAGAGGGGGAGAGGGAACGAAGGTTACGGCGGACAGGTGCAGAATGAGAAGAGATTAGTTTGTTATGTTTGGAAAGGGGTAGAGAGAATGATATGAAAAAGTGATCCGAGGTGTGAAGCGGGTTTACAGAGAGGTTAGAAGTAGTGCAGTTCCTTGAGAATATGAGATCAAGGACATTGCCAGCTTTATGAGTTGGTGGGGATGGAGACAGTGAGAAAGCAAAGGCGGTTAAAAGAGATGTTAGTTTAGATATCTTCACCTGTAACTAGATGTTGGATCTCAGTGGAGCATGTGGGATAGACGAGAGCAGGCCGGTTATAACGATTAGGAGATGCACGGGGCCAGTAATAATTGCGAGAAGACACATGAACAGGAATGGAGAATATACACATGAGCAAGAGTGGATAAAAACACCAGCGATACTTAGCTCATTTAAAGTAGGATTTACCCCGTCATTGTCCGTCATTGTCCGACGCTGAAGCTGACGTTCCAGGAGAGTGCTACCTAAAATGGACACCTGATTGCTGAGTTGTCACAGCTGGAAATTGAAACTGGCTCACTCCTGAGTTGTTAATGAAACTTTGTAGTGGCACAATAGTTTACAATTACATTAAACCCTAAGTTATAAAGATATGGGTTTAACCCTTAATACAGTTACCCCTACTCAATAAAGCTCTTAGTATTCTACAAATGTTTAAATCAAAGTTAACTCTAGCAGCCAGTTAGTTCAGTTTTAAGGTTTCTGTCAAAATAATTGTCCCACATTTCTGCCTGAAAATACTGTAGCGGTTTTGAGATTAAAATCACAATTTCAATCAGATCAACTACAGAGCATTCATACAGAGTACACACACTGAAACAGAGAAGTCTAAAAACAGAATGTTCTCACACAATTCTTTTATTTCTCATGTATGTGTTCACATTTAGGTACTTCATGTATCTTCCCATGGAGAAGCAGAAGCCGTGCATTAATTTGCTGAGTCAATGGGAGAACAGAACCTACCGACTCCACAACTCTAACCTGCTGGAGAATATAGCTGTTCTGTTTGTATGTATACACACACACACACACACACACACACAACACACACACACACACACACACACACACACACACACACACACACACACACACACACACACATACACACACACACACACATATGCATACTAATATTGCCAAATTATGGGAATTTGTCAAATCCTTACAAAGAGGATTATAAAACATTGTTGCGACAACTGACACATTATTGTGATTTCATAAATGTAAAAAATATATACAAAATATAACAGTGAATTTATGTAGTTGTTAAAGTGAAAAATCACTGAAATAACGAGTTAAAATGTCATTATTTTCTCTTAGGAAGAGGGTGTGGCCACTGTAGCAGAGCTGCACAGGAAGTCTGACCCAGGAACAGAGCTTTTGCTTCGAACCATACTCAAAGAATTCTGCATGGACGCCAGGTAGGTCACACAAGGCAGGCAGGTTACACAATCTAAAACATGGAAGACAATTCATAAACATGAACAATCTATAACTTCATATTCATTTTTAGAAATGTATTTTTATCGCAGTACTGCCAATTAAAGCTGGATGTTTGTAGATACATAACTTCTATGGACACCCAGCTCATTGCTTCATTGTGAGAGGGAGGCGTGTGGCGCAGTGGATAGAGCCTTGGTGTTGGGATCAGGGGGTCAAGGTGTCCCTGGACACCCCAAATTGCTCCTGTGGGGATTGTCCACAGTATTGAGTATGTAAGTCGCTTTGGATAAAAAAGCGTCTAACAAGTAACATGTAATGTAATGTGAGAAAGTATATTACTGATTTATAGCCTACATTAAAATAGCAGCTGAACCAGGACAGAAATGTATTTTATTTATTGTGCGCAGAAGCTGGATTTTCACGGAATCCCAAGATCCCATGAGACTCACAATATAAATGATTGCAGTCAGCTCATATAACCCTTGTCAGGCGATTATGTATTACAAATTGACAGTGGCGTTTTTGTATGTACAAAAGTGGAGGGGCAAGAACAACTTAGATGTATGTATTACGTGTTCCTTTTTTAAACCCGTAAACAAATAGCTGTAGGCTATCCATGGTTCCGATAGACAGACACTCATCACAGAGGTCACAATATCAATCGATCCAGCAGAGCAATAGCCTATGGGCAAAACACAGAAGATCAACAAAAGATATGACATAAAATGAACTTACCAAAGCTGAAGTAGATGGTCAACTTCATTCATTTTCTTTCCGTTTTACTGATTTTAATCGCTATACGCTGCTCTCTCTCGTCTCCTCTTCACAAACAACTACTATTTTCGCGGCACACGTACTTATAGCCAATCAGCTCTCTGAATGATGAGATGATGTTTGGTAGGTATGTCAGCACAGTGCCCCTATGGTGTTTATTTTTTTCCCGCACACATTGAATAGAAAAATACTCTGAGCATGAGCAGTGTAGTTTTTACAGCACCCATTCACTTTGACAGTGAGAGACAGGGGCTAGATCGGGGCATGACCTATGGGCTTGACCCACGTCGCTCAAAACGGCTCAATAGGCACACTGTAGACACTAATTAGAAGAACACAGATTAAACAGCAATATACAGACGAATCAGATGATTAAACATGATCTTCAAATATATTTTAAGATGTATTCTTTTTGCATTTATTTGCATTCTTTTTAAATTATTATTTCTGCTGACACTGTGCCCCACCTGCCCCTAATGACCAGTCGCCACTGCAAATTGCCTAATGTTGTACTCTATGACACACAACTATAAGTCGACTATAACCTTATATTGGTAAGAGTGATGACAGTCACGTGTTCCTCCATGATACATGTCACCGAATGCTCCTTCCACCTGCTGCTGATCAGCTTCATTGGGATGGTAATTCAAAGAGAACAAAAATAACATGGGACCTACAGTACTAGAATACAAAATAATTTTTTATAGTGTATCTTACAATGTACCTCTTGCCCAAGTGACAGTCAAGCCCTCAAACTGTGTATCTGCAGGGGTTTCATCACAACAGCAGAGGCCAAGTTGAAGGCAGAGATGAAGTCCAGCTACCTGACACAGCTGGACAGGAAACGCCTCACCATGTGCAAACAGGAACTGGTGGGAAAATCTAAGAATTTTCTATTGTAAGATCTTGAAAAATGCTCTATGTTAGACTTTTAATGACCTTCAGGGGGGAAGGCATCAGTGTTTTTTCCGTTCATCTGTTCATATGCAAAAAATAATAACAACGAAGGAAAAGTAATGTGTGTGTGTGTGTTTTTCAGGATAGTATGATAGATGAGGCCCAGTCCTTGGGAGAGAGGAAGAGAAAAGCTGGTGGTGTGAAAGAAATGCTGCAGAAAGCAACGAAACTCACCCAAAAACTACGCTTCCTTGTGGAGGAGGTGTGTGTGTATGATTGTGTGTGTGTTACATGTACATTCTGACAATTGGTTTGCGAGAAACCACTTTATTTACCTTGTATTTCCAAACTTTTCTTACACATATGTGCACACCTTTACATCTACAGCCCCAGCACACTGTGCCAGACATGTTTGTGTGGTTGTTAAGTAACAACAAGCGTGTTGCGTACGCTCGGGTCCGCGCCAGAGACCTGCTGTTCTCCAGCAGCCAGGAGGCCCGAGGAACCCACTGTGGGAAGATAATAACACTGTTCCTAAAGGTACACACACACACACACACACACACACACACCCACACACACACACACACACACACACACACACACACACGCACGCACGCACGCACACACCTTGAAACTTAAAGGTCACCTATTATGCAAAATCCACTTTTTCATGTCTTTCATACATCATCATGTGTCCCCTCTGTGTAAAGAGATTATTTCAGGAAAAAAGATTCTCTCTCTTTTTGTCCTGATCCATTTATAAAAACCTGTCTGAAAATGAGCTGATCAGATGTTGGCCACTTTATGATGTCATAACGATTTTTTGGCTTGTGTAACCATTAGCCAATCACCAACCAAGGTAACCCCCCCCCCCCCCCCTTATCACCTGAATCTCCTCCTAGAGCACCATTGTGTTCTTTTTAACCAAATCTCTCTCAGAGGGGCGTGGGGAGGGGCTCCTTATTTTCTAAAGTAACAGACAGAGAATCAGCACTTTGGAAACAGGGCTGAAACAGAGGGGATTATGGGATGCTACAATGATCTGTTTGGTGTTTCGATCCAAACACTTCAGAAACATGTTTTGTATATATCTGAGACCTATAATATATTGATGAAAAACACTATAATAGGGGACATTTAATATTTTTCAATGTGGGCAGGCTGGCAGAGGAAACTCCTAAATGCATGTGTGTGTATGTGTGCAGCCTCCAGGGAAGCGTGTTGCAGGCTTGTCAGTCCAAGCGAAGGTGGATGTGTATCTGTGGTTTGGAACCTGCTCAGACTCCAACCACATGCTGGATGACCTCCCTGCAGGGTTCAGCCCGGCCACAGGGGACGCTGACGCCAGCTGCCCTCCCAAAAGCCTGCTCTGCACAGGTGAGCGACAGACAGATTATCACTAAAGGCCCAGACACACCAAACTGACACCAAAGAACACGTCCCGACGGAACACGACTGTTGTGTCGCCTCACGTCTCCTGCGTCTTGGCCAACAGTCGCACTGGAACACACCGCAAAGACTTCAGCCGACGGCCAAGTAGCACGTACGAACTGCGCATGCGTGAGTGGCAATAACTCTCCTTACCAGCAGGCGGCGGTAGTGTGAATTCGTCATTCAAAAGAGGCAACAACCGGAAGACAGACTGCGTGATACACCGAGAGAAGAAGAACAGACTGCGTGATATAAACAAACAACAAATAGCGTGTGCGTTGGTCTTCGGTTTCTTCATTCCATATCGCTATGATGAAAAATAAACTCTTGCGTCCAGGTGAGATGAAAATGAAAAACAATAGCCGTCTGTGTGTGCCTTCTTAATCGTTTGTTTGGGTCCCTCACTTCCGTTTCTACTGATTCGCTAGCTGAACAGCCAATCAGAGTGATTTCCTTTGCCGACAGCCTTTGGCCGACTGCCCACCGATTTGACATGTTGAATCGGTGGGTTTTCGGCCGAAAAGGTGTCGGCACGGCTGAAAAGACACGACGGTGCCGGACACACCAATCTGAGTAGGGCATGTCGACGCTCATCGTCGGCCTGACGCCCATCGACAGCCAAAATCGGCTTGGTGTGTCCGGGCCTTAAGGCCCAATTCCAAACCACACCCTTCCCACTCCCACTCCGTGGCGGAGTGACACTCGCAGCTAAACGAGGCTCCCTCCTGTCAGATGGAGGGAGTAAATACAGCGACAAGCTTTGGAACAAACTCCCCTCTCTCCGACAGAAACAGGAAATGCCGTAACAGTATGTAACAACGGTTTCAAATCAGCATCTCTTGGACAACAAATACAAATTAATAACTAAAATAAAACTCCAAACATCTTTAATTGTGTTAAATCTTTAACGGACACACACAGCATTGAGTCCGGTCAGGTAGGGCAGCAGGTGAAGTCAGCTCCGATGCAGACTCGCTGTTTGAGGGCTTGATAACCCACTACCCCTCCACACTCGTTGGTTTGGAACAGCACTTAATGTGGCGGACCCCGAGCTCGAACGCGCAAATGGAGGGGTAGTGTGTAGGGGGTGGTTTGGAATTGAGCCTATCCCTCCATTTATCTGGTTACTTTTAGCTTTTTGTCTTTGATCTTCCCATATTGCAAATAACAGCACAGATTGTATTTGACTTCTTTTTGACCATTGACTAGTAAAAGACAACATTGGAGGTCAATGAGGACAAAATAATTAAATTCTGCGGCTGAGATACCAAACATAATTTGTCTTGAGCATATGTTTATTTACAGGACAGGTACTTTTTTGCCTTTGTCGTGGAAATTCAATGTGAATCTCCAAGTGAGACATGACTAAACAGTGAAGTTACAACAGCTGTCTTTGGTGGTATATTTATCTTTTGTCTTAAGAAAGTTGAACAGAATCAACCGGTTTTCAGCTGAAAAGGACAGAGATCAACTATCACACATAGTACACACATAGTATCACAGTGGGAAGAAAGCAGGGGAGGCTAGCACACTTTTCTCTATCTTCTCATGGTATAAATGTTATCAAGAAAGGGAGTAAAGAGAAACTGACTTCACAGAAAAAACAGGAGAGAATTAGCCACACAAAAGGATTCACTGTTGAAATTGCAATAAGAACCATGACATGAACAGTATAACTACACAGTTACATTATATTTATGTAAGCTTCCACATCAGTTATCTAGGAAGATAAACGTGTTTTTGGGATGTGCATAAACTGCTTTTAAGTCACCCTAAACTACATGTTATGTTGTGTGTATGTCTTTGTCTCCAGAGCAGTATGAATTTGAGATGAGGTGCCACATGTATCAGGCCCGGGGTCTCATCGCTGCAGACAACACCGGCCTGTCTGACCCGTTCGCCCGAGTCACATATCTATCCAACAGCCAAACCACCAACGTAAGTGTGTGTTTTTCTTCCTAGAACATTAATAATGTTTTCTGGGATACTGGTCGTCTAGCTGCCTAGGTGAACTTGTGTCTTATTGCAGCTTGTGCCTTTCATTATTTGAATACACTTAGAAAAAGAGAAAAAAAAACATGTGTACCATCAAAATGATGTTGATTTAAAACTTGCAGCATTAACAAAATATTTCCCTAGCATTACAATAATAGTTGCTTCGGTGCACAGTGACAAGGTAGTTTGTTTAAGTTCTGATTATTTATGTGTTTGTGTTCATGGTGTGTGTTTTTTGTTGCTGTCAGGTGATCAGTCAGACTCTCAGCCCGACATGGAATCAGTGTTTGCCGATGGGCCGCCTGATGCTGAGTGGAGATCTGCAGCACATCCAGGAGGAGCCACCACGCATTGTCATCGAGGTGTACGACGAGGACGCACTGGTAATGCTACTTTGATACGATACGTCACGATACGTCAAGATACGTCACAATACATTACAATTAGATGCGATACATTACGATACGAAACAACACGATACAATACAAAACGAGAAACTAATACTTTATTCTCAGCTCAGATCTAAATGTTTTCTTGCATTACAGCAACATCAACAAAGACTATTTTAGGATTTATTCGACAAAAGAGTGCTATCATGAGAACCCATATTTCTGATTTGATGTTAACAATTCATATTCATAGATTTTCTCAAAGCTTGACCTACAATGTTTGAGAACATTTTCATTTGGTTGTGCACCTTTGACTTTAAAGTAGTTGACACACACATGTAATACTATAGAACACTCATAATCAGAGACATAAAAAACAAAAAACTGTGTCTACTCACCCCAAAAGACTTAGCGTGGTAGACAAAATAAATGATTTGTTTGTGCTTATGCAGATTCACTGAATTTGTTATTTCCAGTGTAGCAGATGGTCCATCCAGCATGTTTTAGGTAGTTTTAATTGAATTGGAGGGTCCTCTGTCTGATTTCCTCCTGCAGGGTAAGGCGGAGTACCTGGGAGCCACGGTGGCAGTGCCTGAGGTCCGGCTGGCCTCCGACGCCTACACCCCCCCGACTCTGCAGTACAGCCCGCTGCACTGTGGCAGCCAGCCTGGGGGAGACCTGCTGGCTGCATTCGAACTACTGCAGGCCAGTCTGTTAAACGTTTAGTTTCCATCCTGACTGAGACCGCAGAAATGTGATCCAGTTGTTTTTCATGGCCTACTCGTATCTATCTGTTGGAGTTTCACAAAAGAATACAACACGTTCTATTTGATTTGATTTAATAAGCAGGTAAAATCCAGAGAGTTTCCTTTGCTTGTTGATATGAAACTTAAAATGACACGGTAAGAAAACTGTGTGACTCCACAGTGTAACTGAAGTACATGCGCCAGGGAGCGTTCTCTTAAAGTAACGGTACACAATGCAAAATAATTAAGAAGGTCTACTCTAGAATAATATATTAAACTTAAATATAAATCTCAATAAAAAAAATATACTTGTCCATTATGATAACTGTACTTGTGATATACGAATATTCAAATAAGAAACAAAATGAAAAGAAAATAATGGTCAAACTTTGAGAAAGATAACAAGCAGGTCCTTGTCTCGTGCAATGATGATGAACGATGAAGAATATAGAAAGAAGCTCTTGTAATGATTTAGGTTTCGTTGTCATGAATGTGTAGATCCAAAAGTCTGCAGAGCAGAGTCTGCCGGCGTTGGAGGAAGGAGAAGGCGGCTTCTACACAGTCCCTGCCAACATCAGACCTGTTCTCAGTACCTACAGGCTGGAGGTGTGTGTGTTTTCTGACTCTAAGCATGCTATGTATTTGGTACCCTGTTTCTTTATTTTTCTCTAGATAAAATGTCAATAAAACATTATATTATTCTACTATCGATGCTCTTTTGCCATTATAGGATTGTTTTTATCTTGATAATATAAAAGGTTAAGGGGTTTAAAATGTTTACACTACAGGACTTTCTTACGTCAATTTTATAATATCAAAATATTTTGGACTCATAATCCAACCAGAGATTTTATCGTTACCAAATCTTTGTGTGTGTGTTCTGTCCACCAGGTGTTATTCTGGGGTCTGAGAGAGCTGAAGAAGGTTCAGTTCCTGTCTGTTGATCGTCCACAGGTAGGTACACACACACACACACACACACACGCACACACACGCACACACACACACACACACACACAACACACACACACACACACACACACACACACACACACACACACACACACACACACACACACACACACACACATGCTTTAAATGAGTCTTGCCTCGACCAGTTAATTCACACTAGAAAGGATTACAAAAATTGTCAACGCTTTAAAAAAATGATAAAACCAGCATGAAATGAAATAACCAACCCTTTCTTTTGTCTAGGTCTTCATAGAGTGTGCCGGTAAAACCCTGCGTTCCTCCGTAATTCAGAAGTACAAGTCCAACCCAAACTTCACCACGCTGGTGGATGCCATAGTGCTGGTAAGACCAACACAGCATCGATAGACCTTATTGCTCTGGAGGCTGAATGTGAGTTTATAAATCGTATGGAAAGCTGACAGTGTACTCCCCTGGTTTGGAACTGGATGTTCAACAATCAAACATGTTTCATGCCCAAGAAGTGTACAAGGGTGTCCCTGGGTCGAGTCTGGCTGAGGAATAAATACGTTTATTTAATCATTTATTTTCATAACATAACATTTTTACTCTCTTTTGCCGTGCTCTAGGAGTTACCAGAAAACGAGCTCCTCCACCCTCCTCTCAGCATCACTGTTGTGGATTGGCGGGCCTTTGGTCGCAGCACATTGGTTGGAAACCACATCATCAACAATCTCAAGGCCTTCAAATACACTCCCCCCCCCAGCCCTGCCTGCTCCTGTAGAAACACACCAACCCCCCAAGGTCCTGACGCCAGAGCAACTAAGCGATGAAGGTAATAAATGTGTGTGTGTCTTTGTGTTGGTGTCCGATGTGCTGCTGTTATTGAAAGCTAAGAAGCTGAACAAGCATATTATATAGGTATGGTCAACAACAACTTCTACATTTGTCTCTCTTGTTTTTGTTGATGCCATCTTACGTTGTGGTTTGACGGTGGAGAAAAAGCTATTGTTACTTTGAATGATTTTGCAGTCATAAAACCAATTGTAAAAGTATTTTTTCATATTTTTATGTTAAAAAACGATTTTCTTAAACCTTAAAATCTCCTCTTTACTAAAATGCAAATGCTCTGGGTTTATGAACAATTTGCCTTGTGAGCTTGAAAATTCATTATTGAACTTGAAAAATACTGAAAATATGTAAGCACACTCACTGGGAATGTTCAGGCACATCTCATGTTGTTCCTCTAACTTCATCTATTGATGTGACAGAAAACTTCCTGTACCTGCTGGTGTTATGATTTCAAAATCATGATAATAATTCTATAAAACACACATTTTGCTTGATTGATCCTCCAATCCAGTAGGCTAAGTTGATCTTTTCCCATAGGAAGATTTATTTGTGTCTCTCTCCCAATAGGACTGTTTCAGTCTGCTGGAGAGACCAGTTCAACCGCGGTACTAACAAGTGATGATTTCCTGATCACTGTGGAGGAGGAAGCTCCACCTCCTCCTCCTCCTCTTCCTCCGCCTCCATCTCCAGCTCAACCCAAAAAACAACCCAGGAAGAAAAAGGTGAGAGATACTGCATATATAAATAATTTAACAAATAATAATAATAATAATAATAATGTTGTTATTGATAACATATTATCATCATTTAAATAATCTTTTGCATGTTTTCTTTTTGTGTATTTGTAATCCAGGACAGCAAAATAGCGGGCACTCGTGGTCGCTCCACCAAGAGGAAGAAAAGGACCATAGCTGACGAATCAGCAGAGTGTGTCATCGACTGGTGGTCCAAATACTACGCATCTGTGGAGAAACAGGTAGCACCGATATCTGAGTTTTGTTGCAAAAGAACCAAAACATGTAAGTCAAATAATGGAACATGTGCCCTTCTGTTTTTGTTCCAGGCCAAACAGGACAGCTCTCTATTCCCCAAGGTCTTTGAAAAAGGTACGAACACCTCTGATGGGACATTAGGTTATCTTTGAACACTTGGTTGAAATTAAATACTGTGCGCAAAGTATTATTTTATTCTTTATCGGGTTTCTGACACCAGAAACATTACAGTTTTTAAATAACAATCACAAAATTCTGACTAGCAGCTATATTGAAGGTAAAGGTAAACAATGGTAGAAAATAGGAATGATTTCCAAAAACAAGAAGTTGTGTTGAATAAAAACCATAGTGCATTTTTATTTTTGCCGCATTATTGTGAATGGAGATCTTTGCAAAAGTCCACTTACTTTAATATTTTCACCACTGATACTATCAATTTAGATCTTATATATGCAAATAAATATGCAAGTGGTTTCAGGATGGGTTACTCAATAATTTTTCCCCCCGACCCACACACACATTGTTGTGATTTGCAGCTTTGCCGTTGGAGGGCTTGCTCAGCGCTGGAATAAGCTCCTTAGGTAAGGACAAAGACAAGGTATATAAGGTACAAATGTCAGTAGCATTTAAAGTTGGCCCCTTAGCAAGAGAGAGCAGCAACAGTCAAGCAAACTAGAGTGTTAATAAAAAAAAGGGGACAATGGTATAACTGCACTTAAGCTTGCTTATGTTTCAGATGCTGATGGTCTCTGGACAAATCAGTATTTGGCAACCTTTGATTGAAAACACCTTACAGTACTTATTGGATCAGGGTTATACATCCGAGTGGTGCTCTTTGCTTTTGCCCAATCATGTAAACTCTACAAAATAAGAAGAAAACACAGCCATACTTTCCTAGTGGGCCACAAGTAATGATTGAGTATGATTCTTTTTGTATAAATCCATACAATTTCTAAAACAAATTCTGCATACCTTTTGAAGGGAGAGCACATTGTATCTTTTGTGGCATAATGGCTTAATGTTCTGCCAGGTGACGTGTATTCTGAAAACTGGGAGTTCTGGGGACTATTTCTGGTTTCTGGGGTACAACCCTCTGGATTGACCTTTTTATGAACTGGATTTATGATGCTGTCTCTGCATGATCTGCCCTGCAGCTACCACTGTTACCCTGGAGGTAGTTTCAGTAGCGGATAAAGTGGTGGCCAAAAATGTACTGGGTGTATCCTAAGATGTTATTCTAAGGAGATAAGTAACTCTTGAAAGGACACACAGGATGCATGGAACTAGTTGGTACTTTTTAAACAACTCTTGTGTCACTTCGAGCCTTATGAATGACAATTGGGATCATGGTGTTTCTTAAGTTGTTAAAACGTAATGGATTTTCCTTCCAGTTAACTGCTTTGACATCACAATGCAAACACGTGTTTTTGATTTCTCTTCACATCCATGCCACTTCGCTTTGTGTGTTTGTTTCATCAGTCAGCTTCTCAGATGGAGACAAGAAGAAAAAACTGAAAGAGAAAGGAACCCTGGAAACAAACCTTGTCCAGTCTACTAAATTAGCCACACTACAGGTAATTAGTGCATAAACACTGCAAGTGCATCAAGATCACAGCAGACACTGACTGATTTCCAACTAGATGCTCCAAAGGAAAGACTGCTCAAAACAAATAGAGCTACCCACAGTAACGGACAACAGAAAACACAGATTAGATATATATCTGATTATGTATATTGACTGTTTTGATTGACAGCTTCCTTGCTCTCCTATTAGTTGTGTTACACCTATCAGGATATACAATGTAAGTTATCATTGTCATTGGTTTATAGAGTGGGTGCCTCAGATCACTGTGCAAAAAGGATACACTGGGTGTTTCTCAATCGCGAGTAAAGCTGCTCCAGAGCCACTATTTCAAGCATACTACGTCATCGAGTGCCGCCGAAGTACTGTTCCAATCTCCAGCATACTTGGAAATCTACTACGTACTCCGTTTGGAGAAATATCGAGGCTGCACATGACTAGACTCCGCGGTCTTAAAATCCCCACAATGCTTTGCGCACGGACCAATTTCCCCAAATCTGTGACGGAAGATGTAAGGCGGGGCCTCTCATATGACGCACACCTGCACACTTGCTAGCCTGTTCCACTCTTTGTTTTCCGAATGCCAGGAAGTATTCTTGCCTCGCTTCTGAAGCAAGATGCTCGGCAGACATGTGCTACCAAGCAAGCGTACTCGCGATTGAGAAACACCCTCTGTAAAGTTGTTGTTTTTTTACCAGGATTGTGTGGTTTGAATATTTTGTGCATTTGTTAAAGATATCATTTGACCTATACAAGGATGAACGTTGTTGTTGTAAAGCAAAGATCTGAGTGGAGTATAGGATTCTCCAGTCTGCATAAATAGTTCATTATATATTCTAAGAGATAAAAAACCTTATGAATATGTGTTGGTAAAACATTTGTGTGTGCTGACAATGTCCCTACAGCTGTACAACAAGGAGCTGGAGGCAGAGTTTGGGCCTTTTGATGACTGGGTGAGCACATATGAGCTGTTCAGAGGAAAAGCCAATGAGGAAGAGGGGGCGAGTGATGAGAGATTTGTTGGCAAATTTAAGGTGAGACAATAATTTCATGTCCTCCCTGGAAACCAATGACATATCCTAACTATTGATCTAATACGCTTTGTGTTAAATCTTCTCTGCAGGGGCGATTCTGCCTGTATAAGATGAGTGAGGACGAGGTGGAGGAGTGGGAAGATGCCGCTGACATGGGAGACATCAAAGTCAACAGAGGAGTCCCTGACAACGGGAAGGTCCAAGTCCTCATAAGGGTTTACATCGTCTCTGTACGTCCTCATTTCTACAGATCAGTTTATCTTTTACACTTAACTGCACAGCTGTTTAGAGCATCTCATCATACTGTAACTGTCCAAAGACCTGGGGAGAATATATTGCATTTGAAGTAACTAAGCTTCATTAACTGAAGTGTTTAAAATGCCTGCAAGAAAATAGAAAGTTATGGAAATATTGTGTTTGGTGAGAGCTTCCAGTTTTCTGTATATTTAAAGTAATACATATACATTGATCACTTAGGTTGTTGTTGCCCTTTCAAATCAAATCAAGTGAACTTTATATGGCACAGAATTACAAATCACACATTTTTCCTATTGTACGAAGACATTTTTGTCACACAGTGTTTTTTCGTCATGTTTGCTGTCTGTAATGCTTTGGTTTTAATACCGCGTTGCACATCTTAGCTATTTGAACTATTGTATTCCTGCAGGATACTCTTTACATTATATTTGAACTTATTTGAATGCCTTTTACAATATGTATAATATCACCAATATGTAGGGTGCAGGATACATTTATTTTTTGTTGTGTAATTACCATATTAGATTAGATATTCTATTTATATTCTTCTCTCTCTCTCTCCAGGCATCTAACCTGCACCCATCTGATCCGGATGGAAAGTCCGACCCTTACATTGTGCTTCGGCTTGGCAAGAATGAAATCAAAGACAGAGACAACTACATTCCCAAACAGCTGAATCCTGTGTTTGGAAGGTGTGTGACTGACAGCTTTTCCCGTATTTTAAAAGTACAACTAGACTTAGGCAATATTTTTGTTTTATACTTGACACATAACTTCTCCAATTCCTGCTTGTAGTTCTTTTGAGATGCAGGCGTCATTTCCTCAGGAGTCTCTGCTGTCGGTGGTGATCTATGACTATGACATGGTGGGCGGGGACGACCTGATCGGAGAGACTCGCATCGACCTGGAGAACCGATTCTACAGCCGACACAGAGCCACCTGTGGACTCCCGACTGAGTACAGCCTGTGAGTCTGGGCCTGTGCCTTCGTGGAGCTCCTGCTGATTGTGAACATTATATCTATATTTGACTTAGCAGACTCTTTTATTAGAAGCAACTTACAATAAGTGCAATCCACCATGAAGAAGTACATTAGCTTTCAATAATCCAAACCATTTTACATGCTACTGCATTGGCTTCAAAAAAAGGTAACATGCTGTACAAATATGTTTTTTTTATTGGCCAAAGTGCAGTGAAAACAGATGGGTTTCCTTCTGCAATCGTATGTATATTTAGACTTTCTTCTGTCTTGATGGGGGCTTTTTCCACCATCTTGGAGACAAGGTTTGTTTTTGTGAGGGTCCTATTCACCAGAGTTATGTTTCACACTTCATTCTTGTGATTAATCCTGCTGGTTGTACTCATAATTCATACGTTTTTCATCTCTGTGTTCCTATTTAATTGTTATTTCATCCAAACAAACAAATCTAAGTAGGAAGGACTGCCATGGAGAAACCTTTCCAAACTTTGAATCAAAACCTTACAATTGGTTTGATAATGACACTCTGCCCTTCTCTGTTCGTCTGTCAGTGACGGTTATAATGCCTGGAGGGACTGCCTGAAGCCTTCAGAGCTGCTGTCTAAGCGCTGCAGAGATAACGGTCTGGAGGAACCTAAATTCGCACCAGGACGCATCACTGTGGCGGGCAAAGTTTTTGGTGGCAAGACGCTCTTCATGATTGAAGGTAAAGAAGACTGTTCACACTACATATTTAGCATATGTATGTGCATCTTGTGTGTGTGTGTGTGACATTAATTATGTGTGAACACGTCTCAGACGAGCCGTTGGAGTCCTATGAGCACTTGTCTCTAAAGATCCTGCACCGCTGGTCAGAGATCCCGGTTGTGGGATGCAAGCTGGTGCCAGAACACATCGAGACCAGAACTCTGTTCAACAAGGCTCGGCCCGGCATGGATCAGGTATTTTTTTTAAACTATTTAACAACTGTAAGTCCAATACGATCTGATGGAGCCAATCTAGAACTACGCTTGGTATAGTGCTACTTCTTTTGGGCTGAGTGCAATAGTGTGAGACAGACTGATGTTGAGGAGTATTTACATGTATCTGCATCAGAAACTGTTTGAATATTCTACTGTGTGTATGTGTGTGTGTGTGTAGGGTCAGGTCCGGATGTGGGTAGATATGTTTCCCATGGACTCACCTCACCCTGGACCTTCAGTGGACATTTCACCGCGAAAACCAAAAGGGTGAGAGCTGTCTCTGTAAACTCCTGAAGGCCATTCTTTAAAAGAGGCAATAAAACAATGCTTGTTTCTAAAATGACATGTTGAACCTCAATGCGTTGTGTACAGGTACGAGCTGCGTATCATCATCTGGAACACAGAAGATGTGATTCTGGAGGATAGCAACTTCCTGACTGGTCAACAGTCCAGTGATATCTACGTCAAGGGGTAACTCCAGCTCTTTTTCTGTATTGGGTGGTGCAGTAATCAGTCCTGAAACCCGGAGATGAGTTAGCATTTTTACGACCCCCAGTTCGCTTATCTCGTCCCCTGCAACCACCCGTGATGTAGTTCAATTATGGCCTAAAATCAGCTTTTTACTCCTGGTGATTGTATTTTTGCTTTAAAAAAATCATAAAAGTAGTGTTAATATGTGGAGATTAGCCTGCAGAACAAATTGTGTAAGTATCATAAATGTCTGTTAACCGCAGATCTTATTAAAAAGAACATGTGATCACTCTATGTTACAAAAGCAGAAATCTGTCAAACTCATAATTAGCACAATGCATATTTTCTCGTACAAACATTAGCCTACTTATTCCTCAATTTCAAATTAAGACTGAATGTCTATTTAAACACTGCTGCTGTCTTTGTTTCACTGTAGCTGGTTGAAAGGTTTAGAGGCCGACCGTCAGGAGACGGACGTCCACTACAACTCTCTGACCGGAGAGGGAAACTTCAACTGGCGCTTTGTGTATCCCTTCTGCTACCTGCCTGCTGAGAAGGTACTGGCAAATACACTGACGGTCACACCTCATGATCCCTGCTGAAAAAAGTAGGACCTGCAAAAAAGATCAAATGTGTAACACATACCTCTTCACAGACAGTAGTGGTGAGGAAGAGAGAGCACATTTTCTCTCTGGACAAAACAGAGCAGAAGCTTCCTGCCATCCTCAGTCTGCAGGTTTGGGACTTCGAGACGCTGTCTTCTGACGACTTCCTAGGTGTGTGTGTGTGTGTGTGTGTGTGTGTGTGTGTGTGTGTGTGTGTGTGTGTGTGTGTGTGTGTGTGTGTGTGTGTGTGTGTGTGTGTGTGTGTGTGTGTGTGTGTGTGTGTGTGTGTGTGTGTGACAACAATAATAATGTGTATCTGTTTTTTGGTTGGAGGTATTTGAAAAGCTGTCAGAGATCCCCACAATCAGCATCCCCCCTTTACGCCATATATCCATTATTCTCTCCTCTCTCACTATCGCACATCGCCAAACTCTCATAATATAAGCTATTTCCAAAAAACACATTATACTCCACTGCAAATGATCAATTACCACTGGCTCATCCATTAAAAAGACCAAACAAACCTGGAACAGCTGTCTTCAGCCCTAAAGGATAGTCCCTTTCAATAAAACCTGGTCAAATGTCCTCTTTCCTGATCCTCGCAACACAAATCAAATAGCTGGAATTGATAAAAAAGGAGAATATCTGTTCTTCTGAACTCTTCTTGTCATTTCCCCTTAATGTGTATTCCCCTTTAAATGTTTTTCTTTATATTGTTCTATATACTTTTAGTTTTGCTACTATGTTGGTATCCATTGTGATTAATGATCACTCACAGGAATAAAGGAATGCTTTCCATCCTTGCAACAGAACAGAGAATGTGCAACCATGTTTGACTGATAAAGTGCTTTGCCTCTGTCGAGTAGGCACGTTGGAGTTGGACCTCCATGGTTTCCCTCGAGGGACAAAGACTGCAAAGTCGTGTAAAGTGGACATGTTGACGGACGGGACAGACAGAATCTCCATCTTCCAGCAGAAGAGATCGAGAGGCTGGTGGCCCTTCACCAAAGCTGGAGAGCTGACGGTACGTACACACACACACACACACACACACACACACCACACACACACACACACACACACACACACACACACACACACACACACACACACACACACACACACACACACACATACACACACACACACACACACACACACACACACACACATACACACATACACACACACACACACACACACACACACACACTGCACAAAACAATGCTGTGTCTCAATGTGCGTAATTGTGCACTTACTTTTGCTGTTTCGAGTACTTAAGTGCGTTCCAATGTGAAGTATGATGTTGTAGTGATAACCGTCAACATGTTATCAAACTCAAAAAATGTCATAGTATATTTTGTGGAAGATATAATGAAAAAATACTGTGGTGTGTTAAAACATTTGAAATTAGTTATAGAATAGTTTGTCAAAAATATCACGTCGTACTACAGTGACAACGCTAGATGTACACACGAGATGTACACAGTGCCCAATAGTTCCCAGACTACAACTTTGACTCACAGTTGTGAAAACGTTGAATTAATGTGTTATGTGCTCTTAATCCATCAGGGAAAAGTGGAGGCGGAGTTCCATCTTGTGACAGGGGAGGAGGCTGAAAAAAATCCAGTTGGCAAAGCACGCAAGGAGCCGGAGCCGCTTCCAAAACCAAAGTAAGAGTCTGGCTGTATTCTCTCTACACACAAATCTAATCTGGTTTGTTTGTGTGTTCTTTCTCTGAAGGTTTGTGTTGCTTTAATAGTGTGGATTTCAGAGGTAGTAGCTTAAGAGAACACACAGAGTAAATGTGTTAAAAGGAGATATACATAAACATGTGTCCCCTCTGTGTAAAGAGATTCTGAAAGTGTCAGGAACAAAGACCCCCTCTCTTTTTGTCCTGATCCATTTATATAAAAACCTGTCTGAAAATGAGCTGATCAGATTTTGGCCACTTTATGATGTCATAACGATTTTTTGGCTTGTGTAACCATTAGCCAATCACCAACCAAGATAACCCCCCCCCCCCTTATCACCTGAATCTCCTCCTAGAGCACCATTGTGTTCTTTTTAACCAAATATCTCTCAGAGGGGCGTGGGGAGGGGCTCCTTATTTTCATCTAAAGTAACAGACAGAGAATCAGCACTTTGGAAACAGGGCTGAAACAGAGGGGATTATGGGATGCTGCAATGATCTGTTTGGTGTTTGGAGCCAAACACTTCAGAGACATGTTTTGTATATATCTGAGACCTATAATATATTGATGAAAGACAGTATAATAGGGGACTTTTAATACTAAAACTGTGATGAATCTGAAAATATGCCCTTCTCATGATTTTGTTGAGTCCATTAATATTCAAGGCATTATGAATACCTTTGATCTGGGTTAACCTCTGCACATGTTTGGAGTGAAGCTGCCAACATAAAGGGGACAAGATGGGCCTGGTTGCTCCCTGTGTATCAAAAATAACCATACAGTTATACACTCTCTATATAGTACACACTATACAGTACACAAAAAAGTCATAGTATGTCAAACATTTTTGAAAGAAAGTCATACTATACTATGTCGACATTAAACTTGACTTTTTTTACATACAACACTGACTTTTTATGACATCTCGACATCTTAACAATGAGAATTAACAATTTCTTCACACTATTTTTCGATTTTCTTTTAAATCAGTTATTCTTGTGGATGCTTTTTGTATTCTTTTTCATTCAAGAATAAAAAAACTGTCCAACATTTAATAAAAACGAAATACTTTAAAGTGTACTAATGCTGTCAAATTCTCCCTCCTCCTCTCCCGGCCCCCAGTCGCCCTGACACCTCCTTCTCGTGGTTCGTCAATCCTTTCAAGTGTTTCTTCCACTTGGTGTGGCGGAGCTACAAGAAGTACATCATCATCGCCTTGGTGCTGCTCATCGTCATGCTGTTCCTCGCCCTGCTGTTCTACACACTGCCATCAGCCATTTCTCAGAGGATAGTCAATGGATAACACACGCTAACATTTTATTTTAAAAGAATGGATGACTTTTAGACGATGCAACTCCCCCTTCCTCTCATGACAGCCCAAGAAAAACGTAGGCAGCTTCTACAAAGTCTTATATACCAAGTTGTAAAGGGACAAACCTGGTTAAGTGCCCATCTTTAAAAACATATATAATAAAAATATGGATATACATGGTCAGTCCCTTTTGTTTTGGATTTGTCTTGACTTCAGTAGGAACAATTAGTCTTTGGGCTAAGGCTATGTAGATATTCTTTAAAGTGGACCTATCATGCTATATTATAATAATATAGTGTAGGACCATACCTATATAAGGCATATTTATACCAAACAGATCATGCATTTTAGCCATGCCTCATTTTGCTCAATTTGCACTTTTTTACCCGTTTTTGCAAGAGCTGATTCTGTGAGAACAGCACCACCTACAGGTAGGGATGGGTATCGTTAAGGTTTTAACGGTACTACTACTTTTATCGATACCGCTTATCGGTCCGGTCTTTTAACGGTACTCTTATCGGTTCTTTTGGAGAGAAAAATGAGGTAAACGAACTATATGTTGTATGTCAGGGACTACGAATGGAAATTAGCTCAAAGCTAAAATCCGGCATATTTACACTTGAAGCATTATTTGTCTAAAGTGTTCATTAATGTGCATTGTCCCTATTCAAATAAACGATTAAATGACAAATGAAAATAAACAAATTGTGAACAAAACTAACATTGCTTTTTATTTAAATTAAATACATAATATTTCACATCAAAAGAAACAACAACGTTTTAACAAATGGTATTAAATAATGTGATGACAGAACTGTGAACAGAATGGCTGAAACTTTAACAAACTAAATAACTCAGTTACCTCTAATCATCAACCCATGTTTTTGTATCATTGAGTTAGCTCCGTGTGTTGCTGCTAGCATACATAACACCTGACGTGGAAACGTTACTCGTGGATGGGGCTACAGAGCTACTAGAGAGACAGTCGAACCCGGTGCATTTCTCCGTCTGAATGTGGAGCACTTTTGCTAAATGTTTAGACAAATTGCTCGTGTTACAGCCCTGACATGCTAAACTCTTATTGCACTTTAGGCAACGAGCGAGACGGGTAAAGTTTAACCACACCTCGGAACGCGTTCTCTCCGCCATCTCCTCCGTGTGTGTGTGTTGCTGCATGTAGCAGCTGCGTGTGTGTAAACTGCCCCGCCCCCTCGCACACAGGCGGGGGAGAGAGATCTCTCGTCTGGATTGGAGAGATCGAAAATACTAAAAATGACGCATTTTGCAGTCTTTTTGCGTGTTAGAAACGGAGTTGGCGACACTAAAACTGCAATATAATGTTTGTGTAGCAATAATACACATGACATATTTTTTAGATGTCTCCAGTACCGATAAAAAGACCGATAACGTCGGAGATTAACGGTACCACGGTCTTTAATAATTCAGCCCCGGGGCCCGTTTAATACCGGGGCTCGGTACCCATCCCTACCTACAGGCCTGGCATATGTACTACAGCGTCTCCAGCGCTTTCGAACAGCAATGGCCGTGGCTGTCTCCTCCTGATTGGTGGAGTTGGCCCAATAGCCGTAGCGCCACTGTCCTGACGTCAGGACAGTGTTCAAATCTGGATCAGTCTGTATCAGATCCGTTGCAGCCCCTTTTTTAGAGATTTGGGTATGGAGGAAAATAGAGAGGGTTGTGTTTTCTGACACTTGGTGAGTTCCCTGGAACACCGGGGACACATATTCATGTATAAAAGACGTACAAAAGTGCATTTTGCATGATAGGTCCCCTTTAAGATTTGACAGACGAACTAGATATCTTTAAATGGAAATTGTAAAACAAAAACATGGAATATTGCCAGCATATTACAATTCAGAGTTTTTGAAGTCTCAATACATTGATAACATGAAGTATGTTAGGGTTAATAATCCCTGGCCTTCATCGTCTTCCTAGGGTTTAATGGTTATCAACTCAATTTCAATCAGGAGAGACGGTTTTAATGTAAGAATACATATTTATTGCCAGGAATACACAAATGAATGTAATGGAGTTTTGGCGATTAGGCCCCGTTGTGCAGGAGTATCATTCGGGAGGGGAGAACCGATCCGATGAAACCCCCCGGGGTCTAAACACTGGTGGTGGTGAATGGATCGTTAGGTCCGGTCTGAAGGGGAGTGGCTTGGCTTGACCCTGGATTCAGAGGGACAGGAGGTGAAAAGGGGGGTGGAGGAGGGTTGCGTCGAGTCACCTGAAATGACAGCTGTCAGAGGGGAGAGCAGATTTATAAGGTTTAGCGGAGCGCTATGATAGGCTTATGAGAATAGAGCGAAGTGATTGGTTAAGCTGGGGAGTGACGCCCCCGATCACTTATTGAGAGGAGAGAGAGTAGTGACGTAGACATAGTAAATGAATGAGTAAAGACGGTCTTCCTGGTTGAACTTGCGCTGAGCTTCATTTGTCTTCCAACAACTGCTTGCGCTGAAGCACTTTCACACACAATGAGAATCATGGCTTTTATCTTACATCTTTTACAATGTAGTCGAAGTGCAAAAGTGCTTTACAACCCAAAAAGCTCTTTCAGCGTATTGTAGTGTTATCTTAGTGATGTTCAAAGATAAAAACCTGTACCTGTACTCCTGTACTCCAAACGTATCTACATATGTTATATTAAGGAGGAGTGTGGCTTTGTCAAAATAAGAGTTCAACACAGAGCTTCTTTTAGCTGCCTTTTAATGTCACTGAACACAGGCTTCTCATTTTGATCTGGTGATTGCCAATCTTCAGTTTATTTTAGACAAACTACAACATATTGAATTCTTATTAGCAGCCTCAAGTCTTTGCAATACTTTTCCGGCAATTTCTTTGTGTATTACACATTTCAACTCCAACACAAAGTGCAAAAAGTACAGAAACCCCTTTCTTGTCTAGACCAGCGGTTCCCAACCTGTGGGCCGCGGCCCCCTAGTGGTCCGCGAAGGCATTGCAAGTGGGCCGCCAAATAAGAAATCAGAACTTCATTTAGCCGCTGGTCTAGACTTTTAAAAGACAGTAACATGCATTTAAATAAACAAAATCATATATTATTCATGTTGCATTATACATGTATCAAACAAACCTTTAATTTTAAAATAAATAAGCACTAGGCATGTACAGGAAAGCTCAAGATGACTTACTTTGAAGGTTTTTACATATATACACATTTGAAATCATTTCCTGTGTATAGGATATTTTTTACATACGGTTTTACAATTATTTTTTTAATCAAACAGGGATAAGCTTGTACACAAGACTGGTTGTTTTGTGATGGAAAGGTAAGAAAATTACAACAAAAGTCTCAATGATTAAGTGTCTGATTGACCTTTCCTGAACACCAAACATGACATATTTGACAAATACATTCGTAAAAACCTCTGATCTCACTGCAAGATATCCGTGTCTGTCAGAGAGATGCTCTGCTGCAGTAAGCTGACCTGGGGGTAGGAAGAGGATGAATATGTCACAGTGTGTTGATGTGGGGCCATGTTGGGGCCCCTGAGGAGGGGAGAGGAGGAGCAGGAGGAGGGAGTGAAGGGGATGCTGTTTGCCGCATGCAGCTTCGACATGTTGAGGAAGTTGTTGGACTGAAGCATCTGTCTCTGCTGACTGTTGGAGGTGGCAGCTAAAAAATAAAGATGGCAATTTATTAGTTTAAAAATTGCAGACGTGTTTTCTGGCCTTCACTTCAAAAACAATATGAACTAATCCTGTTCGAATTGGGCTGAAAGCTGGGCTTGTGGTCATTAACCACTCTTTAAAACAACTTTAGATGTATATATATATATATATATGTATTCATTTTTATAATTATATTCACTTATATATTTGAACTCATTTACTTCGTGTTTGAACTGTTATTATTGTTGTTATTTTTAAGTATACATAATTGTATTTGTTTCACTCTTATTGTCAATGTTATTCTTACACCTGAATTTCCCTAAGCACTCCCTTGGGAGAAATACACCTGCAAAGACAGTTGCCACACATCCAAGTCGTGTCTCCTAACAGTCATACACACCAGGTAAATATACTCTGGATGGCGCGAAAATGTTATAAACAAACTTTGCGCGAGACTTTGAAAGCAGGAACTCAAAACTGTGTTACTGAGGGTGCATCTTACCGCAGGTCACTCTGAGCTGCTGATGCTGGCTGCTGATAGGAAAACCAGTTTGACAAAGACCTGCAGCGCCATCAGGAGCCTAAGAATGAGAAAGACAAAAACGACAGGCTTCGTCTTATTGGGAAGGAAGGTTATTGTATGCAAGTGATACTTGTGGGTAGTAGTGGGGTCTGTAGATAGCAGCGTACTTCTTAATTATTCAAAACTAAACCGTGTAGCAGATACTGTGCAGTCAATAACGTATTGACCTTTAAGTCTCAAGCAGGATCTGCTGCTCAAGTGTTAGTGGCGGTATCACTTCCTAGCTTGAGTGTGGTCACTTACAGCACTGAAGATAAGTGGTGCGATTTCATGTTAGCTTCTCTAACACAGAGAAAATCACTAAAAGTATCCCTGAAGGCCTCATTTAAAAACAGACAAAATAGAAAACAGAAAAAAATAATTTTCATGCAAGTCCACCTGAAAGACAAGTTTGACAAATGTTTTTCTAGAGATAATTAATAATTAAATAGAACACTTCCACGAGTCGGAGACTTTGTTTTACATCATGCACTCCTTTCTGTGATAAAGCAGTCATTACTGACCGGAGCCTGGTTAACACAGGCCTGGAGTTTCCTTTTCGCTCTCCATCTGGCCACTCTCAGTCTGGTCTTCTCTCGGCGCTCGCGTACCTTCAACAGAACAAAATATATTTTCTATTCAATATAGAGAAATGTAAGAAGACACTTTGATAGAAAATGGCACTTTATACTCCACTATCTTTAAAAGTGTGTATATGTCACAAAGATGTAGCCTGTTTATCTCAGCTTGTCTTATTGTCCACTGAAACCTGCTCCTTTTTAATTATGCATACATTGTAAGGCTAAGCTTATGACTAGCATTCTTTTTTTTACTCTTGTTGAATTCTCAGTCTTGCTGAAACATTATACAGCCTTTGGTTCACCATGTACAAAACAAACCTTTACATATATTTGTAAATAGGACGTTCAATAACCTAAAAGCATGGATGACTATTGGTATGATGACATCTGACTGTACCCAATCGAGGCAGGAGATACCAAGCTGTTCAGCAGTGTGAGTGTGTGCTTGCGTCCGTGCGTGCGTGCGTTCGTGCGTGCGTCTGTAAGGACAGGGTCAGGTCAACTAACCAGGTCTGCAAGCATCGGCTGAGGCAGCGTCTTCTCCAGCTCTCTGCGTCTGTTGATGCTTCGCTTGCGGAGCTCATTCCTGCGCAGCTTGAAATCTTCGTAAAGACTGAGGTCTTTAGTCCATGGCCGCACCGCCTGGCGATGTGGGATACCTGATGGTAAATAACCCATGGACTGCAGGGAGCTCAAAGGCTGAGGCATCAGATCTGAGAGCAAACACACAGAGAGGTTTGCAGTGATTGGGATTTTTAACATATAGATGCAGATCAATATATCATGTAGCTGATTTATATATCAATGGCATCTTGTTTTTATACAAGTGATCAATTCTGCTTTGTTTGGCCAGGGGGAGTCAAGTAGGGAAACATCATCAAGAGCATTTTTTTTTTTTTAAACTAGCCAAGCAGTCTCAGAAGCATGTGCTCACACTCTCATACACAGATGTACTCACCAGTGCATGGTCCTGCTGAGCTGTAGGCTGCAGAGTTATTTCTCTGACTCTCTGGAAGTCCTGACCACTCCGTCACTGACCTTTGAGTCTGGAGGAAGTGAGAAAAACATTCATTTCTTTCAAGAGTTTCTTTTAAATAGTGATATTCAGTGCATTATCAACATGTTTATGTAAAATTAGGGATCTTAATTATCTAACTTTGATACTCTATTTCTAAAGAAAAACCATGCAAGGGCTGCAAAGCACTCTGGTCCATTGTCTACACCCACTGGGGGGGGGAAATGGCAATGATGTGCTTGATTGACAGTTGAAACTATCAGAGGCAAAAACAAAAAAGTCCAAAACTAACTTATGAAGAGAGTTATTATTTTTTATTATTATTATCTTCTTAACAATTTAGGGAAAACACTCTCACAAGAACTCAGGTGCTGACCTTGTTTTGTCAGATTGAATATTCAGCTCTCGCCTCACCTCTGGCTCTGGAAGATGACCCTGCTGCAGCTGGCAGTCCAGCAGAAGGTCGGCCATCACATCCTGCTCTTCCTCTGGCTCCACCTTTATGCAGATCTCCTCCTCCTCCTCCTCCTGCTTCACCTGCATTACACCAAGAAACAACAAGGACTTTAGGACTACGATAAGAAAACACAGTGTAATACCTCCAGTCGTTTTTTCTGGCACAATTAATGTCGCAATTCAGACTCCAGAGACTGCTTTGGATATTGTGACTATGCAAGGACAAGTACTCCAAGTGGTTAGCTATTATAAATACCTTGGTATCTGGCTTGATGATTGTCTTACTTTTAAACTTCAGGTCACTAATCTGCTTAAAAAGCTGAGGGTTAGATTAGGTTTCTTTTTCAGAAACAAGTCCTGTTTCTCTTTTGAAGCCAGGAAAAGGCTAGTCACTGTGACCTTTTTACCTGTGCTAGACTATGGTGATTTGTTGTATATGAATGCACCTGCCCATTGCCTGGAAAGGTTAGATGCCGCCTATCACAGTGCTCTGAGATTTGTTACTAACTGTAAAGTACTTACTCATCACTGTACCCTGTATGCCAAGGCAGGTCTGCCTTCACTTACTGTTCGGAGGCTCAGTCATTGGTACATGTTCATATACAAAGCCATGCTGGGTAAACTACCTTCTTATATCTGCTCTTTGATCTCACGGAGAGTGGCAAGTAGCTATTGCCTGAGATCACAGGATGTGTTTTTATTACATGTGCCAAGTGCTAGGACTGTTTTAGGTGCTAAAGCTTTTATGTGCGCTGCTCCTCTAGCTTGGAACACCATGCAAAAAATATTGAAACTGAGCATTTTGATTCCCTTGCATCGTTTTAAAGCACGACTGGATGAAATATTATTGGATACCTGTAAATGTAAATAGGTTGCTAATGTATACCCCTGTAATTATGTTGTGATGTCCTTTTGTTTTCTGTTTGTTTTTATATGTGTAACTAAATGTGCCGCAGGTCTCCCTTGTAAAAGAGATCGTTGATCTCAATGGGATTTTTTAACCTGGATAAATAAAGGCTACAAACAAACAAACAATTATCTCCATCTCCTTTAGACTGATTTACTTATTTTGCTTTAGACTAAATTACTTTTCTTATCAATTATATGATATACTCCTACTAGTATTAAACCTCTTGAGGTATATCTAGTAACCGTTGTATCAGCAGTGTGTCCAACAACACCCCTAAGTTGTTATTATAAGCTATTATAGTCAATAAACCTGCTAAGATTTTTTTTTATTTCTCTATTTATCCGTTTACATTTCAGTTTTTATGCTACTGCAACAACCAAAGTGTCCCAAGCAATAAAGGTTGTTCTAATAAGTTGTAAAGAAACATTACAAAACAATGACACATGATGGTTAATCAATTAATTCATGCTTTTGTTGATATATTATTAGTAATGTTTTTGTAATTGTTCTTGTTTAACTCAGTTCTTCTAATATATATTTATAGAGAGCTAATCCTTGCTCCTTATGTAAAAGGTCAGGGCATGATGCAGGTTGGCCACTTCAGCACGGGTGTGTATTTATGACAAACAGTACTGCTTATGCAAAGCCAATAGGATGAAGTTTGGAAGTGTGTGGTTACTTGTGAAGCAGAGGAGTGCAGAGTGGAGCTATCGGCCTGGGTGGAAACATGAGGGGACGGTGAGCCAGCGGCTGACTGCTGCTCCAGAGCCTGGACAGGAGGAGGAACCAGGTGAGCGTCCCCTCCCTCTGAGTGTGGCTGCAGAGTGACGGTCCACTTACAGTCGTTCTCCTGATCCTTGCTGTGAGCTACGTGTCGCTCTACAGGAAAGAAAACTGCACAAACACAGTATTTTGTTCAGAGATACACAGCAACAACAATGATATTTTATCAATCCATATGCAGCTGATTCTGATTCTCGCTCGACACCTAGTCAAATTCCTCGTACGTGTGAACCTACCTGGTAATAAACCCGCTTCTGATTCTGATTCCTTTTGGTTTCCTATTCTCCATTCAGTGTGTATTCTGACTAATACTCGATTTTCCCAAATCCAGTATCCAGTATTTAACTTTTAAAAGATACAATAATAAAAGTATATAGGATAATACCTACTTTTTACATCAACAGATATCATTTATATTTTTCCAAATTAAGTTTGAAGGGAACAACATGTAGAAAAGAAGGCAGCAGTATCACGTTCACACACAAACACACACACACACACACACACACACACACACACACACAAACTCACTGGCTCTGTACCTGTGCTGCTGTCCTGACTAGATTCTGTTGGAGTGTTCAAAGAGAGTGAGACTGGCAGCAGCAGGTCAGACGTGTCAGAGCTCAGATCTCCCACATCTGAATGACAAAGCGTTCCGATTGCACGCCTGCTTGTGCTGTGTGGGGAGCTGCATTCTGGAAGCACACACACAGAAAGGAGTAAGACCCATTGGAGTGGAGGGGGCCAAATATGTGTCAGTCATTTCCATGGCCATTACCTTGATTGCTTGTTGACAGTGGTCCCTCGGGGTTCGTTATTGAGCATGATGGAGAAATCTCAGTGGAGGAAACACCTGCACCACCTCTCTGTGCTTGAAGGTAAATGGACGGGTGAATGCGGCCCAGAGTGGAGGCAGACACTCGTTGCTCCAGCTCCTCCTCCACTCCTTGCCTGTAGTATTTTAGCTTTAGCTCGGTATACCGCAGCTTGGCTCGGATGTTTTCATTCTCTTTCTCTTTTTGGGCTTTTTCCCTTTGCAATGACGCAACGTCCCTCTGCATCAGCGCCACATGGCCTTTCAGCTCCTCAAATTTGACTCCCACCACTTTTAGCATCTCAGCCAACACCGTCTCCACCGCTCCGTTCACTGCTCGCTCAACCACGGCACGCATCTGGCCTCGAATCAGCGACACGGCAATGCTGACGTCCATTTTCAAAAGACCTCTGACCAAAGAGTAGCTGGAGAACGTTCATCAAAATGTTACCTGAAACAAATACATTGCAATTAAAATTACTAGGACTGCCCCGTGTAGGTCAGTTTGGTGAACATGTATTACGCATTTTTCTTCTTTTTTTTTTATTGTGAATTACTTATTTGCATGAAACTCAGCTTTTGCATCATGCTTCTTTTTTTTTAGCTAAGTACATTTACAAGTACTGTACTTAAGTACAATTTTTAGGGACCTGTACTTTACTTCAGTATTTAAATGATGTGTTACTTTGTACTTACCCTATACCCCACTTCAATTCATAGGTCAATAGTGTACTTTAATCAACACTTAAATCAGACTGTAGGTACACCTGGAGTAAATCCACAAGCTACCCTGCAGCAAACAAAGTAATTAAAACTAGCTGCACCATGACCAGCTGTGATAAACACATTATTGCATTAATAACTATAATCTAAACATATAATATATATTATTCTGAAATGGGCCAATCTGCATAATGAGTAGTTTTACTTTTGTTACTTCAGGTATATTCTGATGCTAGTACTTTTCTACTTTTACTTGAGTAACATTTTGATTGCAGGATTGGATTGTAAAAGAGTATTCCTACACTCTGGTACTTCTACTTTTACATAAGTACAAGATCTGAGTACTTCTTCCACCTCTGTGTATATGAATGCAGGTCTTTAAACAGGTGATAAACTACGTCACAGAACCATCTTGGACCTCCGACTTGTAAAGTTGCTATGAATACATTAGTAACCTTTATAGTAATCTCCCATATTAGAAACTCTAGTTGAAAATTGTCAGACTATGTCGACTGTCGTATATACACATTAGGATGAAAGATAAAACATTGTGCTTACCTTTTATTGTTGTTGGTGATAAACAGCTTAGCCTGTTAGCTGATCGCTAACTGGCAAAAAAAAAAAGCCTTTAACAGATCGTTGGCTTCTCACAGTCTTTGTAACAGTAGCTGTCTATTCAAAAACATTGATCACTTTTATGTTTTCATTGCATTGACTCCAGTTTTATTATCAAAAGACTGTTTCTTTCAACGAAAATGTGAAAATACTTCTCAACAGCTGTGTTGTTTTACCATAACAACGGCCAAGTGTTTCCGGATGAATCTTCTTCGTTGGTTTTAATGTCAGGGTGGTTGGCGTAGCTTAAGATTCATACCGCCACCTACTGTAAAGAGTATGTAGTTGTAATAATAATAATACTTTATTTACATAGCTACTTTCATGCAAGATTCAGCCCAAAGTGCTTTACAGAGCAAGACAAGATACATACAATAACAACGAATAAAAATAGAGATTGAGGAACATGATTGAAAACAAGTTATAAAAAACAACAGAAAGGGTTGATTACAAAACCATAAAACATGAACAGTGATACCACTCAGATTAACCCAAATTAAAAGCCAAGTTTAAAATATGATAAATGAAGGTAAGAGAAAAACGAAATAAAATAAAATGTCTATATTCTACAAACCCTTGTGTTGCTCTGTGTTTAAACGCTTTCATAGAAAACAATCAGGGCTTTTATTCCTGTACTGAGATTTAGTTTTATCCTTGACTGTTTTTATTCTAAATCTGTCAAAAGTTTGACCTGGTCTTGAATTGTAAATGATCAGACATGCATAAAACAAGGCCAGCCGCAATATTTAAAATCGTTTTATTTTATAGAAACATAGAAAATATCAAAAGAGGCAATCAGGTATTGTCTTTGACAAATGGACAATGGTATTTTGAGTGTTGATGTTGAGATGCCGGACCCCCATCTTTTGATGTCCTCTATTAACTTTAATTCTCATAATCATTGAACCATTTAAGGACTGATCTCAAATAGAGGTTACAAGTCAGGGGTTATGGTCTCAGCTGTAGTTGGATTTACACCCAGTAACTGTAACAAAGTGAAGTAAGAGTAGATCCACGGTCTAGATATACCCTGCGTTTTCTCCAGACCTCCAGCCTCCAACAACAGACGCCTTTTAACGGCCAACTGCTGCTGCAACAGCGCCATCTCTCTGCAGGAACACAATTATTTAATGTCATGATACGAGAACAGAATACAACGTTTTATGGGTTTGAAACATCTGAATGTGTATGGATTTATAATATAAAATAAAGGTTGATGAGACAGAAACTTAGTGTACCTTGCAAGTTGCTCTGCCTGCAGCCTTGCTTCCTCTGCGGCCTGTAAGGTGGCCTCCTCCTCTCTCCTTTTACGCTGCTCTTCTTCGTCTCTCCTGCTCTCCTCCTCCTGCTCCTTCCTGCAGAGGTAATCTATCCTCTCACTCTCTTCCATCTCCAGAAGCTTCTTCCTCTCCTCTTCCTGCTGCCTCTTCTCCTCCAGGCGCAGACGCTCGAGCTCAGCTGGAGAGGATCAAATATAGTTTCCAGGAAATGAGATTGCTACCAGTCATGTATTTCATATGTGGCAATTCAAAGTTCAATAAGCCCTTCATCATCCGCTAAGATGCCGACCTGATGTTGCAGGAACATTTCAACAGCTGCAGCAACCTTGTTGGTGGGAATGTCTTTTTGGAAAATACATTTTCTTTGAAAGTAGACACCATGCAAAGGGTTGTTGAAGGACTGTTTCTGAGGCTTCATGTAACCCAACAAATGATGTAGTGAGACAATGTTAGTTTGAACTCTTGGCCTTTGTACGAATTAAAGGTGGGGTAGGTAAGTTTGAGAAACCGGCTCGAGATACACTTTTTGTTATATTCCATGGAATGCTCTTAACATCCCGATAGCAATGAATATCTTAAGTGCTTTGACAAAAAATCCATAAATAAATGTCATCTGTGGAAGCCGTAGTACTGTAAAAAGCACAACCAATCATTTTAGCCGGCCCGGCTAAAATAACTGGATGGCCTACCTGCCTGTCAGCCTTCCATCTGTGCACAAACTTATCTCGTGCCCTCATTGGTCATGTGCGCGTTCGTGTGTGTTGGAGGAGGGGCTCTGTAAGGAAGTGGCAGATTTTCTCCGGTCGTGTATTTTCAAATTCGTATTTGAAAATACACAACCGGAGAAAATCTGCCAGATCTGCCAAAATCTGCCAGAGGCTGACAGGCAGGTAGGCCATCCAGTTATTTTAGCCGGGCCGGCTAAAATGATTGGTCGTGCTTTTTACAGTACCACGGCTTCCACAGATTACATTCTTTTATGGATTTGTTGTCAAAGCACTTAAGATATTCATTGCTATCGGGATGTTAAGAGCATTCCATGGAATATAACAAACAGTGTATCTCGAGCCGGTTTCTCAAACTTACCTACCCCACCTTTAACTGATTAGCTCGGCATGTTAACATTATAGGGTTTCATTAGAGCAGATCACGTGAAGCACTTTTGGTCATTTTTGGACAATTTTCTGTTTGCATTTCATGATTATTCCTTTGTTTGCATGCTTTTCTCCTCCTCTCACCTTCCCTCCTCTGTTCATCCTCCTCTCTCATCCTCTGAAGTCGCTCCATCTGCCGCCTCCTCTCCTCCTGCCTCCTCTTCTCTCTTTCTCGTTGTGCTTGTTCCCGTTTCACTCGCTCCTGCTCCTCTTCCTCGTGCTTCCTCCTCTCCTCCTCCTCTGCCAGCTTCCTCCGTCTGGAGATGGACATTGACTATTCATTAATTGGCCGTTCTGTCTGTTTCAATGTTCATATGGACACTTTAATATTGTTTGAAGAAAAATAGTAGGACCTGAGCTCTTCAGCCCTCTTCCTCCTCTCTTGTTCCAGCTCACTCTTCATCCTCTCCTCCGTCTCCTCCCTCTTCTGCTGTTTTAAGTCCTCTTCCTCCCGCTCCCTCCTTTTCCTCTCCACATCCTGCCTCCGTCTCTCCGCTCGCTTGGCAAGACGCAGAGCTGCTGCCTCTTCCAGGCCATTTCTAGGCCTGGAGGACTAACACGCACACACACACACACACACACACACACACACACACACACACACACACACACACACACACACACACACACACACACACACACACACACACACACACACACACACACACACACACACACACACACACACACACACACACACACACACACACACACACACACACACACACACACACACACACACACACACACACACACACACACACACACACACACACACACACACACACACACACACACATCAAATAAGGGGAATTGAACAAGTAATGAGAACTCTTACAGCAGTACCTAATATCATGTGGTAATTGTCTGATAAACTGTCATTCAGGTGGCATTTGAAAGATTAACAACATGTCAGTGAAACACATGAAAAAGGACGCTTTATTCTACGTATGTGAAACAAAAACAACCGCAATACAATGTTTTATAGTTATTTGAAAACCTATGTACCCGCATGTTTCTTGTTTTTCTGAGTTTTCTGATGATTTATTGCATCTGTTGCGCTTTGGATTAAATTAAGTTTTATGTAATGTACCAACCTCTTGCTTTATCGGGTTCAGCATCAACTTTTCCTCTGTTATCATGACGGTTGAACATGAAGACAAGCAGCCACGTGATGGAGCGAGACCCGTAGCGCTGGCACGCTCCACACCCTCACAGAAAGAGGCAGAAGACCTCTTCAGGCTCTTCGGGCTGAACGGGGATGCAGTGGACCTGAGCGAGCTCTCTGATTGGCTGTGTTTGTCAGCGTTGATGTTAACATGCTCTTTTTCTTCCTCTAAATGCGTTTGGTTATTGTGTCTTTGTGTTGCAGAGGGCCTCTCGGTCGATTTTAGGTGAGACGCCTTTTTAATGTTCTGGTTTATTTCCTCCTCCTCTTTCTTCATGGGCTCCTCGTTGATTTCTTCAGAGAAAAAAATTAAAGGAATGTAAATTAAAAGTGATGCCACTTATCTAAATAACGCTGGGTGTCTTACCACTTCTACAGAGACAACTACAGTCATTTCATCTCACAAATGTTTTCTAGATGACATCTTTTACCCTAAGAACATCAAAATCAGGGTTTAGGCTATTTCTCTGCTCCAAAACAATATGCATTTCTGCAATACATGTTGCAGATGAAAACCCATAGAACAGCTGTACAAGAGAGCTATCAAGGTGTTTGACAGAAAGCCAAATTCATACCACCACTATGCCATCCTTGAAAAACACAATTTCTTGAGTTTTGACAATTTAAAGTGGACCTATCATGCTATATTTTAATAATATAGTGTAGGACCATACCTATATAAGGCATATTTATACTTTTTTTTTTTTCAAAATACCAAACAGATCATGCATTTTAGCCATGCCTCATTTCGCTCAATTTGCACTTTTTTAGCCCTGTTTTTGCAAGGGCTGATTCTGTGAGAACAGCACCACCTACAGGCCTGGCATATGTACTACAGCGTCTCCAGCGCTTTCGAACGGCAATGGCCGTGGCTGTCTCCTCCTGATTGGTGGAGTTGGCCCAATAGCCGTAGCGCCACCGTCCTGACGTCAGGACAGTGTTCAAATCTGGATCAGTTTTTATCAGATCCGTTGCAGCCCCTTTTTTAGAGATTTGGGTATGGAGGAAAATAGAGAGGGTTGTGTTTTCTGACACTTGGTGAGTTCCCTGGAACACCGGGGACACATATTCATGTATAAAAGACGTACAAAAGTGCATTTTGCATGATAGGTCCCCTTTAAAGTCTTTTAAAAGTATGTGTTTTTTTTATAAATGTTTACATGGACTGCCCCCCCCCATCCCTTAGGGGAATTCATCCACAAAAAACACACTGGACTCTGCACTAGGTCAGACACCAGAGGAGACTGTGAAGTCCACCGCAGACGGACCACTTTTGGACAAAATGTCCTCTCCATTAAAGGCAGCTCGTTGTGGAATAGCCTCCCAACTGAGATACGGGATTGTCCCACTCTCAATAGCTTTAAAGGTCAACTCAAATAATGGTTGACAACAATCACCGCTAAATGCACTTTAACACAGGGGTATCTCCTCTTGCACTTTATGTAGCACTTTTATCTTCTCTTGCACTTTATATGTCGTTGCTGCTATATTGTATTACCATGTGATAAATACTTGTGTATGCTGCTTTTGCACTTTTCGCATATCATGTATTTTGTTTTTGCTATGTTTGTAAAATGTAAACTTCTTAATGTTTTATGTGAGGGACTGCGGATGGAAACTAGCTCAAAGCTAAATCTGGCACTGTTACGCTTGACACATTTGAATGTCTTAATTGTTCATTACTGTGCATAGTCCCTGCCAAATAAACGATTAAATGAAAATGATAAAAATTCAAGTTAAAACTTTGTCTTTAGATTTGCTTTATGTCATTACCTCTCTTCACTTTCATGATTCACTTTGGTAGCATTTCATAACAAAAGTCGTCTCATTCCTGAATGTCTGCAGTGTCTTACCAGCCAACTCTTTGTCTTTCAGCCTCCCTCTCCTCTTCCTCCTTACGGCAGACTCGTCCTTTTGTCTCGCCACTTCTCCTCGCTCTTTTTTCTTCTCATTCGTCTTCTCTTCTCCTCTCCCTCCTCCTTTGTCTGGCATCCTTTTTCTCTGAGGACAAATGATATCTCATTTCATTTATAGGCAATGCTTTAAGGTGTTCGCTGTGTATTTAACACATTTGACATACTATAGAAAGCTTTGAGGCACATCTTTGTTTCAGTGACTTTGAGAATGTTCTTAAAAACCCATCATTCTCTGCAGGATTGATATGCTCTCCTCAAACTGATGGAAGCAGCAGCCACAGCTACCTCACAGCATTGCAGAGTACAGAAATCTGTGTAAACCAGTCAATTACTGCAGTACTCACTACAGATGGTAGAGCAGAATGGTGCTGAGTGTCTGCCTCTTCACTGTTAGTCCTCTCCTCCTCTGTCCGCCTCCTTATTGATTCAGCATCACTTTTCGTCTTTTGCCTCTGCCATCCTCCTTCCGTCCTCGCCCTCAATGTCTTCTGTCCATCTGATGCCTCAGTTTTCCCTGGTTTCATCTCCCTTTTCCTTAATGAAATGGTGAACATTGGTCTGTGTGCGTTTGTACAGCTTGTTACTCATTGCTAAGTGTCTGCTATGTTTTAATCAGGGTCATTTTTGAGATTTCCCAGTTCACCTTGTTGTTGCAGCTTCCTCAGCGTCCTTCCTCTTAGTCTTCGTCCTCCTTTTGTCCCCAGTGAGCTCTGTAGTTGCTTCATTTGGGTTGATGTTCTGCTTGCTGCGAAAAAAACATAATCTTTAAACTTTATAGCTTCTCCATGCAAACTTCATTTGTTTCACATTTCCATTTTAGCAACAATTTTCAAGTGTCAGATGGTTATAAGCTTGCAGGTACCATCTCAAATATGATTACTCTTCACATGTTTATTTAAAAAGACGTTAACTTTTTTTAAAGTATAATGATGAATCGCAACTTTTAAAAATGAAGATTGCAAAAGGAGAAAGACTGAGACTCAACGCTCATCTTTATTGCTGACCGTTGAAACTAAATATGAAACTAGAAATCTTGGTGTTCCAAATCCATGAACTAACTCTTTTGAGTAATCTGCTACTGAGGAGATCTGAATGTTATACACACGTACCCTGGTTGATGTGATCCATGGATGCTGCCCTGCTCGGTGTTGCCTGCTCTTGGCGCCTCCTTCCCCACCTGCTCCTTCAGTGGAGGTATGGTAATGTGGTTTTTAATCACTTTTTTCCATGCCACTGCCTCTGAAGTCTTTGTTTTTGTCTCCGTCACAGCCTCTGGAGCAGCAAACAAGAAGTTTGGTTAAAGATAAATACACATTTTAAATAATAATAATAAACTGAAACAGCAGTTTTACCTGGGTCTTGGCTGCTGGGTGAGCATGCATTGATCTCGGTCAATGTGTGAAATTCTACAAGCTGGTGGAAGAAGATAATACAAAAGAAATAGTGTGATATGTTATGTAGATGCTCAATGTCTATATACTGAATTCAAATCTTGGATTATTGTTTGTTTTTCTTTGTATAGTACCTGCAGAAAAAAGATCTGAATCATATAGGTGAGCATGCAATCCAAAACCCCTATTAAACATTTGCATTGTAGTCATTCATTTACCTTGTGTATGGCTTGATGGTGCTGAATGTCACCATCAGGCTCTAACTCTCCACCTGCACACATATGAACAGGCAAATGGTGAGATAGGGGACAAACACAGACAGGGTTGGATTCTATCATGTTGAAATGATGACAGCAAAACTACGCAAACACAAGCAGACGAGTTTGGCCGAGTGTGATGGAAACTTCCGAAGCAATGGAGACAGGACTCAGAGAGACACGAGGAGAGTAGGAGCTTTGATGGCAAACACTGACGGTTTATTTGGAGCTTCGTCCGGAGAATTCACAAGACATGTCGTGCGCCACGAGTTGATACAGCGGATGCCAAACGAATTCTGAAGAACTCTATACCCACGACCCATGTATTTAGCTGGTTCTGAGAGAATAATGAACATGCTGCATAACAAGATAAAGCACTATAACACCTCTATCAGCTGACGCCAACAGGCAGGAAGAGGGAGACAAAACACTGAGAGCACAGCACCCAAGGTTGTGCTCATTGAGGGGAGGACAAATAGACAAACTGGGTCAAAGGTATGGGTCTAGATTAGAAGAATATTTCCCCAACACCTGAAGTAAAAAGATATGATTCTAAACTGTATTGAAGTGAACATGTATTGTTTGAACTGTTTTAAGTAATCCCATATATAATGTCTTCTCACTTACAACTCATTGACCCAGGGATCCTGTTACACACACATACACCTCCTTCCACCAGAGCACACACACATGTTCTTTTCAAGGTTCTTTCTGGGTATCATTATGTTCTTTCTGGGCTCATTATATCTGTATACAATGTTTAATTGTCTGAGAGTAACAGTTTATGTGAAATATTCCATGGGAAAATAAGGGAGTGGATATCGGGGCAGAGATAAGATTGACTTTGACCTTGTGGAACCTTAGAATCTCACGTTCTGGTCAGAACTCTGATTCGCTGTATTGAACCCGGCCAGAGGTGGATCCAACCAGTAAGGACACCTGGGGGAGTGAGCAGCTCACACAGCTCCTCCCCACGGACTCTCTGATTCGCTTCGGAGTAAAATGGGAAGGAAGAGTGGACACATCTCCGCCCCAAAATATGGATATGAATACTGTTGTTTTTGTATGTAAAAATACTTTTTTGTTTGCTGAAAGCTGGTCTAGAGACGGTAAACCGCATCACAAACCTGAAGTCCGTACTTCTCGTTTTCTGAAAGCTGGTCTGTCTACCTGTAAACCGCATCACAAACCTGAAGTCCGGAGTACTCTGTAAAACTTGTATACGTGTTTTGTTTCCTACCAGTAAACTCAGATAATTGTTATAACTTTTGATTCCGGTGTTTTCAATTCCTTTCTTTATTAAATAGAGATCAGCCTCATCCAACGAACGGCGCGGAGGGGGGGCTATGAGCCACCACCAGATAGGTGTTCTGCTCCAACACACCGAGTACAGGTGTCTTGACAGTGTAGCCACAATGAAAATGGTACTGTAAAAGCATCTTTTGTCTCTAAGAAAGAAGACATTTATAGACAGTAAGAAACCTTAAGTGAAGGTGTTAGAAAATTGCAGTTACAGGTACAAGGTATAAGGAGTTATTGAACTATAATGTTTATAAGACCATGACATCCAAACCTGGAACAAAAAGGTTGCAAGCTATGTGTGCATTTGCTCAAGCCATCGCAAATCTATTTTATGATGTACACTAGAAGCCAATCCCAGTACCTTAATGGCATAAACCGTTCTAAAGTTACGAAAGCAAACCACGAAGACTCACACAGAGGTATGGGGGCTGTGGCTCAGAGGTTTTAGTGAGCAGAACGGCAAATCAGGGGGTTAACAGTTTAACACACTGTGGGTGTTTCTCAATGTCGAGGACGCTTGCTTGGTAGCACATGTCTTCCGAGTCACTTGCTTCAGAAGCGAGGCAAGAATCTTTCCTAGCCTCGGAAAACGAAGAATGGTGGAACAGGCTAACAGGTGTGCAGGTGTGCGTCATATGCGAGGCCCCGCCTTAAATGGAGCGCGATTTCTGCCAAAGATTTGGAAATTGGTCCGGGCGCAAAGCATTGTGGGGATTTTAAGACCGCGGAGTCTACACATGTGCAGCCTCGAAATTTCTCGCTACGAAGTACGCCGGCCTCGGTAGAATTCCAAGTATACCATGTAATGAAATATACTGTAATGTAATGTATGGACAGAGTCTGTTTCATATAAAAACCAACATATGTAGCTTGTTACAACGCCAACACGTAAAGACGTTTTCGCCTTAACAGCATTGCTTACCGAACATGCTCCTCTAACTTAAAAATCACAGTGCATGTGTGTGTGCACCTGTATGTGTCTTTTCAGTCTGCAGCACAATGACCAAGGGTAACTTCTCTCCTTCTGCAGATAAAACCTGGAGAGCTGAGAGACAAAAATAATTGTTATTAATTAAATCAGACAACTCAGCATTTCATTTTGAGTGTTGTGTCTAGGCGGTGGCTTCCCTGCAAATATGTTTGACATATTGTGGAGTGATGATTCAATAACTGGCCCTAGAGCTCACAGATGCTGGGGTGGTGGTGGGGCAGAAAATCAGCAGCACTATAGAAGCAGGGCAGCAAAAGCATTAGCGAGGCAAAGTGAGAGATGGCAAATCTTGGAGCTTAAAAAGAGGGCGAGGTTTAGGAGAATGTGCGTGGTTGTTTGTTAGAGGGGGTAGGGCATGTCATGTGTTTATGTATCAGCATAGCTCAAGTTTGCTTTGCTATAATCTATGAATCTCTCCTCCAGATGTGCAGATTTTAGATATGAAAATAGAGTTTTCACATGAGGGCTTACTACGTGTACCTTGCTCCTGAGTGTCATGGTCATGGTTGTCATTGTACAGCGAGAGTTGAATGATCTCCCCATCAGGACCCAAGATCAGGCTGCCAACAGGTTTGCCGTTCTGCAAATCTGACAATACATATCAACTCTGAAAACCGGAAAAATACACCCTTTGACAGATGAATGGTAGCATAACTGTATCTTTTGCTACTTGGATTATTGTATTTATATGTCAAAAGGTATGGGTGAACTAGTCTGTTAAGTTTAATAACCCTACATGCAATTAAAACAGTATACATTCTTGGAGAGACCGGGTTCATGTCCGTTTTCCAAATCATTCCATTGTAGGTCAACTTCCACATTTCAGCTTAGATGCAAAAAGTAATCTTAAATCACCCAAATTTCATAGAAGGATGAATATGGAAGTAAACAACGGAGTTTCAGGCAGGGGGGGGGGAACTCCCTCTTGAATCTTTTTCATGCATAAAACGTATAACACACTACAGGAAAGGGAAAACCCCCAAAAACATAGTAGGGCCCATAAAGCTCTCCATACCTCTCAGCTCTAGAGGCAGAATACCCCTAACCACGCCTCTGCTAGGATCCCTCGATTTACAGGGATTCTGGAGGTCAAGCTGTCGGTTCTGTAAGAAGGCCAAAGAGCTCTGCTTGCCTGGGCCTTTCCGTCCTGCAATACTACCTGCTACTGGAGGAGGAGGCAGAGGAGGGTCTAAAAGGAGAACCCACGATGTAAAAGAAGACACGAAGAACATGGTGAACATTTGCAGCCAATAACAAATATTTTCCCATGTCCCCCTACCACAACCTGAGATGCTTTAATAGATACTAGATATATGGTCCAGATGAGAAAAAGAATGTGTCTTTGTTACCCTCCTTTTCAGGAAACAGCAGCGGGAGGAACCGAGGCTGCTGATGGAGTATGTTCACGGTGCGACTTTCTGCTATGGGAGGAAGGCAGTGTGCAGTGTGGTGTTCATCAGTCCTGGCGCCCTCCCATTTCGGCTGAAACATTCAATATAGATCGGTCTGACATTTGGAATTATTGCTCTCATATCCTCTCATGTCATGGCAATGACAGAAATTAGGATTGCAGTCAATTCAAAACAAATATTGATTGCCCGGGGATGGGAATATATCATAATAATAGTGTGTAGTTTTCTAGTAAAAAGTATTTTACTGTTTCATTTTACTGATATTTTAATAAAATATGAAGAGAGAATGTAGTGAAGTAATTCCAATAACAAAGAAATGATGTTTCAAGAAAGTAAGCAATTAACTGCCAATCAAAGTTCACTTGAATGAAAAATGAATTCATTTCTATTTTTGAGCCATTCGTCCATGTTTTGTTTTTACAAAGAAATATTGACGTAAATTGCAGCAGTTTCTGTCATTTGCATTTTTTTTCATATGTTGCGACTATGTAGAGCAGAGGTGTCAAACTCAAGGCCCAGGGGCCAAATCCGGCCCGCCACTTCATTTGATGTGGCCCACAAGAGCTTGCAAAGAATATAATACGTTTATTATAAGGTCACGTGCCGCTTTACAGGAGCACGTTGCCCATAAACTACAGGTCCCATAATGCATCTCATTTTGTGAGATGCGCACTGAAGAGACTTGCAATTACTTACTAGACTTCTGCTTTCAGGCGTAGTTAATTATGAAGTTATTACCCTATCCGATAATAATCCAATGCAGAGGAAATATTGTAAAATAATACATTATTTTATATATATATTATGTATATTTATCTATGTATTTATATATAGTCTTAAAGTTACCACCGGCCCTTTGAGTGCAACCATAATTCTATTGTGGCCTGCGATGAAATTGAGTTTGATACCCCTGATGTAGAGTTTTAAAGATGATAGTGAAAAATGCATATATATTTTTGTTGTGCTCGAGAACCAAATATTTGCAATTTTAAAGTAAATTTGAAAAAATATGGATTTTAATCCAATAAGGATAAAGATGTCTGTGTTGAAAAAAGGGATTAAAATGGTTTGTAAGACATGCACTGTTTTCTCAGTTCCTCAATAAAATGTTATTTATAAGTGGGATGTGGGTGAGCACTGAGATACTGATGTTATATTATAATGTGGCTAAATGTTTAGTATGCTTATGTTTAGTAAAACTGAAGACTCTGAACAGTCTTACCCTGGCTGTGTTCTCCAAGCAGGGTCGATGGCTAGCTGTTTGTCCCACTGTCAGAGGAGGAAGCAGGCCTGTGTGGGGAAGTAAAAAGAGCCTCATCTACATCGACTGCAGAGGAGTTGTATGTAAAGGTTTGTTAAATGCTTCCTGACTAGAGAGCAGTCAGGAAATAAATTTTTTTTAGAAATTCAAAGTACAGTATGAGGAGGTTGAAATATATTTCTTAATTCATTATATGCCAAAATTAAATTAAGCTTATGCTTTGAAGGTTATGCTTTGAATGAATATCTAGGTTTTTTTTTTTTTAAATGTTTCCCGATGTTACACCATTTCCTGCATAAACCACGCCAAATCCTGGTCTTCTCTCTACAGAAGAGGATTAGGGACACATTTGAAAATGTATTTGGGAACCAACCAAAAGTTTTTTTGTGTGTGTATGTTGTGAAAAAAGTGAAAATTCTGATATTAAAGTCAGAATCTCAGAAATCAAGAAAATAAAAAACACTTTTGGTCAGATCTAAAAACAAATATTCACATGTGGCCCTTATCCTCTTTCATATCTATCCCATTACAGAGAAAGAGAAAGATGAGTATGTTTGTTGAACAGATGCAGATAATAAAGGTCTCTGCAAATCTTTACCCCACCCCACACCCACACCACACACACACACAACACACACACACAACACACACACACACACACACACACACACACACACACACACACACACACACAACACACCACACACACACACACACACACACACACCACACACACCACACACACCACACACACCACACACACACACACACACACACACACACACACACACACATCCTAGCCTTCATGTCTGCTCCCCCTTATCGATCTTTCATAGTTGCCTTCATCATGAGTTTTGAGACTGTCTTGAATGGAGCCTATATCATCTGCCATATCATGGACCCACTTCATGTTTGAATGATGGCGCTCCCCTCCTGTACTGTGCTGTGAACGTCCAGCATGCTGCCGAGTCCGACTCATGTCTAGATAAGTCTGCGGTGTGTGGAAAAGACATTTGGCCAATAGGTTAAACATAACATTACAACATTTCACACACATTCCCAAAGATAAAGGAGCATTGAAAAACACTTCAGTCATTAGCATGCACCAGAGGTTCTTCTAGTTCTTCGGGGGTCATGGCTGGGGGGGGTTGCACCTGTGAAGTTGGAGTCCTGTCTCTGCAGGGTATCTGGAGGAACAGATCCAACCGGACCGTTTTTCTGATACCTTGCCCCTCCTCTTTAACTGCGGAGAAGTTTCAGTTTTTTTAACAATTGATTTGGTAAAGTTGACTTTGTGCACTGAAGCTCCTGTGTGGTTTTTGTTTTCAAGTCTTGCATTGCTACTTATTGAAATTAAAAGACCAAGTGCATCAGTCATTTAATAATTTAGTATTCTGCCAGATAACTTTTCTTGATTTTCACTTATTAATTATGAAATTGTTGTTGCGACAAATTAAAGGTGGGGTAGGTACGTTTGAGAAACCGGCTCGAGATACACTTTTTGTTATATTCCATGGAATGCTCTTAACATCGGGATAGCAATGAATATCTTAAGTGCTTTGACAAAAAATCCATAAAAAAATGTCATCTGTGGAAGCCGTAATACTGTAAAAAGCACGACCAATCATTTTAGCCGGCCCGGCTAAAATAACTGGATGGCCTACCTGCCTGTCAGCCTTCCATCTGTGCACAAACTTATCTCGTGCCCTCATTGGTCATGTGCGCGTTCGTGTGTGTTGGAGGAGGGGCTCTATAAGGAAGTGGCAGATTTGTTCCGGCTGTGTTTTTTCAAATTCTAGCGCACTCGAGCTGGTTTCTCCAAAATTACCTACCCCACCTTTAAGCTGCATATTAGATTATTTTATACACATTTGTTGAGTTTCCCTGGCTCATACCAACATGTTATAAAAGCTATTTTCTAATTTGGATGTATCCACCTATATACATTTGCATCAACCTATATGTCTATCTATCCCTCTTTTACCTTCAGGTTGGTTCCCCAGGAATTCAGTTATTCCCTCTGCAGGAAGCCGCTCAGGCTTAAATTGTCCAAGCAACTCTGGACTTGGCTGCACTTGTGTCGTGCAAAGAGGCGGGGGAATGGGATGATGAAGGTCTGGAGCAAGAGGGCGATGAAGAGGAGGAAGGAAAAGTGGACCGAGTCTGGAAGAGGTGTACTGGAGGGAAGAAAAACATTAGTGCGAGCTAGTGCTGTTAACAAGGTTAATGAGAGTGCTAGGGAGGAACAAAACAATTCATTAAAAAGCAATGAGCTAAAACAGGCTGTAAAGCATGTAGAGCTGAAAAGTTGGGTGTATGACCAACCTCTTTCTTACTTTACAGTTTAAAGTGATTCAATGTTAATATAAATAATATTGATAAATGAATTTAGTTTACCTAAATATAATTGATGTGTCATTAGGTTATTATTTTTCTATTTATAATTCAAGCCTGAATTGTCTACAGACAAAATCTTGAACATTAGGCATACTGTACATAAACAACATGCATACATTTATGGGTATTACACACACACATATACAGTATATATACACATGATAAATGCACATATTCGTTTTCCTTATACCTGGGTGTTGCTGTAACTCAAAATGGCTGCAGTTAATTCCTTGAGGGTGCTCAACCGCGACTTGTCTTGTTGAGTGTATCGCCGTACAACTTTCTGCTTTCCATCTCTGGTCACTGCGCTGGTTTCAATGGTAACCAAGTCCTGGTGAGAGAAGGTCATTAAAAAAATAAACAAAAAAACAAACCCTTGGGCTTAGACACACATTCACAACGCCCCACTCACTATATAGATACTTCAGTGTAATGGACTATTTATTGAGCACATAAGCAAAATAAAAGAAATACTTGACACTGTACTTGATTGAGCCGTTAATTAGGAAAATTGTGGACCACCCATAAGTAATGCTGACGTACCTTTTCGTCAAAAACTTTATAAAAAAGTGAAGACATTGCACTTTGGAGGGACAAGTAATGAATCACTAACATTTGTAAAAGAGGTTTGTTTGGTTGATTTATGACAACATTGCTGCTGATAAGTGTGTTGGACGCTGGGTGATAGAAATCCCCAATGCATTTTGGTATGGTTTGCAGTGATCATAGATATTTCAGTGCATTGTGGGAGACAAAAAGCCCCCTTTAAAATATTCCACAAATTCTAATTACAGACAGAGACTTGGTGGCAGAGATAAATGCATCTTGAAAGTGAGGTTTATACAGGGAAAACACTGATTGTCCTTATTCTACAGCCATTACATTACCAATATCCCTTGTTACATTAGGGCCAAACTTTGTAGTTACTTGCATAGACACACACACACAAATACCTGGGAATAGAGTTGAAGTTGGCCCCGACGGGTGCTGTAAGTCTTTGGAAGGGCTGACTCTTCATTCACAATCTGGCGGCCGCTGTTGGACAACCGCAGAAGAGAGTCCCGGGACTTCCAGATAAAGTAATCCTGTTGGTCGATTGATTCAAAATATCGAATATATGTTGAATGGAATGATGGACTGATTGATTAATGAATGTCTGCTTGATTGAAAGCTTGCCATGAGAGAAGGCATAATGGAAATACATTTCATAACATAAATATTAAACCAGTAAAAAAAAAAAACTAATTGACCAACATACAATTTGGGTATATTTGAATAATGTGTCCTCCAACATTGGAAGGCTACTATTAAAGCATTTGCAAGTGTGAGAGCACCTGTGGTGTGAAGCAGACGTCCAGCCGACCATCATGCCTCCCTGTGTTTCCGTTTGACGAGACTAATCGTCCACACCCACGACTAAGCAGGGACAGAGAGAAATCCTTCATCATGTCTTATCTTCCTGGAGGATGGAGGGGTCATCAAGGAGGACAGGAAATAATCCGGTTATTACATTACATGTTACTTGTTAGACGCTTTTATCCAAAGCGACTTACATACCCACAGGAGCAATTTGGGGTGAAGTGTCTTGCCCAGGGACACAACGACATGCTGACTGCAGTGGGGTTTGAACCTGTGACCCCCTGATCCAAACACCTACGCACAACCACACCACGCCACACACCGTTATCAATACACCGTTATCAATACATTTCAAGGTTAGAAATCTAAATCATTAGAATGATGGTTCTAGTATATCAGGTAAACCCACTTGATTTGGTCATATAAACTTGGCTGTTACATTTCTGTTGAGTTTTTCTTTTCTTGTCTGTGTTGGTTTTTTATATGCAGCTAAATTCACAACTTTTATTTGCCTGTGGATGTGAGGGTATAGTGAATTGGGTTGAATATTGTTGAAGTGTGTGTTGGTACTGTGAGAGCCTGGCAACCGGTTCAGGTTTACCCTGCTTCTTGTTAACCAACGTGTTCTCGGTACGGCTTCAGGTTACTGTAACCATAAGAACGATAAAAATGCATGCATTTTGATCATTTAATTAAATTCTAGATAAATGTAAGTGTATAGTTAGAAACACTTACATTTATCTGGAATTTAATTGATGCGGTGTTATAGAATAAATAATGAATATTATATTATCTCGTTATAAAAATGCATTGAATACTGCAAGGTCACTATAATACAAAAAAATCAAATAGAAATTATATTTAGCTATTGAAACCAGTGCATGTTAAGTCATTGTGGAGCACAATTCATTATCTCTGTCTGTATCCCCGTCTAACCACACTTTACTATAAAAAGGAATAACAGTGCCTTTAATGCAACAACTCCATATAAAAACGGAAGAGGCAAACTTTCAGTGAAAGTCATAGTTAAGCTTTTAGTTTAACTAGTTCTCGATCCGACTAACGGTGAATATAACAAAAAGAACAGTTACTCAAAAATGCCTTGGAAATGAAAATGGTATGCACCCTATATTTAGTTTATCAGATCCTCGTCATATCTTTTAGATTTTTTGCACGTTTTAAAGCATACATGGGCATTAAAAGACAAAACATTGGACATACCTGTCTCCCTGTGAAGACTGCCCTGTGTGTGTGATTGATTCCTGTTGCTAGGTTGTAGAGTCGGTACTTAGTGTTCTGTTGCCGTGGCACCACACACACAGAGCACAAAAACAAAATATAGGTGAGAATCAGATAGATCATAATTTTCCTGCCGGACAGGGTGTAAAGGAACGGCAGGATGAGGCGGGAGGAACTGCTGGAGGGGTGGGAAAGGGAATTGCTCCAGGTGCTGTAGGCGTGAAAAGGAACTGGGTCAGAGAAGGGGAAAAAAATACCTGCAGGATGGGTGAGCAAAGGACCCGCCGGAGGGGCATGAGCCTGGGGGCAGGATCTGGATCATTCAGAGATCTCAACATGATGCTTCACATTATGATTTTTAAAAAAGGGTCTGATTGAATGTTTAGGAGTGGATTTATCACCCGACTCAAATTGGGTTCATGCATGCTCCCATCCTGCTACTTACCAAGCTCTTTCACCTTCTTCAGTTTTGTTTCACCAGGCAGCTTCACAATCACATGTGTTGCTCTACAAGTCACCAGAGGTGACGGGTTTCTCAGACAGATTTGCCTGTCATGTTCTTCTGCAGCAGAAGGTCAAAGTAATGGGCTTTCAACTTTTGTTTCTTGGCCTAACATGGAAGCCTAATGTTTGAATAAAGTTCTAGAGCAGCGGTTCCCAACCTGTGGGCCGCAAAGGCATTGCAAGTGGGCCGCCAAATAATTTGCAAAACATTATGATTTGTTTGGAAACATTCTCATTAAGATTACTTTCTCGATCCTCCTTGGCAACAGTCATTACAGTCCTTGACAGCGGTCGGTTCTACTGGATTTACAACGCGTCACATGTTCTGATTTGACCAGAACTTTATTTAGCCTCCGTAATGTTTATGGTTGAATGTGGGCCGCGAACATTTTTTAGATTCTTAAGTGGGCCCTGAGTTGAAAAAGGTTGGGAACCGCTGTTCTAGAGGCACTTATATAGACAAAAATCCCAAGAACAATCACTATATAATATTGGGCTTAAGATTTGAAGTGAGTGAATCAAATTCATTAAACAGCTTCACACTTACATTTTAGCAAAGATTAGGTGAAGCAAATACATTTGTTGGGGGCCTCGGGCCCAACCTACATTTTAATACTGGTCACTTTGGATAAAAGTAGTGTACTACCCATTTAACAGATTGTTTCCAGGAGCAGAACATTTAAAAAAAGAACATGTACACGTTCTTGTACTGTGCACAGTTTTCCAGTAGAGTCAACATAAATAATTTCAACGCCAAAATCCTGCAAACATTTTTAGAAGTTAGTTTTCACACTAAATTACAATGCTTTCTTTGATGTTCAACTTATATCTGGTGACTTTGATATCACTACAAACTAAGTAGTGGGGGTCTTCTGTTTTCTCACCAAGTATCCTTTGTTATTAAAACCGGCGCTGTTGTTATTAGAACAAAAAAAAAAAACTACTGTTTTTGCTATGTTTATTTTAATGTCATTTTCTTAAATGGTTTATGTGAGGGACTGTGGATGGAAATTAGCTCAAAGCTAAATCTGGCATATTTACGCTAGACACATTTTATTGTTTTAAGTGTTCATTGATGTGCATTGTCCCTGCTAAATAAATGATAAAAAAAAGAAAACACATGACTGTATACCGTTCCAGTATTATTAGAATATCATTGACGTTAAAGAGTAGACACTATTCATTTAAAAACTATTTTCCCAATTAGTATGTTTTAAACTTATTTGAGTGCCATGAGCCCATAGTCTTCTGCATTAACTGCAATTATTCCTGGTTTCCATTCAATTAAAGCAAATTTCTTCCTTCTGTGCCGTTTACACTGGAAAACACCCATTGGGTGAAAATAATAGAAAGTGCATTTTTCATGGAAGGAATTTATAAATAGAAAAACAATAGTCTCAATTGAATTACATTTAAGCATGGTGTTCATGGGACCGGGGATGAGGGAGGGGCTGTCGTGGGGGCCGCTGTCGTCGGTGCCGCTGTCGTCGGGGCGGCTGTAGTGGGTGCCGCTGTCATCGGGGCGGCTGTAGTGGGAGCCCCTGTTGTCGGAGGGGCTGTCGTCGGAGGGGCTGTAGTCGGAGCCGCGGTCGTCGGCAGGGCGGTAGTCGGAGCCTCTGTCGTCGGAGGGGCTGTAGTCGGAGCCGCGGTCGTCGGCAGGGCGGTAGTCGGCGCCTCTGTCGTTGGAGGGGCTGTAGTCGGAGTCGCTGTAGTCGGAGGGGCTGTAGTCCGCGGGGCGGCAGTGGGAGCGGCTGTAGTCGGAGCGGCTGTAGTGGGGAACGTGATGACAGCAGCTGTAGTGGGGGCCGCTGTAGTGGGGGCCGCTGTAGTGGGGGCCGCTGTCGTGGGGGCCGCTGTAGCGGCTGTAGTGGGGGCGGCTGTCGTGGGGGCGGCTGTCGTGGGGGCCGCGGTAGTGGGGGCCGCGGTAGTGGGGGCCACTGTTGTCGGGGGGGCAGCGGTAGTGGGAGCCACTGTTGTCGGGGGGGCAGTAGTCGGAGCCACTGTTGTCGGAGGGGCGGTAGTCGGAGCCACTGTTGTCGGAGGGGCGGTAGTCGGAGCCGCGGTAGTCGGAGGCGCTGTCGTCGGAGCTGCTGTAGTCGGTGGGGCGGCAGTGGGAGCGGCTATAGTCCGAGCGGCTGTAGTGGGGGCCGCTGTCGTGGGAGGGGCTGTAGTGGGTGCCGCTGTCGTCGGCAGGGCGGTAGTGGGAGTGGCTGTCGGCGGAGGGGCGGGAGTGGCTGTCGGCGGAGGGGCGGTAGTGGGAGCGGCTGTCGGCGGAGGGGCTGTAGGAGCGGCTGTAGTGGGTGCCGCGGTCGTCGGAGGGGCTGTAGTCGGCGGGGCGGTAGTGGGAGCCGCGGTCGTCGGAGGGGCTGTAGTCAGCGAGGTGGTAGTGGGAGCGGCTATAGTGGGTGCCACGGTCGTCGGAGGGGCTGTAGTCGGCGGGGCCGTAGTGGGAGCGGCTGTAGTGGGTGTCGCGGTCGTCGGAGGGGCTGTAGTCGGCGGGGCTGTAGTCGGCGGGGCGGTAGGGGGAGGGGCTGTAGTGGGAGGGGCTGTAGTGGGTGCCGTGGTCGTCGGAGGGGCTGTAGTGGGAGGGGCTGTAGTCGGCAGGGCGGTAGTGGGAGTGGCTGTCGGCGGAGGGGCGGGAGTGGCTGTCGGCGGAGGGGCGGGAGTGGGAGCGGCTGTCGGCGGAGGGGCTGTAGGAGCGGCTGTAGTGGGTGCCGCGGTCGTCGGAGGGGCTGTAGTCGGCGGGGCGGTAGTGGGAGCCGCGGTCGTCGGAGGGGCTGTAGTCAGCGAGGTGGTAGTGGGAGCGGCTATAGTGGGTGCCACGGTCGTCGGAGGGGCTGTAGTCGGCGGGGCCGTAGTGGGAGCGGCTGTAGTGGGTGTCGCGGTCGTCGGAGGGGCTGTAGTCGGCGGGGCTGTAGTCGGCGGGGCGGTAGGGGGAGGGGCTGTAGTGGGAGGGGCTGTAGTGGGTGCCGTGGTCGTCGGAGGGGCTGTAGCCGGCGGGGCGGTAGCGGGAGGGGCTGAAGTCAAAGCCGCGGTCGTCGGAGGGGCTGTAGTCGGCGGGGCGGTAGTGGGAGCGGCTGTAGTGGGTGCCGCGGTCGTCGGAGGGGCTGTAGTGGGAGGAGCTGTAGTGGGAGGGGCTGTATTCGGAAGGGCTGTAGTCGGAGCGGCTGTAGTGGGAGCCGCGGTCGTCGGCGGGGCGGTAGTCGGCGGGGCGGTAGTCGGAGCGGCTATAGTGGGAGCGGCTGTAGTGGGAGCGGCTGTAGTGGGAGCGGCTGTAGTGGGTGCCGCGGTCGTTGGAGGGGCTGTAGCCGGCGGGGCGGTAGTGGGGAGGGGCTGAAGTCGGAGCCGCGGTCGTCGGAGGGGCTGTAGTCGGAGGGGCTGTAGTCGGAGGGGCTGTAGTGGGAGGGGCTGTAGTGGGAGGGGCTGTAGTGGGTGCCGCAGTCGTCGGAGGGGCTGTAGTCGGCGGGGCGGTAGTGGGAGCGGCTGTAGTCGGATCCGCAGTCGTCGGAGGGGCTGTAGTCGGAGCAGCTGTATTCGGAGGGGCTGAAGTCTGAGGGGCTGTATTCGGAGGGGCTGTAGTCGGAGCGGCTGTAGTGGGTACCGCAGTCGTCAGAGGGGCTGTAGTCGGAGGGGCTGTAGTCGGAGGGGCTGTAGTCGGAGGGGCTGTAGTCGGAGGGGCTGTAGTCGGAGGGGCTGTAGTCGGAGGGGCTGTAGTGGGTGCCACGGTCATCGGAGGGGCTGTAGTCGGCGGGGCGGTAGTGGGAGGGACTGTAGTGGGAGGGACTGTAGTCAGAGCCGCGGTCGTCGGAGGAGCTGTAGCGGGAGGGGCTGTAGTGGGAGGGGCTGTAGTGGGAGGGGCTGTAGTCGGAGGGGCGGTAGTGGGATCGGCTGTAGTGGGTGACGCGGCCGTCGGAGGGGCTGTAGTCGGAGGGGCTGTAGTGGGAGGGGCTGTAGTGGGAGGGGCTGTAGTGGGTACCGCGGTCGTCGGGGGGGCTGTAGTCGGCGGGGCCGTAGTGGGATCGTCTGTAGTGGGTGCCGCCGCCGTCGGAGGGGCTGTAGTCGGAGGGGCTGTAGTCGGAGGGGCTGTAGTGGGTGCCGCGGCCATCGGAGGGGCTGTAGTCGGAGGGGCTGCAGTCGGAGGGGCGGTAATGGGAGGGGCTGTAGTCAGCGGGGCTGTAGTGGGAGCGGCTGTAGTAGGTGCCGTGGTAATGGGAGGGGCTGTAGTCGGCGGGGCTGTAGTAGGAGCGGCTGTAGTAGGAGCCGCGGTAGTGGGAGGGGCTGAAGTCGGAGCCGCGGTCGTAGGAGGGGCTGTAGTCGGAGGGGCTGTAGTCGGAGGAGCGGTAGTGGGATCGGCTGTAGTGGGATCGGCTGTAGTGGGATCGGCTGTAGTGGGATCGGCTGTAGTGGGATCGGCTGTAGTGGGATCGGCTGTAGTGGGATCGGCTGTAGTGGGATCGGCTGTAGTGGGTGCCGCGGCCGTCGGAGGGGCTGTAGTCGGAGGGGCTGTAGTCGGAGGGGCTGTAGTCGGAGGGGCTGTAGTCGGAGGGGCTGTAGTCGGAGGGGCTGTAGTCGGAGGGGCGGTAATGGGAGCGGCTGTAGTGGGTGCCGCGGTCGTTGGAGGGGCGGTAGTGGGAGGGGCTGAAGTCGGAGCCGCGGTCGTAGGAGGGGCTGTAGTCGGAGGGGCTATAGTCGGAGGGGCTGTAGTCGGCGGAGCGGTAGTGGGAGCGGCTGTAGTCGGAGGGGCTGTAGTGGGATCGGCTGTAGTGGGTGCCGCGGCCGTTGGAGGGGCTGTAGTCGGAGGGGCTGTAGTCGGCGGGGCGGTAGTGGGAGCGGCTGTAGTGCGTGCCACGGTCGTCGGAGGGGCGGTCGTAGGAGGGGCTGTAGTCGGAGGGGCTGTAGTCGGAGCGGCTGTAGTCGGCAGAACGGTAGTGGGAGCGACTGTAGTCGGAGGGGCTGTAGTGGGTGCCGCTGTCGTCGGAGGGGCTGTAGTGGGTGCCGCTGTCGTCGGAGGGGCTGTAGTGGGTGCCGCTGTCGTCGGAGGGGCTGTAGTGGGTGCCGCTGTCGTCGGAGGGGCTGTAGTGGGTGCCGCTGTCGTCGGAGGGGCTGTAGTGGGTGCCGCTGTCGTCGGAGGGGCTGTAGTGGGTGCCGCTGTCGTCGGAGGGGCTGTAGTGGGTGCCGCTGTCGTCGGAGGGGCTGTAGTGGGAGGGGCTGTCATTGGAGGGGCTGTCGTCGGAGGGGCTGTAGTCAGAGCCATAGATGTGGAGGTTGTCTCGGTTACGTCTATCCCATCGTATGGTTCTAGAGGAATATCTTCAAAGCCCCACAGGTCAAACGTATCTGGTTCCTCAACAAATCTCTTAACATGACGTCTCTCAACTTTTGACATTGGAGTTGAACAAGCAGCCAGCATTGTGCACAGTTTCCCAGATGGGTCAACATAAAGCAGTTCAAAGCCAGAATCCTGTAAATATTCTCGACGTTAGTTTTCCCATTAAATTACAATTAAACATGTTTTACACTTAACTTACCATGTCTGGAAACTTTGATATATCTACAAACAAAGCATTCAGGTCCTTCTGTTGTTTCACCAAGTATCCTTTGTTAATGAATATATCTGGCAAAAAAAAGCAAACTCAAATATTAGATACAATTTCATAAATAATAATCTGAGCAAGACATTTTTAGAAAGTTTTAACATGAACAAAACTTTTTTTCTGCAATATAGATGCCATATTTTACTATTACAGTAGCCATTATAACTTCGAAGAGGAAATAATGTATCCGAAAGCATGTTTTGGCATGGAGGGATTTATCACCCGACTAGATAACAATGGGGTTAAAGTGTGTTCATGCATGCTCCCATCCTGCTACTTACCAAGCTCTTTCACCTTCTTCAGTTTTGTTCCACCAGGCAACTTCACAATAACATGTGTTGCTCTACAAGTCACCAGAGGTGACACTACTGGTTTATCGCAGACAGCTTTGCCTGTCATGTTCTTCTGCAGCAGACGGTCAAAGTAATGCACTTTCAACGGGCCATCTCCCGTCTGGGGGATAACAATGTGTCATTAGTTTTGTAGGGATGATCAAAAGCAGCATTTATGTTTTACTTAAAGATTTATGTTAAGTTTCAAAATAACTGTCATGGTTGAGATTTAGCTTTTAATTTTAAGTCATGACCTTTAACATTAGCCCCTTACAGACATGCACATTATAACAGAAATGTGTTGGAGGTTCACCATTTGACCTATGTCTGAATAACATGCCAAAGTCACATACAAAAATAATTGAAGTAAATATACTGGATAATTTCGGTCACCAGCCCCAAATTTAGTAGCAATTCCAGAGGATTAACACAATTTGTACTTTACATATTTCTGTAAACGGCTGAAAATAATAGGGGCAAGACCCCTTTAACCAACAACATACTGCTCACTCTTGCAGATGCTGGTTAAGTGAAAGGAATAACACGACCATAATAAATGCAAGGACTTATTGATTTAGAGACAATTAAGTCTACTTGGCAACAAAAACAATACATTTAAAAAATAAATAACATTTTACCTGTGATGCTATGTAACAGCCAGTGTAGGGAAGCTTCCCCAGCAACCACCACCTATTAATGGAACCGTGACACCTGTCGGGCCGCAACAACAACCCTGCACCATCTAACATCAAAAATTAAGAAAAAGAATGTTCATAATTAGGCTTTTGATAAAAACTGGCATTGGCACAAAATATTGTATTGGTGAATCCAATGTACCTTCCAGATGCAGATTTGTGTATCTGATGAGTGAAAAGCGCAGGAAAAGTGTTCCATTAATGCAACGATACTGTGGCTGGTTGAAATCTGAGGTCTCTGGACTTTTTCCACTTCCTGCAAAGACAACACATATTTTTTAAATGGAAAGTCATTACAGAGGTTAAAAAATTTAAGTTTGAAATTAAGTTATTCCTTTTCTTGCATATATTTCAATAAGATCAATAGTCACAGTTGCCCGGGCTTTGTTCAAAGTTAACAGAATCTGCCCATTTGCACCCTCAAAGTTCACTTTGGACTTTTTCCCTTACTGTACATACCATACAACAGTAGGCCATGTCCAGGTTAGAGATGGCCGAGTAGCCAAACACTACTTGGAAGTTTCAAGTGAACAAAGTGTATCCAAAGAGTCATGATGGAAACATGAAATGCATTTTTGGTCATTTTAGCATGAAGCCATTATTCTTTTCTAAAATTACCCTTTACATCAAATACTGGTCAACCTATTAATATGTTTAAAATGACAGGCCAAATATGCTGACAGGTCAAATATTTTTAGGGGCATCGAAGCATGATAATTCTATTAAATGAAAGGGAATCATTTGCAGTGTTCTACCATCTAACCCCAATTGTCCAACGAACAAAAATGTTAAATCAAATTACCCTGCCCTTGTAAAACTGTTTAATATGCTTGAATGTAAACGACTGGATTTAAATGTATGATGTCAAAGGATTTTTTATTTTATAAACAAACAATAAAAGAAAAAGACACAGTACATGTAAAAGAGCTACCTGTTCAATCTTTGATTAAAAAAAAAACAGATTAGCAGATTAAGAGACATTAGATTGCTGTAAATATGGTCAGACGTTTTGTAGCCTATTTTGCTACAACAATCATCGTTCCTATTTTTTACGGGTCATTACCCTCAAGGAAATGACATGGATCACCTTTAGAGGAGCCTATTCGCACTATTCTTCGGTTACGGAAAGGTTCCAATCATCAACCAAAAACAATGGTCAACCATCCATTTCATAATCTAGAGTCGTATAAAGTAATCCAAAAACATGCTTGTGCTTAGTTATTCCTCGGGTAGGGGTATCACGGAAACTAAAGCTTTTATGTGGGGTTTGTTGCTCTCTAGGCCAATATAAAACTTAAAAATGTTTTAACACAAGTAAAGCACTGCACACATGTAGGCATGGCCGTGGGAAGTAGGGGTATAATATAATACCAAAAAAATGAATTTTCAGCCTTGATGTAACAACATTCATAATTAAGTAAAGAGAACACCCTTTTCACCCCGGTTACATTTTCCATTTGCCGTGTACGATGGGCGCTGTAAGTGATGAAAGTGGGGGATGTTGGCTTATCAGGCGCCCGCTGCTCAGCCAAAGTGCGAGTGAGAGTGTGAGAGCACCAGTACCGGCGGGATTGTTGTTAGCTTTTGCTGCGCTAACGGATATAAGAAGCTGTTTCTACAATAATGTGGAGGGAGAGTTCTCTCCGAGAGGCTCAGTGAGGTAAAGGACTCTGAGTGTTTAGATAGTTCATTTTAGTCTAAGTTCTCAGTGGGTCTCAAACGGTTTGATCACAATTTATGTAAACAAATATTTCCAAGGCACACCTTTATAATTATTAGGATACAAAAAAAAAACAGGTTTGAAATCATTCAAATGTATATAGGACAGTAAACCAAACATATAATTTAAAACTGAAGAGATTAAAAAATATGCATAAATAAATAAATGTTAACTGGTCAAATAAGATATAAATTAACAACAAAAATAAAATAAGTTACATTCATTTGTTATTGGCTATGGTAGGTTATTGGTTATGTTCACATACTTATTTGATTAATACAATGCAAACCGATCTTTTTCATATGGGTGTTTAAAGTTGTACCCCCTATATCAGGTCTCTAGTAATTGGGCGGTCGAAGTGCACCAGATTGAAGCATTTTACTTTAAAATGTTACAACATTTCTTTCCAGGGGGGCATACCCCCGGACCCCCATAGAAGATGTGACGTCCACCCCCCCCAATTAAAAACATGTTCATACAATACTAAATACATTTGAAGCCTTTTTATATAAACTGTCCACCATGTCAATACGTTTCTCTTTTTGTAGTGTATTGGTCTCTTGTAGAGAGCAGCAAATTGGTCAGAACCGGCCCTGGTGTCATCCCCACAGCACCCCCCATTTGAAACATGTTCCCACGGCTATGATGTAGGCTACCAACAATCGAGCGCCATATTGTGCTTCAGGCTTGTTTAGGTCAAGCAGCTGATTTAGGTTGCATGGGCCTAAAACCCGTAAAGAGCAGGTTTTTACCTTCAAGAAAATGCCAAGCCGGCGCGTGGAAGCTTCGTTCGGTCCCGTCTGGTGCAGCCGCCTCAAAGTGCTGCTCGTTGCCGTCAGAAAGCTCGTCCTGGCCGGCCAATCCTCTGTGTTCGTACCTGTGGCTTGCTGCGTTGTTGATCTGGGCTAGTGTTAAACAGACACAAACCAAAATCATCTGTGCGATCGCCATGGTAGAGCTCCGGTCCAGTCTGATCCTCTCCGACAACAGGCAAGGCCCAATGCTGGATTGGGAAAGCCGCACACCTGCATTAAATCAGCTTCATTACGCCAATCACGCAAAGGTGCGTTTTCCCTGGAGGTGGCTGTGGAAATGTGTGCTGCTCCAGGATTGGCTGAAAATAAATCACTCTCACCAGGGCCGGCCCTTGGCATATAGGCAGTATAGCATCGGGGCGCCGAAAATTGGGGAGAAAAAAGAAAGAAAAAAAAAGTTAGAAATTAAAAATAATTGTTTTTTGAAATTTCACAACAACACAATTTCCCGATTTTGGATGAACAAAGTACATCTTATTATCTTATACTAACAGAACTATGCCTATATTGCGTACAGCGCAGTGCTTGAATTGGAATAAAAAAGGTGCAGTACTCTAAATCAGCAACTGTTTCAAGTCAATTTATTTATACAGCCCAAAAACAAGTATTTGGCTCAAAGTCATAGTATATAGGCTATCCTATAATGCTGGGGGGTTTGTCTCTTTACTGTATATTTTAGAAAGGCTCACTGTACTTAAACAAAATGACTCAGGGTGCATCTGCGCAGGGGGCCTCGGCTTATGTGCTCGGCTTGTGCGCAGTTCTCAGCGCAGTTCTCAGCGCAGTTCTCCGCGCACCCCCACAGATTTAATAAATATCGGTTTTTGAGCATGTAATATGCATGTTTTGTCTTGACTATATTACAACTATATTATAATAAAATAATATAGTGTTTAAATTATTGAATTGATTATGATTATTATTATTAGTAGAAGTAGTTTATTTGCATTAATTATATTTTAATCTTTTTGAGGCTAGTATTTGGCAGGAAATGCAGACGTATTCACCTGTAAACGCATACTGAACGACATACATGCACATTTGCCATTTACCTCTCTGTATAAAAAAGTAACTGTGTTGATAATGGGAGGCGTGTGGCGCAGTGGATAGAGCCTTAGTGTTCGGATCAGGGGAGCACAGGTTCAAACCCCACTGCAGTCAGCATGTCGTTGTGTCCCTGGGCAAGACACTTCACCCCAAATTGCTCCTGTGGGGATTGCCCACAGTATTGAGTATGTAAGTCGCTTTGGATAAAAGCGTCTAACAAGTAACATGTAATGTAATGTAATAATAATAATAAACAGGAATTATATTTGCAAAGTACTTTGTTTCCAAAACAATTTTTTTCACTCCTGTCGGTTGGGGAGGGCCTCATCTCACAATATCGCTTGGGGCCCCAAGTTGGCCAGGGACAGCCCTGCACCTATGACTTGTGCATACATGCACGGTTGTGGCACGAGTCACGACCACCAAAACAGAAACATATGGACATAGGCCACCATATAAAAAGTGTGCAAATGTATTTAGTATCCTATCGATCTGAACATGTTTTATTTGGGGGGTGGACCTAACATCCTCTAGGGTCCGGGGGCATGCTCCCCCAGGAAGTTTTTTTTTTTAACATTGAAGTTAAATACATCAATCTGGTGCACTTCAAAATGAAGAGATCTAGGATACATCTCTCAACATCCATATGAAACAGAACTGTAAACAGATTTACTTTTTCTTTATGCATATTTTATAAATCACTCCCCTTTTAAACTGTATTATTGTTTTACTGTCCTATAGTATTTCATACCTGTTTTTCATTTATTCTCTTATTTTTGTATAACCATAATGATCATAAAGGTGTTCCTCGGAAATACTTGTTTACATAAATGGTGACCAAACCGTTTGAGACCCACTGAGATAACTTAGACTAAAGTTAACTATCTAAACACTCAGAGAGTCTGTCAGTGTGTCAGTGACATCTGATAGATTTCCCACACCTTTTCAATCCACAAATTGTATGTCGGGTGTCAGGTTTAACCGGGTTTAACCACCTAATTGTGATAAATGTAATTGCTGCTGTAATCAATATTTGTCAAATGTATATCTTAGCTGTTCCCTCAATGCCTTCTGGTATCACGGCTAGCAGTGCCACGTTAGAATTGGGACATTTTGGGGCAAACATGATGTAACACGGGACATTTTAAACATCAAAAATGTTTTAAATAATGAAGGAAACCACGCCTCCTTTCCTGGTCTTGCGGTGACGTCACGCTGCATGCCATCTGGGGACAGGCGGTGTGTGGCGAAATCTGATGAAATACTCCCATAGCATTACGCTTTCCCTGTGTTTTCCTTGAGTTGCAATGTCTGCTAAACTGTTCTCCGTGAACACCGTCGCTTTTAAATATTTGAAAACTCTCCAAGACTGTTCTACACGAGGGTTTAGGTAAGACGCTCCGGATATCTTTATTTAAAAAAAAAAAGCATAGCAGCAAAACTTTGTCAGCAAAGCGAGAGTTGTTAGCAAAAATGATAATGCATGCGTTATTTCCTCGTTGTGGTACGTTCTCAGCATTGGAGCTGCATCCCTTGGTTCAGTGAATTTAAAAGGTCGCAGCTGCCTGACTCTGAAAGACTTCAGCTCAGATGAAATCAGGAGGCTGCTGTGGGTTTCAGGGGATCTAAAACATCGGATCAAGCATGAAAAACAGGTAGCTAACATCAGTCTATAATGTAAACTGCAGTGTCTATTTGTTGAGTGTCTTCAGTTTTACTGCAGCCTCAGGATGCTTCGTTTTAAGGAAGGTTTCTGTCATTTCTATTTCAGTATCTTCCTCTCCTGCAAGGAAAGTCGATTGCCATGATATTTGAAAAGAGAAGCACCAGAACGAGAATGTCCACAGAAACAGGTGTCCTGTTTTTACATATCACAAACAAAAGGTGGTATAAAGACACTGAGCAGTTTTCAAGTGTTACATTAACACCAGAAAATGTTTTGGTTTTTTACTGAAAACAAGGATCTGGTTTATTGAAAGGGCCTCAATTTACAGTGCACTTCTAACCTGAAAGATACATTAACATCTACAATTGGGATTTTTCCTTTATTTTGAATGAAAGGTTAAAGGAAAATGGTTAATGACAAACATGATAGTGATACATCAACTTAAATATATGGTACATGCGAGACAAATATTGATAATGGTGGATATAATATTACATACTATAACGATCAACATAACCTATAACACTCAAACATTACATAGAATTATTGAGAACAATCTAACAGAAATGTAACTTCTGACACTGAGCAGGGCTGAGACCAGTCATCCGTGCGTTGAACGGTGTAAGTCACTTGTGTATGGACACAAAAGAACTGCTGAAAAGTTATTTTCAGTGCATCCCAGGAACAAAACAGTCTGCAACTATTTCAACCCTTGTCTGCTGCCATTCAACCCATGAGGTTGCACTCTTTTCTCAAGTATACTTTTATTGTGTTATAAGCAAGACAACTAAATAAACACAGAACATTTTTAGCGTGCACAGCAGACATGGAAATTAATATAGGAACCGAACATACGGTCTTGTGTCAAATAACCACCACCCACTACTAGCCCCACCCTCAAACTGGAGTTGAAATCATTAAATAAACCAAATTTGTGTGCATATGTTTAAAAAAACCTTCATTTTGACACAAATTGTTTGATTTGTAATTTGTTCTGAAAATGTCAATGTTGTAATGAAACATGGCAAATGTTGGGGAATTGTTCATACTTATTATAGTCTTGTCTATTCCGTTGACCATTAAGGATATTGATGTTGTCTTAATATCATTACAGGTTTTGCTTTGCTGGGTGGGCACCCCTGTTTCCTCACCTCTCAGGACATCCACCTGGGAGTGAATGAGAGTGGCACCGACACAGCTAGGTAAGTCTTACATCTATGTTTGCTTTTCTGGAAATAAAATGAAAGTAATATCAGTCAGTGGTTTGATGTGGGTTGTATAGTGGTCGACCAATATGGGTTTTAAATGGCCAATGTCGATATTTAGAGCGCATGATAGCTGATAACCTATGCATATTGTCGTTATCTGATGAAATATAACAGTTTCAGAATATCAATAATGCTGACCAATTTTTTATTATTATTTTGTGCTCTTAACAACAGCATTTATCCACAGAAAGCGGCATCTCTTTGTTTCTGAGATACACAAAAAAACTGTAAACGTACATGATAAAAAGTAAATAAACAATGTTAGTGTAGTGGCCCTTCTGGTGTTGGCTCAGTGAAATACTGTATTCAAAAATGAATCAGCCTTGTGTGCACAGGCATTGGTCGAAGCCTATTTTCTCAGAACGGCATTAATCAGTCTACAACTTGTAACACATATGTTTGGTATGTATATATATGGTTTATGCACACTACATTTTGATCTTTGTATAAGAGAAATCCTAAATAGCATTGCGTGTTTCAGTGTAACTTCACATATTTGAATGCTTGTGGGGCTTCAAGGTGGTTACAGTCATGTTATGTTTCCACTACTGTGGCTCATTACTGTAGCGAAATAGGAGTGTTTGTGGCTCTCTAATCACAGCACGCTGGGTACATGCATGCCTTTGTGATTCCTAAACTCTTTCCACAGGGTTCTCTCAGGACTCTGTGATATTGTCTTGGCACGAGTGTACAGCCATTCCACACTGGAGGAGCTGGATAAGGAGGGGTCCATCCCCATCATTAACGGCCTGTCTGACCTCTACCACCCAATCCAGATTCTGGCTGACTTCCTCACTTTACAGGCACTGCAACTCCTACACATACTGCATTTAGGGAGAGAAACTCCCTCTGGAGGGAACGTTAAGCTTTTTGCATTTGCAGACCATTTACATGCATAAAAACCTGTATAACATACTACAGGAAAGGGAAAAGCCTAATAGGGCCCCATTAAACAGAACCATGCCATACCAAACCTTACCAGAAGGAGGCCAAATAGTATAAAGACCCTGGGGGTTTATTGAAAGATCCTCAATTGACATTGTACTTGTTTTACGAAAGATACATTCATATTTTTATTTCTGCTTTCCTTTTTGAGTCATTTGAAAAGTTAGCGTTTTCTTCCAGTAAATGATAATGACATGGTGATTTCTAAATACCACTAATTCTCTTCCAGGAGCACTATGGGTCCCTTAGTGGACTAACACTGAGCTGGATTGGCGATGGGAACAACGTGCTCCACTCTTTCATGATGACTGCACCTAAATTAGGAGTTCATCTTAAAATTGCTACACCAAAGGTTTGCATTGTTTTATTTTCTCATGTACAGTTTACCTCTAATTGTACTGCACTTCCTGTTATCTGTAGTAGATTCTTGTTTTTGTAGTTAGCGAGTATAGAATCTCCCCACTTGCCTTTTGCGAGCAGGGCCATTATCATAAACTGACATCGAAATGAAATCAGCAGTGAACAGGAAATCAAAATGTAAAGCTTCTTGGTGATGTACGTCAAAAAACATATTTTTGCTAAAACGGCCCAACCACCCCTAAAGCTAAAACTGTATATTTATCCCCAGGGGTATGAGCCAGAGAGGAGTGTTATTCAAGAGGCACAAAGGCTCTCCAAAGAGGTGAGGTTTCCAACTTTAATTGTCATCATTATTATTAACAGACCTTTTGTAAAATGACTTACATTACTTGCCGTTGTCTCAGCATGGGACCCAGCTGGTCCTGACCTCTGACCCGATGGAGGCCGCCCACGGCAGTAATGTGTTGGTCACCGACACCTGGGTCAGCATGGGACAGGAGGAGGAGAAGAAAAAGAGGCTCAAAGACTTTAAGGGTTACCAGATTACAATGCAGGTGAAGGATATAGTCATATTAATATTAAGATGCAACTTTTTGACGCCCTCTTTTCAGCCTAAAGAGGAAAACATGTCACCGACAACATGCGAGCAGGTTTGTATTTGGCCATTTTTATATCTGTGCCTGTTCTAAAATTGCTCCCTTTTGACAGCTGTAAGCACTACCTAACGTAAAAAAACATGCTACTGACTGTACACAAAGCATTTAGCAAATTGTCTGTGTGGTAAACTCCTCAATACATACTTCATCTGGCTTATCAATCAACAAGCAAGCTTTGACTAAAATGTGTGCACAGGACATGCTTACATAGTTGTGATTACAGTAATTATGTTGGTCAATAATAATATGTACTACTTTGCAAAGGAGGTTCAAGGTTCTTTATTTTGTCATACGAACATAGCTACAGTGTAGTTATGCCGATGAAAATCTTAGGTCACAGGCTTCTCCAACAGTGCAACACAATAACACAGATAAACAGAAAAATATAGTGCAAGTAAATAGAGCAATTTCCAATTCCTCATAGGAGTAAGACCCAGTATTCCCATGTGCCCTAAGTCTAAATATAGTATGATATAACAATGCCTGTAAAACCTGATTATATTATTGATGGTATAATTTTCTGAAAACGATTACAGTCATATTTTAGTCAATAAGAGTGACTGAATTTGTGTCTGGCAAGTAAATATTTGCATAGAAGCAAAAAGGTGAAATGTGTCTTTACTCTATGTTTGCACTGGACCTCTACAGACAGGAAGTGTGGCCAAACCAGACTGGACCTTCCTGCACTGTCTCCCCCGGAAAATGGAGGAGGTGGATGATGAAGTATTCTACTCATCCCGCTCCCTCGTCTTCCCCGAGGCAGAGAATAGAAAGTGGACAATTATGGTGAGAAACCTGATTATTATTATTATTACTATAACTATGGGTTTCATTTGATCCTGTCGGTATAGTCTGTGTCTCAAGTTTGATTATCTGTCTATTATATATATCGTCACAACTGTCTTCTCTTTCAGGGTCTGATGGTTTCTCTTCTGACCGACTACACTCCACAGATCCCCATGCAAAAGTTTTAACGTCAGGTCATACGGTGTAATTTCACACATGATGGCAATCAGCCTGAACGTGACCAAACACATTCCCTCGCAGTCTCCACACATGCTTTATGTAGCAGCTATAAACCCTAAGTGTTGTTTTGTTATTTTTGAGGAAATGCACATAGTGTGCCTGAACCAAATAAATGTATAATGCCACGCTACCATTGACCACACCACTGCTTTTGTTTAATTTTAGCCTATTAAGTATACCACACAGTTTTTAATGGGTTAAAAATAAAACCTATTTGTAAACAATTGAAACTAGCTTGTGTATTTGGTTTTAAAAGTCATTCATATATTACCATTCAGTGTTTAAAATGGACAAAAGCACAGGTATCATAAATTCCCTTAGTGAACATTGTGTTAAGGTTAATGCCCCTCGCCCTTGGTTAAATATTATTTTTCTGAATGTATACAAATGTGCCTTTCACATCATGCGCTTCCCTTTTAAAATGCCAATTTTTAGTTATGTGTATTGTCCCTAAAGAGTCGTTGACAAAGTACAAATGATACTAAATAATCAAGTTGTAGTTTTTATTTTTCATTATTGAGATCAACAGAAAGATAATTCTATGCTAAACTACAATGGTTCCATATTCAAATGCTCTGGCTTGTTAGTGAATGACCAAGTAAGTGTGCACACATCAAATTAATTTTAAACCATGAAACATACAATTTACTGGCACGTTATTTGTTGGTATTACAGGGCTATTAACACTATTTGACTGTTATATTTTCCAGCATATTTCTAAGAAAGTGCTGAAGACCACCTTTAACGAACTATTTGGCATATTTATGTTTATTTCCACGTGTATATTATTTTGTCTACCTCCTGTAAAGGTTGTAAAGACAGACAGACAGAGCGCGCCGTCCAATGGAAGCAGTCTGTAACGACTCTGCTCTCTGATTGGATAACGTAAGTCGACGTGCTGACGTGTTGTTGATGTGCACGAGTCTTTGATCCACGTAGGTGGTCCGGCCAGCTCATTCATAAACACCAGCAGCCTGTCATTAATAAATACAAATGCGTTGATAGATTTTTGTTAACATGACTACAATGCCTACAGTACATGTATGATCGGAACAGGATAAAACTACTTTTAGGTTTTCAACGCAGTGTCATGATTATTAAAAATCAGCATAACTTATGCAAAAGGGCAACGAGTAACACACGTTGACAGTGTTGTAAAGTAATTAGCCATTAACTTAGGTACTGTACTTAAGTACAAATGTTGAGGTACTTGTACTTAACTTGGGTATTTAGATGATTTGCTACTTTTTACTTCCACCCCACTACATTTCAGAGGTAAATCGTGTTGTTTTACTATAGGCTACGTGTTTATTACCTTTACTAAAGGCTTTAGTTACTTTGCCGATTTGGATTAATGATGACATTAATTTCAGTCAGCTTTGATGACACTTTAATGCATCAATATTTATAATCGAAACATACAATATAATATTATGAAATTGGCCGAACTGCATGAGTACTTTTACTTTGTACTTTAAGTATATTTTGATGCTAATAATTTTCTTCTTGTACTTACTTGTAACAGAGTATTCCTACACTCTGGTACTTCTACTTTACCTAAGTACAAGATCTGAGTACTTCGCTATAATATGAAAACAAGAACATTCTGTGTGGACCACCCACACAGTGAAGGAGTCTGAGAGGGGAGTCTGAGGAGGAGGAGGACGCCATTGCTGCAGCTGGCCGTCTGTGATTGAGGACAAACGTTATCAAACTTCACAATGTCGAGGGGGCTTTTCGGACATTATTCACACTCAGCACGCTATTACTGAGTTATACTTTGAAATTGGACCAGTAGGATGGACGGTTTGTCTTTGAGTAGGACACAATGTGGACCAACAGCGCCAAACCAGAGCAGGTAAAGAGCGCTGTGTTTCGGGGGGACAATGGGAGAAAGTTTCAGCTAACCTAGGCTAACTAACGGTGGTTGTTTTAGCTATTGGCGTTACTACTGACTCTTTACACTTTTACAAAGTCCACATTTGTCAGCAACATTGAGCTATACAGTAACCTCAACTGTTGCTAACTTGTAGGTTAAACTTCATTTTTATCTTACTTTTAACTCTCTAAAAAGTTAACGCCATGGTGAGAGATGTTAACACATTTGCCTTTATGCTGAAAACACTATTAAATAACTAACGGTGGAAACTAAATCTGACCGTTGGTTCGAATTCAAACGCACTTCCATTTGCGGTACGTTGCTAAGCAATAACTGAAACCAATTCACAGGCGGTTTAATAACGTAGATTCTTTTTTTTAGCCTCCAGGCGTTTGATTTTAGTTTCAGCTTGTAAATAATGGGTGAGGACGTTCACGTTTTCATCCTGTGCTTATCGTCCCGGAGGATGATACCATTTCAAACTAGGAGCAGTACTGCTATCCAGATCCTTCATTTATTTAAAATAGCAACAACTATGTAAAACCACACATCTTTCGTCCTGCATTGAAATGTTAACAGTTACAAACGTTATTTTCTCCTGTCATTGCTATATTATTTATTTAATTGTTAGAAATTGCCCTTTTGCTGAGCTAATGTTATATTGATTGACACTTACTAGTTAGCCTAGTTAACCTCTAACACATATTCAGAAAAAAAAGGATAGAAATGAATTTAAATTCAGAGTAAACCCACCCAGAAGTAAATAAAGGTGTCAATAGTACCTAACGTTTATTCAGCAATTTACCAAATGATGAAATAAATAATAATAATATAGCATATAGCACTATTGTTGTATTACTTAGGATTTTGACCAACGTAGTTAGTTGCATTGCTATATTTAATTAAGTGTTTTTTGTTTTCCTTATAAACCTATGATTTGTTTTGTAAATTATCCTTGAATCCTTACAAAACTGCAAAGTTATAACAGCAGCAGTCAGATAAATGTAGTGTAGTAAAATGTATAGGATAATGTTTCCCTTTGAAATGTAGTTGAGTAAAATACTAGAACAAGTATCTCAATTCTGTTTGGCACTGTATTGATGAAATGTACTTAACGTTACAAACATTTTTGGCAGCCAACGGTAGGACGGTATGGCTCTTTAACAGTCAAATTTCAATACTTTTTGATGATTTCGTCCTATCCACGTCCTTTCACTTGCAGTCTCCAACCGTCCCTTCACCTGTGTGGTGGCCCAGCCTGTCACCATGAACAACAGTAGGAACTGTACCTCGGTGGGGCAAGGGAGGGTCTGGCTGCCCTGGAGTCCGTCTCCATCGTGACCATCACACTCCTCGCCGGCCTGGGGAACTTCATGATCGTGGCGACCCTCTATCGCAGGCCTTATCTGCTCACACCCAGCAACAAGTTTGTGTTCAGCCTGACCCTGTCCAACCTGTTGCTGTCCATGCTGGTGCTGCCATTCGTGGCAGTGAGCTCGGGCAAAGAAGGAGTGGGTGTTTGGGGTGGTTGTGGTGTAACTTCACTGCCCTGCTGTTACTTACTCATTAGCTCGGCCAGTATGCTCCCCCTTGGAAGCTATTGCCATTGACAGGTTAGTGCTGGAAAATTAAATTCATAGGTAATATTACATTTAATGTTCTGTTGGTTTAGCAATACGAGGGACATCTAACTAGATCTAGAGTTTACAATATACTGTATATCAGGCCTAGTATTATTATGGTGTACGTTACATTTGGCTAGTTCAGAGCTATGTTATATTAAATCATTGGTTCCCCTAAAGAAGAGATTTGACGATGTCCAATGGGCCTCTTTTTACTTGTTCCCCCCATTTCACTCAAAAGTGAAAGACATGCATATATTTTCAATAGTTGGTTACTGTTAGATGCACTTCCAGTTGTCTGGGATTGAAATTGAATACCACTCTGGTTAAATTATATTCTTATTCCTGGTATCCTTAGTAAAGATCTACTGTTAAGCACACACTCCTTACTGTTCCTACTGCTTTCCTAATTACCTCCGTCACCTTGAGGAATTTGTGTTAACAGTGCATGTATTTGTTCTCCTGCAAAACCTCCTTTTCTGCTGTGCATGTAGCTATTAAGATTATACTTTACAGAGGTCGGGGGTGGTGTTGCAGCTTTTAGCTTCTAATGGCGCTTTTCCACTGCAGGGCCTCGCTCGGCTTAGTACGGTATGGCTAGGCCTCGTTAGGCCTTGTTAGGCCAGGCTCACTTTATGCTGCGTTTCCATTACAGTTTAGGAACTGGGGTAGTAACTATAGTAACGCAGTGTAGGCGGAGCCGTGACGTCATCTTCAATGCGAAACACAAAACCAACATCAGCCGTTAGCACTCAAGCTCACAGCTCCTCATATCTGTTCAGAAACTAGACAAAAGTTAAACAAGTACACACCACAGACTGTCTATGTCATGGCGAATACAGTCGCTGGTTTATTAATGTCTGTAGGCCGTTGTTGTGAGTTTGGACGGTCGGAGCATATACTGCGTTAGCTTAGCCAATCTCCATTCAGGAAACACGCATTTTGAAACGTGTATTACAATTAAATCACGGTAAAATATGTTCATTTTGTTGTAGTTGCCAGCGATTCTCTCACTAGTTAAGCATACTCAGCCCGGTTGTTGGCCCGGAAAGAACCTCGATTTTGGAGAGCCAGAAAACTGTGAAAAAGTACCCGCTAGCCGGAACTACGCCTAGTGGAAACGCAACCAAAAACGGGCCGGGCACGGCATGGCACGCTTAAACCGCGCTTCGCGCTGTAGTGGAAATGCGCCATTAATCACACATCGATTTCTGAGCAGCCTCTGTGTTATTTGTACCAAAAGGCTCCTTTGGTTTCCTCTCCTAAAGGTGATCCTCTTTTATCCAAACAGGTACTATGCTGTGCTTTACCCAATGATCTACCCCATGAAGATCACAGGAAACCGGGCAGTCGTCGTCATCGCATACGTGTGGCTACACTCCCTGGTGGGCTGTCTGCCTCCTCTGTTTGGGTGGTCCTCCTTCGAGTTTGACTGCTACAAGTGGACCTGTGTTGCTTCTTGGCACAGAGAGCCCAGCTACACGGCCTTCTGGGTCACCTGGTGCATCCTTCCCCCCTTATTCATCATGCTGACCTGTTACGGTGTAATCTTCCGTGTTGCACGCATGAAAGCCAGGAAAGTACACTGTGGGACGGTTGTTGTGACCAACGACGGCTCCAATGGAGCTCAGAAGAATGGACGAAAAAACTCAAGCACCTCGACTTCTTCTAATGGGAGCCGGCGGAGCCTGGTGTATGCAGGGAGTCAGTGCAAGGCCTTTGTCACCATCTTAGTAGTCATCGGCACCTTCTTTATATCATGGGGGCCATATGTTGTGGTGGTGTGTACGGAGGCTATTTGGGGACAAGGGAGTGTTTCTCAGGGACTGGAGACTTTGGTAGCGTGGCTCTCTTTCTGCAGCGCAGTATGCCACCCGCTCATCTATGGTCTGTGGAATAAAACGGTGAGGAAGGAGCTGCTGGGGATGTGTTTTGGAGATCGCTACTACAGGGAGTCATTCGCTACGCGGCATAGAACGTCCCGCCTCTTTAGCATCTCCAACAGAATAACAGGTGGGTTTGTCATGCAATAATTTATTTTTATTGATCTATGACAAAATCACTGACCAAAATAACAATGTTTAGTAAGGCAAACATCAAGGACAACACAGCTTAAAGGGGACCTATCATGCAAAATGCACTTTTGTATGTCTTTTATACATGAATATGTGTCCCCGGTGTTCCAGGGAACTCACCAAGTGTCAGAAAACACAACCCTCTCTATTTTCCTCCATACCCAAATCTCTAAAAAAGGGGCTGCAACGGATCTGATAAAAACTGATCCAGATTTGACCACTGTCCTGACGTCAGGTGGGCCAACTCCACCAATCAGGAGGAGACAGCCACGGCATTGCTGTTCGAAAGCGCTGGAGACGCTGTAGTACATATGCCAGGCCTGTAGGTGGTGCTGTTCTCACAGAATCAACCCTTGCAAAAACAGAGCTAACATTTTTCAAATTGAGCAAAATGAGGCATGGCTAAAATGCATGATCTGTTTGGTATTTTGAAAAAAAAAAAGTATAAATATGCCTTATATAGGTATGGTCCTACACTATATTATTCAAATATAGCATGATAGGTCCACTTTAACAAAGATTTAAAAAAACGACCTGTAATGTACATTCAAGTAGGCACAATGTCTATTAACAGGTTGTCTTTGAACTGTAAACAGATACACAATAGTGGACAGGTGGATTTATGTGCAAAGAGGGCTAGAATAAATGTATTGTATGCTTTTGTACAGCTTGTTTGAAATCTTGCTTGTGTTCTTTTCAGATTTGGGTATGTCGCCCCACCTGACAGCCATGCTTGCGGGCGGAGGGCATCTCCTGGCCCCGGGGAGCAGCACGGGGGACACCGGCTTCAGTTACACTCAGGACTCATGTAAGTTTAACGCACAGAAAAAAAACACTCTCTTTGTGTGTCCAATTAATTATTTCTGAACTACAATATCCTGTTGTCTAGACTTATATTTAATGCTTAATCCTGTTTGGTCCTCAATCATTGCTGTATTCATTTATATTTGGATAACAGCTAGCCAGTGGTTGTAATATCAAAAGTTGCATCCTCCCTGACTAATGTGTTCCTGCTATTATGGGACTTGCACGCGTAAACATGATTTTCAAAACTCTATTGCGTCATCCTCCCAAAGCTTTGGTACAGGGCGCCTCACATTCCTGTTTCACAGCTCATGTTTTTAGCTAAGTGTGGCAAGTAATGTCATGTGAAAAAACAAAGAAACATCACCAAACTCATTTGTGTGACTTTTTTTATTGTAGGAGCCAAAATGCTTGTTTTGCCATTGCTTATTATTTCTATTATTATCTTCATTTCTGTTTGCATCACGTTTAATTCTTATTGTTTATCACTTCCGGCAATGGTCACGTGGGTGTGGTTTATTGGTATTTAGGTCACCTGTTGGATGCCGGTTTTGGGACATGACGACGTAGGAAGAGGGTGAATTGCTCTGATACTTTCTGTTGACCGTGTGGTCTGGAGTTGTATATTGTTTGTTTGTCGTCTTTATTAAACACTATGGACTATAAATGACTCTTACATGGAACGCGACACAGCAAAGAGCAGGTTTTAGCCTCTCAGCGGCACAACTCATAGGGAGTTTTTGCCGCTATACTTATGCAGCTTTTCCCTTCAATTGATCTTTTAATTAACCCTCTCCGTTCACCTTGTTTGTGTCCGTGATGATTCCCTGCAGGTACAGACGTGATGCTGCTGGATAACTTCTCCACAGACGGGTCCTCCCAACTACAGAACCCCTGCAATCCGTCCGGGAAGAGGAGGAGCTCCGTCACTTTTGAAGACCAAGTGGAGCAGGCCAAAGGTATCCCTAATTTTGGGGAATGGAGTTTACTTCATACTTATTGAGGGTTTTTACACTTAAAAAATACAGGACGAGACCATGTCCCGCAGTAGAGCAGACAGCTAGCAGACAGCAGTCTAACACATCTGTCACTCAAAGCAAGCATGACCCAAATAATGCATAACTTTACACCTTGATCAAATTTAAACGAGTGAGCTATAGTTCAATCAGGAGAGACTTAGTTTGTAGTTGATAACATCTTTATTGCCGTGTGCACAATAGCGTTTTGGAGATTAGACCCCATCATACTGTGATGAATTAAGGGGGAGGAGAAGCCGACTAGAAAGAGAAACCCCCCGGGGTCTAGACACTGGTGGTGGTGAGTACTAAAGGGAAATAAAAATCCGGAGTGATGAGAGTTCTTCTGGGCTAGCCTGCCTTGGATCTGAAAAAACTGGAGGTGAAGGAGGGTTGCATCAATTCTCCTGAACGATGCTGGCAGGGGAGAGAAAGAGCAGATTTAAACGTTTGCCGGGTGTGCTGTGATTGGCTGTGGGGATGAGACGCAACCGATTGGTTTAGCTGGGGTAAGTTGCGCCTTTGCTTATTGAGAAAAAGGGCGAGTGAGTAAGAGAGAATTGTGAATGAGAGCGTGGGAACCAGTCTTCCTGAAAGAACTTGGGCTGAGCTTCATTAAAATTCACCTCGTGTAGTTTTCATTAGGGATGCCGATCGCGAGAGCCGATCGCATGACGTAAAATACATGACACTTTTCTCTGTGCGTCAAAACAAGCTCGCCAAAATGGCTTCACCAGTCTGGCTGTATTTTAAGGTGTCCGAAAATGACAATAAAATAGCGGGATGCAACGTGTGTGAAGCAGAAATCCTGCAGCTCCACCCGCTGTGACGGACCGGTGAGCGGAGCAAAACACACACTTATGGCGCATTTCCACTACAGCGCGGTTTAAGCGTGCACCGGCTAGCGGGTACTATTTCACAGTTTTTCTGGCCCCATAAAATCAAGGTTCTTAGCGGGCCAACAACCAGGCTGAGTCGGGCTGAGTATGCTAACTAGACAGAGAGAATCGCTGGCAAGGGGGCTACAACTACAACAAAATGAACATATTTGACCGTGATTTAATTGTAATACACGTTTCAAAATGATGCCGAAGTAACAACATACTGATACCGGTTAGTAAAAACCATGAATTAATGCTTTGTCAAGTCTGCAGACAGACGGCAGGCGAAAAACCTTTTAAAATGTGTGTTTTCTGAATGGAGCTTGGCTAAGCTAACGCAGTATATGCTCCGACCGTCCACACTCACAACAACGGCCTATACAGACATAAATAAAGCAGCGACTGTATTCGCCATGACACAGGCAGTCTGTGGTTTGTACTTGTTTAACTTTTGTCTAGTTTCTGAACAGATATGAGGAGCTGTGAGCTCTGAATGCTAACTGCTAACGGCTGTGTTGTTTTTCTGTGGTTCGCATTGAAGATGACGTCACGGCTCCGCCTACACTGCGTTACTATAGTTACTGCCCCAGTTCCTAAACTGTAATGGAAACGCAGCATAAAGTGAGCCAGTCCTAACAAGGCCTAACTATACCGTACTAAGCCGAGCGAGGCCCTGCAATGGAAATGCGCCATAAGAGTTAGACCTAACACACTTAGCTATTTTATCTACCTCTGGAACAAGCTAAACTAGTTATAAATATGTTTACTCTTCACTGTCGGGTCACTCATTACTGGATCAGTGAGCTGCATGAGACGGATACTGACGGGCTGTCTGGAGAGAGAGAGAGGGAGAGAGGAAAAGAGAGCGCTTCCGCTCATTTCTCCCGTGTTATTATCCAAAGTGAATGTAAACTTGAATAATGTACTTCATTTGAATGTAATAATTATGTTGGTTGTTGTTTGTGGAAGCGCCAGTGAATGAGCCCCATTAACTGAGTTTTAAACATCACTTTAAATAGAAGATCCCCATAGGCCCCGCCCACTCGATCGGATCGGCGATCGATTCCGGCGATCGGCCCCAAAATTGGCGATCGTAGCATCCCTAATTTCCATGTTGGCCATTTTTTGAGGAATTGCTCTTTTGTAGCCAGTCAATGAACAGCAGTTTTTGGCTCTTCCACATTTAGCGAAATGTTATCGAAATTCCAATATGACCTAGTGCAATATTTAAATCGCAGGAAGCACAAGGTTCGTTGAAAGGCTGAATGAGATATTGTTGCGCTGCACAGATATCCCAGCCTACAAAACAGTGTTTTACAGATTAAACAAACTAATTGTTAAAAATCCTGTTAGTGGGCGAGAGCCTGAATTGCTTTTCCGGTTGAAACGTTACTTTATGGTCAGAAAGTTACAAAACAGTGTTGACCGTACCATTTGTGTAATGATTTCTGCATTTTTCTCCTCAGCTGAAAACAACAACACATCCTCAGTTCAAATCCACGCACAGGAACACGAATCTCTCGACAACTTCGCATCATGTTTGGCGATGGCCATAGAGAGCGACGCTAAGCTCACCATGTTCGGCGAGGGTCTGGCTTTACCGGGGGGACTGTTTACGACCAGGGCAGCACCGAGACCCAGATACCTGGACGGTCAGAGACTAAGGCTGGAAAGTATCGACGAAGGGATCGTTAAAGATGACCGAGATGAAGAAGAGCATGACATGGAGGAAAAACTAGCCTGAACACAGCAGGTCTGTACATTTGTTTAAACACGTTTATAGACTGCGAGCTGTGGTGCATTTGATGAAGTCTGATCTCTCTACATATGGGTACTCAATACTTGAAATGATTAGTGAAGAGCACGGTATTCATTCCACTACGCTGGACCAATTACACAACAGCAGTGTCTTTGCAAGCTTTGTTATGGATTCATGTAATCAAATAGGAAGCCTTTTACTACTGTAACCGTAATGATCCGATTGCTGTAGTGATCTTTATTCTATGTGCCTAGTGAAGTCTAAACTCCAGCGTACTTTTCTATTATTCTTATTTGTCTTCTGCTGCCACACATTTTTGCAGCGTCAATATGAAATACACACAAAAAATTATAATATGTTCGTAATGATCGTTAGGGCTGTACCCGAATATTCGTTCGTTGGAGTACTATTCGGGTTTAAATTTCGTTATTTGTATTTTTATTTATTTTTTAATTGAATTGAATTTATTGAAATCTCCAATATCAACGTAAGAGCTTGTGCCTCTTCGGGGGGTGCTAACACTTAACCATACACTTTATTGTTTACTTTCTCCATCTTTATATGTAGATATGACTTTTCTCCGTTAATCTCCGTCACGTTGTTTCCATAGCAACAACAACTTCCTGTCAACAGCGCTAACTCTCCTTCAAAATAAAAGCATGTCCATAAAAAATAGGAAGCCAAGCCAAATTACACTTAAGACATATACAACTGCAACGAAAGTAACAAACACAATGCACACATTGGGTTATATACATTAACAAATAACTATAAAACAACAATACTGTAGAATAACAAAATGAATGCCGTGAATAAAACCGAAATACACGTGTTGAAGCGGTTCACTGCTGATTACTATGCACCCCTCCCCCCCCGCACTACCGAATATCCGGAACAGCCGTAATGATCGTAAACATTGGTTCATTGTCACACATTCTCGTGGCTTACTAGGACATTGTTCAAAAGGAGGAACCCCTGAGCTTTTCCAACGATGAGTCTAAAAGTCGGGCGGGAAAAAGGCTTCATAGCGTGGATTGTAAACAAAGCTGCCTGTAGATGTTGACTGAAGTCTTTCCAGGGGCTATTTTAACTTCTACCCCAATGAATGCTAGGACAAAATCCCAATCTTGACCCCGAGTAGGAGTTAATGTGTATAGGAAATGTATGTTTAAAGGTAAACTGTGTATTTGAATTCCTTATAAGAAAACCTCAACAGTGTGTATGTGTTGCTCAGGCCTGATGGTATCTGCAGAGTGAGTATAATTAGAAAGTCCTGGCATTTCATGATTATTTGTTAAGTTATTGCACTTGAACATGCGTGTGCTTGTTCTCATAGAAACCACTCAACCAGTAAAGGCAATTATTACTGTGTGTTCAGTCGTTTCGGCTTACTGCCCGAGGTAGGGCCTGAGCTGTGATGTAGTGAACAGGACATTAAGTAACAATCAGATTTAATCATTTAGAAAAGACTGTTATATTAATGCACAAGCAAAGTCCCACATTTCATTATATTATGCTTATTGAGAAGTATACACGGACCATATCAGAAATAAATCGCTGTTTATCTTTGAAATCAAAATGAAATTGTGTTCAGAGTTGAAATGTCTGAGAAACTGGTCTTAATCTTCACAATGTGTCTTAGTTCATATTAGTTGGTACATGTGGTGTACCTCAGATACCCTCCATTTGTAAGGAGCGCTTCAGTCTTACCTCGTATCTTTGTATTATATTTGAACGGTACTATACACCTGAGAAGTGATGTAACCTTTTGATTTTCACTATACAGTAAGTATTAAAACAAATATGTGCATATAAGTTTTGTATCAAAATTCTTATATTAAAACTTTTTTACATAAAATTGTCTGAACCATTATTATATTATGTTTTGTTTGTGTTGCTGTGAAGAGGAATTTTACAACAGCGACCAAAACAACACTCACCTGCAATATTTAACAAACTGGGGCTGTCACTCATTAAAGGTCACCTATCATGCTATTTTTAAGCAATAGCATAGGTCTCAGATATATAAAATACATGTCTATGAAGTGTTTTGCTCAAAATACCAAACAGATCACCCATTCTAGCCATGCCTCATATCCCTCTATTTCACTTCCTGTTTCAAAAGTGCTGATTTTGGGTATAAAGCTTGATACAAAATAAAAAAGGAGGGGTCTGAGCTCATGCGGGACCCGGCAGCTACTGTCTAAACTAAATACTGCCGTGATGAAATGCCATATCATGGATTATCAAGGATTATTTCTGAAACAGTATGGAGCTCAAAGGCTTTCTCTCTTGCCGGTTATACCACAAGGTGAGTTCCTTTTTATTTCCTGCTTCTTCAGACACATGCTCTCCAGTACAGGTTAGCTCTGAGTGTTAGCGATGCTAATGTAAACACCGACCATATTACGTCCGACTGACGGACTGACGGACGACTTCTCACTTCAAAAAATGTTTAAGAAATCTAGACCGCAAAAGAATTAAACAAGTGAGTGCCTGTTTTTCCCATGGATGTATAATAAGAACAGGATACAGCGTCGGAGGCCTCGTTCTTTCCTATGAGAGCTGCTCAGCCGTCAAAGCTTGAAAGTATTTGGCACAGCTGTAATAATGACCAACAGTCGTATCTGGAGTGTAAAAGATGCTCTTTGCTGTCTAATGTCGCTCATATTGTTGTTGATTAAACTTAAACTTATATCTTCCAGACATCTTTGAGATGCCATGGTTTTATTTTATTCTCCAAATTCTGTAAAAGATTATAATGTATTAACATGTCCCCTTGAGGGAGAAGAACCACGGCTTCTTTTTCTTTCTCTTCAACAATAAAATGAAAGCATTCTCCAAGTATGTTTTTACTTAAAGTCCTTGTTTACATGCGTAACTGCCGGAGCAGCACATCAACAATTCTTAGCTTTGTGCTACAAATTCAAAATGTCACACGTTAACACTGATCAAAGCTCACTTTCTCCTAACAAAATAATATTGCACTTAACATCCTTGCACTCCAGCCGCCATTATTCTCACACTTAATATATATATATACTGACGTCCTTTGCCTCTTGCATTCACACAGATGTAGATTATCCTCATACAGAAACATCAGTAAGAAAGTCATAAAAAAAACACAGGGGGGGCCTAGAAATTACACTAGTTTTCAAAAGGAAGTATTCTACACTATACTTGTACAAATCTCAGGGTTTTTTTTTTTCATGTGCTATACAGCAAGAAGAAATAGTTTTTTTATTTCAATTTAAAATGCCCGCAGGCTACTGCTCTTCCTCATTTTCCTGTCCCGAACCCTCGGAGCGATCCCCTTCTAATCGATCTGAAGACAAACAAAGCAAGATTTCAACGAAGGGGACAGGAATCGACATTAATAGGTGACATTTATTTATACAATTTGCACGATGAAATAAATGTGAGAGAGTGTGTTTGTACCTGATCTGATGTGATTAAGGGAGGCCAACATTCGGAGCATGAAAGAGGCCGGGACTGTGATTGTGTTCCTGGTTTCCTCTAGCATCAGCTCATTTCGAGTGATTACCTAAAACAAATTAGGAGAAATTAAAAAGACAAAGAGGGAATGTGAATAATCTGACAGACGGGAGGAAGGTTTAAAAAGACAAAGTACCCTCATCTGAACAAAAACTCAAAACATCAGCTCAAATCCACCTAATGTATTAGATATAAAACCCTGAAATTAACTCTCTTCATAGTAGGGCTGCTCAATTAATCGTATGTTAATCGCAATTACGATTTTGGCTTGCAATGATTATGAAAACAACATAATCGAAATAAAACGATTATTTTTATTTAAAAAACATTTTTTTGTGGGATTTCAGTTGAATTATACTTAAAGGGGACCTATCATGCAAAATGCACTTTTGTACGTCTTGTATACATGAATATGTGTCCCCGGTGTTCCAGGGAACTCACCAAGTGTCAGAAAACACAACCCTCTCTATTTTCCTCCATACCCAAATCTCTAAAAAAGGGGCTGCAACGGATCTGATAAAAACTGATCTAGATTTGAACTCTGTCCTGACGTCAGGACGGTGGCGCTACGGCTATTGGGCCAACTCCACCAATCAGGAGGAGACAGCCACGGCCATTGCCGTTCGAAAGCGCTGGAGACGCTGTAGTACATATGCCAGGCCAGTAGATGGTGCTGTTCTCACAGAATCAACCCTTGCAAAAACAGAGCTAAAAAAGTGCACATTGAGCGAAATGAGGCATGGCTAAAATGCATGATCTGTTTGGTATTTTGAAAAAGTAGTAAAAAGTATAAATATGCCTTATATAGGTATGGTCCTACACTATATTATTATAATATAGCATGATAGGTCCACTTTAAAGTTCAGGGTAATCAACTGTTAAAAACATATTGTTCAACATTTTTTTTTTCAAAGTAAATGGATAATGGATAATCGTTTTTTATAATCGTGATATCAATTATTGACCCAAATAATCGAGATTATGATTTTTGCCATAATCGAGCAGCCCTACTTCATAGTCAGTTTCAGGACTCAGTGTTCATTATTTTCTTGGCTAGAGTTAGGTGACACCAGCAATTGAAACAGGAACACAATCCATTTATCGGCAACTTAAACCATAAATAACATGTTAATAAGGTCACAAATGAACATGTTATATATGGTTAGTTGCACTTGTAGGTTACAAAAGTGTAGGGGATTTAATAGGGGAGAAAAAGCACACCTTACCCGACATAAATGTACACTTCCATTATATCGCTTAACTATTTGAAATCCTCTCTTTTTGAACACGAGGGAATATATAATATTGTTTATGAGCAGATCAGCATTAAACAATCGATCCACGGTCATACCTCATTAGCGAGGATTCTGTTGAAAGACGCCGCCTGCTCCCGTGGCGACCAAATCTTGATATCGTAGTCAATCCCCGAAGAAGCCAGAACTGAAACACGGAAAATCATCGTTACACACTTAAACTCCCCGTGGGATAGTCTGCAATACTCATGTCACTTAGGATCATTTCTGCATTACATCGACAGTTTGATCAATAATTAATAAGAATAAATAATTCCCAATACTGCTACACCACTGTATGGATTGTATTATTACATTCTCACCTTTTTATTATTGTTTTATAATGTGCACATATTTTTATTTTATTCTAAAACAATGATAATAATCTTTTATATAGCATGTTTCAAGCAGAGTTACAAAGTGCCTTCACAAAATGAGAGTAAAATCAAATGTAATGTCATAAAAAATATACATAAAAATCACATGTTTTAGAAATGGGTTTTTAAAAGTAATTAAGTTTGCAGCCCTAATCTCCTTAATTTTAATTAAATGGAGCAACTGTTACAAAACCACATTTCCTGAAGTGTTCAGATTCTGTTTTTGAGTGGGGGTGCGGGGGGACTCACTGGGGTCGTAGGGGTGCGGCTGCAGGCAGTTCACCACGTGGTTGTCGGCCTCCAGCAGCATGAGGTGCTCCCCTGTGTGTCGGTCCCAGATGAAGATGTGGCCGCAGTCTGAGCCGCTCATCACAAAGTTGTCGCCCCAAAAACAAGACTCCTTTATCTGGACCACACAGAAAATATTTGTTTGCATTATTGTGTCACTCTGGTGTTTTACATTTCCCTATTATACAGTATTTCATCAATATATTATAGGTCTCAGATATATACAAAACATGTCTCTGAAGTGTTTGGCTCCAAACACCAAACAGATCATTGCAGCATCCCATAATCCCCTCTGTTTCAGCCCTGTTTCAAAAGTGCTGATTCTCTGTCTGTTACTTTAGATGAAAATAAGGAGCCCCTCCCCACGCCCCTCTGAGAGATATTTGGTTACAAAGAACACAATGGTGCTCTAGGAGGAGATTCAGGTGATAAGGGGGGGGGGGGGGGGGGGGGTTACCTTGGTTGGTTATTGGCTAATGGTTACACAAGCCAAAAAAACGCTATGACATCATGAAGTGGCCAAAATCTGATCAGCTCATTTTCAGACAGGTTTTTATATAAATGGATCAGGACAGAAAGAGAGAGAATCTTTGTTCCTGAAACTTTCAGAATCTCTTTACACAGAGGGGACACATGTTGATGAAGAAGAGACATGAAAAAGAGGGGACACATGTTGATGTAGAAGAGACATGAAAAAGTGGATTTTGCTCAATAGGTGACCTTTAAAGGAGTTAGTTCTGATTCACTAAAGTCCCATTAAAACACAAACAAACTGTCCTCAAGGGAGTCATTCAGCCCAGCTGTTGTTTATAAATGTAAAGTAATATAAACTGTCCTTTTGTTTGTTTACATTTGTCACATTCATTCTTGAGATATGGCAAAAAAAAACGAATCAGTTAATTCAAGAAATTATTTTAAAGCCAACAGACAACCCAAAATCATAGAGCCTCTGTCCAAGGCTGTCGGAGACATACGGTGGTTGTTTTTTTGGACAGATTGAGACTAGCCGTTTCCCTGTTTCCTGTCCATGCTAAGCTTAGAGTCTCCTGACCTCAGCTTTACCCCACACAGGACAGTGGTAACGCTCTTCTCAGCTAAGAAAGCAAGTAACTGTATTCCTTAAACATATTGAACCATTCCTTCCAGAGGCCACTGAATGCGAGGTCAAAGCAGTACCATTGTCCTGGAGTTGCGGTGGCCTTTGTAGACCTGCTTGACCAAGGGTATCCTGATATTCTGGGTCTCGCTCTCCTCCATCTCCCGTCGTTCTTTCCTCCTGCGGAAAAGCTCCTGGATACGAGCGGCTGCTGAGCGTCTGGAAAACACAAGAAAAACAAAGCATGTGATAATAATGTTTCCAGAAAAACCAAAAAAAAGACACATGCTGTCTCTTATAGAGAGGCGAAGTCCCTCCCTTTCCGGGGGACCTCCATGGGACCTTATTTCGGAAAACTTATGTATTGAAGTCAATGGAGAGAGAAAGATTATCTTTCGATCCCGTTTGAATTGTGCCACGAATTAAACGGGATCGAAAGATAATCTTTCTTTCAGAATGAGGCGAAAAGTATTAAAAGAGGTGAAAATCACTGCAAGTCTGGGCGTGTTGAGAGCTGTACATACACACAAGGGGAGTTAGTCGGTTCGTAAGAGCCAGCATGCGGGACCGGGATTCTGGGATTTGTAGTCTTTCTAGTTGCGTATTTTTCATAGTCTTATATTTCAACAGTTTTACGACAAACTGTGACTTTTTTGACATTGAAATTATTTTTTAAGATTGACAAACATCATATGTGTAATTCGTGGCACAATTCAAACGGGACCGAAAGATACGTTTTCTCTCTCCATTGACTTCAATACATAATTTTTCCTAAATAAGGTCCCATGGGTCGGAAGTAGATGGGCGTGACTTCGCTTCTCTATTCTTATGAGCCCCATGCATTGATACTTACTTTACTTATTTTATTATAGAAAATGAACAAACCCCCAAGCCAGGAAGCAGCCTCTTTCAGACAGAACACATGATGACTGAATTAGGCTCTTAATGTTGTGGTGCAAAGCCTTCTCCATGAACTACATGAAAGTAGTCACCAATTCTGGGTCATTATTAGTTTAAAAAACGCTCCTCTGAGGAAATCAAACCTTTACATGTGTTCAGATCTTGCCATCATGCTTCTTATTCCAACCCTCTTCATTAAACAATCTTCAAAATGCTGCAGTGATGCTGCTACTCATGTGTGTGTCAGTACTCACATGCACATCACTCTGCTCTACAGATAAAGCTGTGTGTGTTAGTTTTTCGTGAGTGAAAGGACCAAACCAAGACAAATCCTCTTCATCATGTTGTGCTGTTGAGTTTTTAAGCTCTGCTGCATGTCACACACCTGACAGGTTAGATGCTTTTAGTGCAAACACTTTACCTGATCATCCTATCTCCTACTGCAGATCCTCTGGAATTTAATCTATATTAGTAGTAAAACAGTCAATGGGAAGGCATCACAAAATAATCAGAATACCCACCTTCTAAATTAAACAAAAGCAATGAGATAATAACGTGAATTCAAAAGTACATTTTCTTGCTTGTTGTCAGTGAATAGAGTGGTGCAGGAATGAGTCTTAAAACCCGGGTATAAGTTAGCATTTTAGCACTTATTTTTAGCCGTCTTGAACAAACGGTCCGAATGAGTTTTTGGTTCGATTCTTGAAATACGATTTTACAAGATTTTTCCGTTTTGTTCTAGGAATAAAAACACATGAAATAACCCGCTAATGATTGTCTGAAGCCATGTGTTGTAAAAAAAAGTGACTAAATAAAGACTACTAAACGTCATCATGCTGACCATTAGCCACCGTTAGCTTTAGCCGGGGTGACGAGTCGTCATGCGACCGTGATGTAGTTCTTTTACGGTTAGATTTTTACTTCTGGTTGATTGCATTTATGCTTCAATTATTATAAAGCGCTGTTAATATGTTGAGATTATCACACAAGTCCACCTCTCAAAGACTGCAACAACTACTATTTTAGAAATACTTATGGCTATTTTACTAATATATATTTAGACCAAGTGTAAATATGCACATTGACATTGAATTTGATCTCGTTGCACTGTCATCGCTACTACCTCTGCTTTTACTCTTATTTATTTATTGTGTCTATTTTTTACTGCAGTGAGAGTTGCCAAAGAAATGTCGTTGTACTTTGTATGATGACAATAAAGATATATTATATTCTATTCTATTCTATTGTTCCCTGCAGAATTACAAAATCCAAAGGAAAAATCCCATTGATTTGTTTATAGTGTCGTGGACAGTCCCCATTGATCAACTGTCACCAAAAAACAGTAAATGGGGCAGCTTTAGCCAACATTGCTAATTTCCAGCTGTTGTCCAGATGGTAATAGACACCTTTAAAATCACAATATATCAACAGCATTAGTTATAAAAAAAAAAAAGGATGAAAGACAAGTAGGCGAAAGGATATGCAAACTTCCGGGTCAGCCTACAGAAAAACCCCTGCACCACTGTATAGACAGATTGTTTGCGGCGTACCTCTGGCCCTGACCCCCGAACCTGGTGGACGGGATGAGGATGGGGTCATCGTCGCTGTCGTCAGAGTCCTGGTGGGGCCGTGCCGCCTGACTCTGGCCCTCCTCGCCCCCCTCCTCCCCTCGGGGCTCCGCTCTCCTGCAGCCCCCCGTCCTGTCCTCCGTGCCCACAGGCGGACTGCTCTCCGCCCCTGAAGGAGCCACGGTTTCCCACTGAGAGGATCCAGCAGCAGCAGCAGCAGCAGCAGCCTGGGCCCCGGAGCAGGAGGCGGCCGCGACACTCTGCTGCCCCGAGGACAGAGAGGGAGCTGAAATACAACCAGAATGAAGTTTAAGGCCAAGTACGCTACACATACAAGGATTTTGCTAGTGTATCATAGAGTATACATATATACCTTTAGATGAATTGCATTTTAAAACACAGGGTTTCGCCACAAAATGCAGTTGTAGAGCCTTTACTCGACATGCAAACAAATGCATATTAATTACATTGTAATCTAGGATTATATAGAAGTATTGAAAAAAACAACTTTCTAAATATTCTTAGATACAAATCAATGTTTACATTAAGAATATGACAAAGTAAAAGACGTATTAGTCTGTGTTTTCTAAATTGGGGTTTTCTATTTTTTTGTGTTTTTAAACGTTTTTACATCATGTACGAGGGTTTTCAGTCTGTGGCTATAAGTATGGTTTTATTGTCTCGTTCTTTTACATACATTTACTTTTGTCCTATCGGTTTTGTTTAAATGTATATGGTAAATGGACTGTACTTACATAGCGCTTTATCCAGTCTTTACGACCCCTCAAAGCGCTTTACATACTACATGTCATTCACACCCATTCACACAGAGCAGTGTACCTTACTCTAGGAACTAATGGCGCGTTTCCACTACAGCGCGGAGCACGGTTTAAGAGGGCTGTGACGTCAGCGGCCCGTCTTTGGTTGCGTTTCCACTTGGCCTAGTACCGGCCGGCGGGTCCTAATTCACAGTTTTTCTGGCCTCATAAAATCGTGGTTCGAGGGCCAGAGACAACGAGGCTGAGTCGGGCTGAGTATGCTAAACTAGAGAGAGCATCGCTGGCAAGGGGGCTACAACTACAACAAGATGGACATATTTGACCGTGATTTAATTGTAATACACGTTTCAAAATGATGCCGAAGTAACAACATACTGATACCGGTTAGTAAAAACCATGAATTAATGCTTTGTCAAGTCTGCAGACAGACGGCAGGGGAAAAACCTTTTAAAATGCTTGTTTTCTAAATGGAGATTGGCTAAGCTAACGCAGTATATGCTCCGACCGTCCACACTCACAACGGCCTACAGACATAAATAAACCAGCGACTGTATTCACCATGACACAGGCAGTCTGTGGTTTGTACTTGTTTAACTTTTGTCTAGTTTCTGAACAGATATGAGGAGCTGTGAGCTCTGAGTGCTAACAGCTAACGGCTGTGTTGTTTTTCTGGGGTTCTCATTGAAGATCACGTCACGGCTCCGCCTACACTGCGTTACTATAGACACTACCCCATCCTAAACTGTAATGGTAATGCGCCATAAAGTGAGCCAGTCCTAACGAGGCCCAGCCATACCGAGCGGGGCCGAGCGAGGCCGTGTAGTGGAAACGCGCCATAACATTCATACACATCACACACCATTGGCCATCGGGAGCAACTCAGGGTTAAGTATCTTGCCCAAGGATACATCGACATGTTGACTGCACGGGCTGGGATCGAACCCACAACCTTCTGGTTGAAAGACGACCGCACTCCCTCGCAGCCACAGTCGCTATATATGCTGCTTTTATATATATTTATTGATGTACAGCACTTTGGTCAACTTTTTTTTAAATGTGCTATATAGATAAAGTTGGATTGGATTGGAAATGACTGTGTGCAGTATCAAACATTTTGAAAGGGAAAGTGACACTTTTTAAAAAGATGTGCAACATTTAAAGGGACACTGCAAGTAGGACTTTGTATACAAGTTGTTGAATGCTTGTAATATTTAAACATGAATATAAGGACTCACTTTGCTCTGCGGCTGAGCTCTCCGTGGACAGACTCTCTCGGTTCACTGCAGGAACAGATTCAGATCTTTTGGGACCCCCGCTGCCCATAGAGCTCGATGTGCTACTGCTCCTGTGAGGGAGATACAAACAGTTACAAAGAGGGTCTCAAGCCACTGTGTTTTCTTACTTCTTCCTCACTAGGGCTGGGCAATAAGAGAAAATCAGATATCAACTAATTCCTGCAGTTTGACCACTCGGGCTCTAGAGGGTCCATTATCATATGTTTGAGGAAGAAGGAGCGACTACGTTAACATAAACATTTGTTCAGAAATTATAATTAGTGCTAAAATGAATAAACTTCCATGACAATTCAATAAAGTCAGACTGAAGCATCCTTTGTGCTCCAGTCAATCCTCGCAGTAAACACAGAGCTGATCCCAGATCAAATGCACGCTGAAGGCTCTTTGAGCAGGTTGTCTCTCAGTGATTGTGCTGTTATGTTAAAGGTTTGTTGTTCATGTGTTGTGTCTTGATATGTGTCCATGTTGATGTTACACATGGAGCTGCTGTGATGCAAGTCAAATGTCAGACTTGATCTGACCATTAAAGTATTATCGTATCGTATCGCAAAACAATACATGTGTTAAAGGGGAGAATAAGAAACTATGCGACCCCTCACCACTCATCAGTGAAGTCCAGCTTAATGGTGCTGGTGGTGGTTCCCTCGGAGCTGTAGTGCAGGCTGAGGACGGGCTCTGCTGCGCTGGGCCGACTTGTGCTGCTCAGGGTGGAGGTGGAGGAGGAGGTGGTGGAGGATGTGGAGGTGGAGGAGGAGGAGGTGGTGGAGGTAGTGGGAGCGTTAACCGGTGCAGAAACAGGTTGATCAGGAGGCGAACCTGCAGCTTCTGTTGCTCCTGAGAGAGAAACACAGGCAAAACAAGCAACAAGGATTTATTCTAATCTGCTCTGACAGTTATTCTGATAAAAAAAAAAGAAGTTTTTCACAGCATTTATTTGTGTTTAAAGGCACACACGGAAACATACACCCTTCTGCTGCATCATTTCCAAACACAAACATGCAGCGGACTAAAAAGTAGACACTCTGTGACGACTTTCAGCAACACGCCACAAACACATCAGGACACACAGGTCAAAGCCGCTGAAGGAACATCACACACACGCTGGTTATTACAGTTTAGTTTGTAGTGGATTTTTAAGGTGATAAGGACAACTGATTTTTAAGCAGTTCCCTTTAAAATCCATCACAGCAACATTTGTTTGCTATCAATAAGAACAGCGAGAGCATGATACATGATGAGGTTTAAAACAAGTCAACTTTAAGCCTCAAGTAGAAAGTAGAACTAGTATAACAACCTAGATGCAATGATTATCAATCTTGAAATTGATAAACACATCACAGATGTTTCAATTTCTATGATTAAGTTTATGCTTTTGTAACACACACACACACACACACACACACACACACACACACACACACACACACACACACACACACACACACACACACCACACACACACACACACACACACACACACACACACACACACACACACACACACACACACACACACACACACACACACACACACACACACACACACACACACACACACACACACACACACACACACACACACACACACACACACACCACACACACACACACACACACACACACACACACACACACACACACACACACACACACACACACGAAATCAGAGGTATTACATTGGCATGCGACACTTTCTTAAAAATATGCCCCAAACACTTTTTATCATACATTGAAAACCTGCTTCTTTTGTATTCATTTAAATGTCATTGTTTGCCTATTGTTGCTGCAGTTTTTCAAGTTATATATTTTATCCAGCCTTGTTTAATACAAATAAAAATCAATAAACAGATTTATGTAAAACATGGGATAACATGTGTTTTATATATTTAGTTTTTGTTGGAAATTTGGGTGAATTAACCCCTAACGCATATGTAAAGAAGTGTGTTACTCCACCTGAACAATGCGTACCTGATCAATGTTAATAATTGAATATTGATACAAAATAATATTGCTTGATTAATGTCAATGACACAAAAAAACACAAGAGATTATCATTATTAATTTACTGAGACTTTAATTACTATTTCTGTTGCTATATTAGTTGAAGTCACAGTTACTCTGGTCAGATAGAGACATGTCTATCTGGAGGCACATCAACATGTGTCTGGGCAGATAATAATTATAATAATAATAATAATAATAATAATAATAATAATAATAATAATAATAATAATAATAATAATAATAATAATAATTTCATCCCACAGGCCATAAGACTGTTAAACACCTGAACTCACATATATCAATATTCCAATTACTGTATATAGACTATTCTGCACAGTTTCTATCATATTCTGTTTCTATTCTATTTTAATGTACTAGTACTATTGTATCTGTTTTATTGTGTTGCACTGTTGGAGGAGCCTGTGACCTAAGATGTTCATTGTCATAACTTCACTGTAGCTATGCACACGTGACAATAAAAGCCTTGAAAGTTGAAATGGGAACAATGGGAAGATGTGGACAGAGAAACTAGAAGCATGAAGACACATGGAGGACAGACTGCAGAGGGTTGAGAGAAAGTGTTTGTGTGTATGAGAAGCGGGCGAGGAAGACAAAGCGAGAGGCAGGGGCGGGGGGGGGGGGGGGGGGGGAGGACGCACCCTGCTGTTCGTCAAGAGTCATGGATCCCAGCTGTTTGTTTACCACAGACGAGGGGGAATCTGGAACACAAATGAAACCCACTAAACATCGGACACAGAGGCTGAGGACTTCACACAGTCGTCACGCAGGAGGGTTAAAAAACGTCAGTCATGTTAAAGAAGTAAAAACGGTCCAAGGCCAAGCTGTAAAATCAGCCAAAGGTTCATCTGAGCATTTCACATCCACTCGATGAGCAAAATGAGTCTCAGAGATTAGTAAAAACATGACAAGTTCAAACATGCTTACTACATGTAGTGCTTAAAAAAAACGTTATTCCCTGCAATGGTTTCATACGCATCAAGCTCACAAACATTATAATTACATTTTGTTTGCCTTTAAAACAATCCTAATGGGTCCAATGTGTTTTTATTTGTTATGAATTTAGTTAGAGAAGTGACAGCCAATCAAAAGCCTTACGGAACCGACTAACCCCCCTTGTGTGTATGTACAGCTCTCAACATGCCCAGACTTGGAGTGATTTTCACCTCTTTTAATACTTTCCGCCTCATTCTGAAAGAAAGAAGTGAAATGTGCCAACGTGACGGCCGTCTTGGTGTGTGGTGCGAGACGGGAGATGTAGTTCATTGAGCGGTTTCACACAAAAAAAAAGTGTTACTTCACAGTTTTACAAAAAATTCACAAAAAATTCACAAAAAATTATCTTTTAAATTGACAAACATCATATGTGTAATTCGTGGCTCAATTCAAACGGGATCGAAAGATCATCTTTCTCTCGCCATTGACTTCAATACATAATTTTTCCGAAATAAGGTCCCATGGAGCCCCCCTGGAAAGGGAGGGTCCTCTCTATTGTAACACTACCAATGCAAGCAATTGCCCTTTCAATTAATGAATGACTTTTTGGTGTCATATAACACATTTAAAATGTCATACATGCAGCTTGTGAATGTGACTGCAGTTTTAAATCCCTTAAAGAGTCCCTTAAATCTAACCAGGACAAACCCTCTAACATGTCCTAGTCTCTTGATTACATATCGTCCCTTTAACATAAAGGCTCAGAGATATTAAATGCACTTGTTCGCATAAAGAGCACTATAATAAATACATTATTATCTTTAGTTTAACAAAATCTATTCAATAAACCATTCTGTTAAAATGTAAATGTGCTACTTTTACATTTCAAAGTTGACAGTGTAAGCTAAAAGTATTTTTTATGACTTTCAACAAGACAAGACTTTCTCTGTCTTTCTCTCCTTCTTTATTTGGACTGCATGGATTCATAAATGAGTATGCAGCAAAACATGCTCTACACACAGCATCTGATCAAAGTAAAGTAATATATTGTCATTATATGCTTGTGCACTGTCAGACATTAGAAAGTCTTCAACTTACTTCCAAAATAAGTTATCTTTGCACCAGAAGAGTTGTGAGGCTGTTTCTGTTGAGACTCTAAGTTAAAGGTGGGGTAGGTAAGAATGGAGAAACCAGCTCGAGTGCGCTAGAATTTGAAACTACGCAGCCGACAAAAATCTGCCCCTTCCTTCAGACTTCCTTACAGAGCCCCTCCTCCAACACACACGAACGCGCACATGACCAATGAGGGCATGAGATAAGTTTTTCCACGAGATGGAAGGCTGACAGGCAGGTAGGCCATCCAGTTATTTTAGCCGGGCCGGCTCAGATGATTGGTCGTGCTTTTTACAGCGCCACGGCTTCCACATTTTTTAATGTATTTATTGTCAAAGCATTTAATGTATTCATTGCTATCGGGATGTTAAGAGCATTCCATGGAATATAACAAAAAGTGTTTCTGAAGTGAATTACCTACCCCACCTTTAAGTCACAGGAAACATATTTGTCATGTGACTAACATGACGCCATCATTTAACCAGGAACAGTAGATAGAAAAGGGCTTTATATGTGAATCCCAAGTTTGAGTGCGATCAAAGCAAAGTCAGCTGATCAGTATGCATCATTAAAACACGTGTGAACAACCACATGAGGATGCCAAAAGCAGAAGCTGGTGCCACTCGGGTGAAAACTCAAGCAACGAGAGAGGAGCGATGGAGTGACGGCATTAGTGAGTGAGGGGCTGAACAAACAGCAGAGGGCGACTCGGGGTTAATAAGTACAAGGTGCATTATTTTGGGGGAATGGAAAGAGGATCAATGTGAGATTAGTGGTCAGTTCTAGCAAGGCGGGGTCTTCCTGTAACCTCTACAAACAAACATGTCTGCCTGTCCTACACAGAGGGGAGGGTAACCTGTGAGGGGTTGCATCTCAGCAGCAGAAGATGAAGCAGCTCTTTGTGACTGTCTCTCAGGGGCTGAGGTGGAAGGAGAGGAGGAAGAGGCAGATGGAGAAGAAGAAGAAGAAGAAGGAGAAGAACGGGCGGCTCGCGGACCCATTCCTGGGGGGTCGGCCAGCCGGAGTAACCTCTGCAAACGCCTACACACTAAACTTATGGGCAGCCGACGAGGACCGTACTCTGACGAAGAGGCAGAGGAAGAGAGAGGGAGAGGGAATGCATGATTTAAGGAGGAGGGGGAGGATGTCAGGGAAACAGAAAATAAACAAGGAAAAGGACAACAGGATGCGGAAGTAAAGGGGGGGGGGGGGGGGGCTGCTTGACTGGAGTTGCTCCAACAAACACACACAGCTACTCACAGGGGCGATGGTCTGAGGATGAACTGAGCTGAAGAGTCAAATGTGAATTTGTGCGTACCAGAAGGTGTGTAGCTGCTCTCTTACCTGAGAGAGCGGGGGTGGGCGTGGGGGTCCCGGTGGTGTCGGGCGAGGAGGAGGAAGGGACTGAGCTCTCCACTGAAGAGGAGGTGGACGGAGGAGGTGCTGTGACTGTTGATGACGACCCTGAGGATGAAGAGGAGGTGGATTTAGGGATGGCTGTGGCGGCGGCTGCTGCAGGTCCGGCTGGCTCCTCCGGGGGGGTTGGCTCTGCAGTCCTCTGTGGATTTGCAAACAGATGATAGCCCGCCGGAGCAGGCAGAGCAGGAACACTCGACGCCCCCCCTAGACGCACAGCGGCCACTGAAACAAGAGGAATGATCAGGATTAATTTATGAATTTGTTATGATGTTTTGATTAAATCTCACATTTTAAAATCCGACTACATGGTCAATTATGAATATCTATCACCAGCATTTGTGTTGCTGACACATATATGTAACTAAGGTAACTGAGTTTGAGTCTTTATCTAAAAAAATTGAAAACTCAACTGACTGGGGCTGGCCTTTTTTTTATTCAGTAACAATGCACTTTGATTAATTATTACTATACAGTAAAGGCACCAGTGTTAGCCAAAATTATAATTTAAAACTTTTTTAAGAAAAAAAGATCTAGAAATAGATTATACAATATTTATCACATTAAAGTATGTTGAAAAGATGCCAACAGCCAAATTACCCTCATTTAATCTGCAAAATATATATTACATTTGTTTGAAAACTGAGTTTGTTTGCAGGAATATATTGCCCTTTAAATAAACAAAACCCAACATAAACAGACATCCACACAGGGGTCATTCCAGGACTCATGATGTGTCTGATTGGCTGTGTGTGTGGACTCTCGTCTCACCTGTGGGCCGTGTCTGCGGTCGGGTTCCTCGGCTGCTCTGAGCCTCGCTGGCCTCCTCAAACCACCGAGACAACATGTCCGACATCCTCTGCATCAGAGACACGTTCGGGCTCTGCTCCCCTGTGATAGTGAAGGATAAAAAAAGGTTAACAGCTGCTGGACGTATTCAAACAAACATGACAGAGGCGGATATGTGCCATAATATTTGATTGACGTAGTTCATAGGGACTGGTGTTTCTTATGTAAGGCCTTAGAAAAGAAAGGGGACATTTCATTTTGGCAAATAATGATTAGTTGACGAGCCTCATGCTTTGGAAATTAAAACATTTCAACAAGTGATTAATTAGGGGAAATAGTGAAAGTAAGGCGTTTGTGCCAAATCAGGGTATATGCAGGAATCCTGAAGTCAAATGTAAAACCTTTTAAGACCTTTTTTAAGACCCTTTCCATACATTTTAAGACCTCATCGCCACTTCGAGTTCTAACCGGTTACATTGGCGACACACTTTACCTCACATTTACTATATATATACAGTATTGATTGTCCTTCCTCCTTATCTTCCAACCATTTGGACGCAAACTTGCATTTCCCCATAACGATGTTGTTTAACAACCGGCGTAAACGGGCCTTCACGTGCTATCAATTAGTGAGCGTGCGATGTCCTGTTCAGATGACGTCAAATCCAACGGGATGCCATAAATAAACTACACAGAATCACACTACACACCTACGCAATGATTACATTCAGGCAGACTGTAGAATACAACCTCTTTGGACAATTTATATACTTATTGAAAACAAGCTACCAAATGTAATACCTTGGAAAATGCCGTTTAATACTTTTTAATAGCCTTAACTTTCGCTAAATTGATTTATCAACTTTTAATACTTTTTAAGACCCCGCGGACACCCTGTAAATCTTAGTAAGAAAATCGTATTTTTCTTCTGTTTTGGTATTTTTTAGATTAAAGAATCCATTTAAAAACCCTTTGAAAAACAACAATCCATTCGTCAAACATATTTTATTTGTTCTGAGCTGTATTTGGTGTCTTCCAGGTTTGTTTGGGTTTCTTCCCAGTAGAAGAGGGCTATGTTTTGTGATATGTAGTTATTGTGACATTAGCATTGAAGTGGAACACAGACATGGATTTGTTTAAAGGAGCCACCTAAATATTGGTGGGGGTATCACTAGCAACTGCTTTCATGTGTAAGCTGAAATGCTGCAGTTAGGCACAGCTGAATAAATGTGAATTAAAAAAACGTTTACGCTCCAAATTTGCAGCCTTGCAAGAAAATGTGAATATGTGAGGGGGGGGGGGGGGGGGGGGGGGGCGTTGGGAAAGTCTCAGAGCCCGGATCTGTAACCTGAGCTCTGTGCTTTAAACTTAACAAGCAGCAACACATACGCGTCAGTTGCTGTGTCCGTCTTACCGTCTCTCTCCCTCTCGCTCTCAGGGCGAGCGCGGGGTCCAGTGTCAGACCAGTCCCCCCGCAGGCGGAGGCGCTTCACTGGAGGCTGTCTCAGCTGTCTCAGAAACTGACACACACACACACACACACACACACACACACACACACACACACACACACACACACACACACACACACAACACACACACACACAACACACACACACACACACACACACACACACACACACACACACACACACACACACACACACACACACACACACACACACACACACACACACACACACACACACACACACACACACACACACACACACACACACACACACACACACACACTTTGTCAGTCAAGGCATGGTCAAAAATAGCCCCACTGCCAAAGCAAAACACTGCTCGTCTCTGTCAGCGTCCTTTTTTTTTTTAAAGTGCCCCCTCCTGGCAGAGGTTGCCTCCATTTTCCAGTCCCCTGGCGCTCTTTGCAAGGCAACAGGCCGCGAGCCAGAAATAGAAAAAGGGGGTCTTAGTGCAGGGACTATCAACTGCTTTACTTTAGGAAATGTCATCAGGTCTGGTTATGGGCTTGAGGCGGTGAAAAGGAGCAGAGCGGGGCAGAGATAGTGGGATAACTCAGAGAGCAGAGGGCCCTTAAGAAACCAGGCTACAGGTGAAGGAAAGAGAAAGAGGGGAGGGGGGGGGGGGGTAATGAGCCTCTGCTTGGCCCACTCAGCCTGAACTATTTTGGAGGATAGAGGAACACTGCCTACGTCGGTGGCTGTATTTGGAAAGGAATGTGTGCGGTGGTTGCATCCCGACACAGCTGAACTCCCCACGAGGCTGGTGAAAGTGTGTTAGGGTTAACACTTTCACTGTTTACCTGGAAGGCTTTTCTTGGCCACACTTTCTGTTTCTGTTTATTTTCTTTGGTACATATACAATTATAATTAGATGCAAACCGTGGGTGCCAGACTATTAGAAAACAGTGTCAACAAAAAAAGGAAAAGCCTACAGTCTTGCAACGAAATACTTTAAACTGCCCAATAAAGATGATCTATATAAAGCAGAGAAAAATAGGAAGATTTCCTGCTTTTTCTCTGTTTTGTATAAAACTTAAATGAATATCTTTGAGTTTTTGACCAACAAAACGAGAGAGAAACTGGTATGTACTTTGTGACACCAATAGACCAAATGATTTATAGCTGAAACAAAATAAACAGATAAATCAATAATGAAAAATATCGTTGGTTGCATTTCTATTCATCAAGCTCCATAACAGTTTACAATTATATTTATTTTTAATTTAAACATGCTGCTCTGGAGCATATCTTTTTTATTTGTTGCAACCCATCGAATTGAAAGTGCTGAATATACTGACCCAAAGACATATCACTGTCCTGCACCACTATCGTTACTAAAACCAGGAATCCCTCAACAAAAAACATGCCCGTTTGTTAAACTGGTTTCAAAATGGTGGAAGGAGCTCTCCATTGATACCAGGACAAAAGTTTGTTTCCACTGCACGAAAGAAAATCTTATTAGAATGTATCGCTTAAAAATGGTAAGGGTTATTGAAATGTACCGGCAGGAAGCTTGCTGATTTGAGTTTGCATCTCCATGTTGATTATGGTACAAGTCTCTGTACTGTATGTAAATGTACAGCAGTGATGGTGTAATATGAGGAGCCTGACTCCATGGCTCACCTCATCCCTCGTCTCGCTAGGCGGGCCCTTCAGCTCTCGGGCCTGGTCGTCTTTGGGGTCGAACAGGTAGATGTAATCGGAGGAGTAGCTGACCAGCACCTCCTGGCCGTCCGCGCTATAGCAGAGAGACGTCACGCGGCACGACTTGTTGGACAGGTGAGCGGGGACGAACTTCACACACATCCCCGTCGTCCCCCGGCCCATGTAGTTACCTGAGGACGAAAGAAAATCCCTGTTAACCTCAGATAATCAAACTTGCCAAAAACCCAAATACCACATTTTGAAACTATTGTTATTTTATTTTTTGTAATATATTTTTTATTGACATTTTGGCAGCAAACAATTACAGTGTTTTTTCAAGACGTAATAATTGTACATCTTAAGTTTGTCTGTCCGAAATGCCTTTTTCTTTTTTTACACAAAGATAAAATAAAAACAGTAAAAAGTACGAACATTAGGGAGTGATCAGGACTTCACAGTTAAATCATACGTTTGTAAAAAATAAAATATGGCCTATTTAGTCCACTTTCTCCATCGTGACACAAATAGTTCCAGTTTGTGATTCCATTGTCACTTTCTAATGCTCTTGGTAAAAATCAAGTCATGTGAATCTACTACATCAACATGAATATAAAGACAGACGTGTGACGGCGTACCTGTGGCTCTGGTTCCCAGCATGCGTCTGTCGTAGATCCGCACCGAGCTGTCGGAGCAGCCGACGGCCAGGTAGTACGGCACCAGAGGAGAGATGGATATAGAGGTCGCTGCTCGGCGACAGTTTATCAGAATGTCCTGAAATCAGAGCAAAAACAATGAGGAAGGTTAGTACATTGAAGGTCAATGAGCGATTGACAAGGTCAGCAGGTATTTTAAGAGTCAGTATTTCCTATTGCTTTACCAAATGACTTATTACACTATTTTAAAATGAAGCTTCACATGTCTGTCGTCATGGTTTGATATTATCATCTTACAAAAAAGGGGGAAAAAGTCATTTTTTCATTGTGGTTGTATAAAGATTGGATATTTTTACAATACATTTTATTTAAAACAGTAATGAAAAAAATGCATTACACCATATTATGTAATAGCATTTTTTAAGAACGACAGCGTCAGTAACTCGTGGGGAAAAAGGGAAATTGTCGGACATAATATGCCAGTTTTTTCACAAAAGGAATCTAATAGAACAAGTCAGCGGCAAAGTGTTTCCTCGTACTTTACCAAATGTAAGAGTTCCATCTAAGTGATCAATTATTTAAACAATAATTTCAATGACAGTAGATGTCCACTTGTTACATTAACATGTTGTAGGAGTAATTAAGAGGGGGATGTAACTGAGTCTGGTAAAACTTCTGACAGTCTTAAGGTCACGAGCATGAATCCCAAACACGAAATACGAGAAGATGCAACACAATCCAACACAGTTTCTCACACACACAGTACACACAGTACACACAGTACACACACAGTACACACAGTACACACACAGTACACACAGTACACACAGTACACACAGTACACACACACAGACATTGGAAATGCTTCAGATACGGAAAATGTTTTTAAAGAGAGCTGCGCTGAAAATAAACTCTTATATCAAAAGAATGTGGAGATCATCAATACTTCATTTTTCCTAACTTCATCAGCCAAAGGAGAAGAAGGCCCATTACATCTTAAATAACACCTATTTATTGAAAAAATGCTTTAAACACTCCAATATACTTTTAATTATTTAAGATATACAGGTCAGGGACAGTAACCCTCGAAAGACGGGGCATTTTCACCCATAAAGTGCCAGTTTTTCAACATGATAGAAATCACCACGACTGCCCCCCTCACCACCACGAAGACCCCCACCCTCAGAGTACATGTATACTAAATCACAGACTGAAAGGAGAAAATCATCACAGTTGTCACCGTACATCTTTGCAGTCTTCTTTTGTACAGCTGGTCTTGGTGCGGAGGTCAAACCATCGCACCGTGCCGTCCTCCCCACACGACAGGAACGTGTAGGGGTCATTTGGTACCGTCATAATCTGACAGAGGGAAAAAGAGGAAGCTGAGGTTAGGAGACGGAAACCACGAGAGAAAGATGTTTGGGCTCCGTTTGCACAGATTTGAACAGATCCACTAAGAGCTCCAGAAATGAGCAGAGTTTGAGGAAAGATCACAATATGTTTGACCCAATACATTGACAACGATATTGTAGGGTTGACTTCTGAAGTTATAACAAAATATTAACACACGGAACATTTTGGTTAATAATCAGCAGTAATGAGGATTTATACTAAGTGGGTAAAAGCACAAAAATTGACTTGTCTGGTAAATTCAGAAAAAGGTTCGTACCGTAAAGCAGCCCTTATAACTAGCAAAAGACAACACTTCCATATTGCGAAATCTAAGACCATACATAGTCTCATATCGCTAATTTCTATATATAAATTATTAATATATTGCCGAGTCCTCCACTAAAGAGGACAGCCTTTGCATTTGCTTTCATCAACACCAACAACACATTTGAATAGCCGTTAAGCTGAAAACATGTGCAGACTTTTACTCTGTTTCCCATGTTGTAAAATTGTTATCGAGCAACCAGTCAGCGAAGACTTTTTAATGACTTTTAATAGTACTTGTAAATTTGCTGGTATTTAAATGTATGGTTCTAGACTATGTATGGCTTTGTTTTTAGTTGATTTTTAAGTTTGTACCTGCAAAGAGACTGCAAATTGAAATAAGCTAATAGCTAAATCTGGCACCCGTCATCTCTTCGTTTATTGACAGTATTGTTTTTTATGGACGGGGCCGGTTTAATTAACACTAAATAGTAATAATAGTACCTCATAAGCTGTCCCGTAGTGGCAGGTGAACTGACACTGTCTGTTGTGCTCAGGACTCTTCTCCGTGTTGGTGTAGTAGATGACGCCGTCTCCGGAGCAGGAGATGATCTCCTGGTCGTTGGTGTGGGGCATGAACTTCGCGCTGAAGATATTCGTCCGGTGGCCGGAGCGTATGGACTTCTTGACCTGAGGAAGACCAACAGAGGAGGCTGGTTTACTGTTTAATCTTCTGATGAACGCCAGAAAGTAAAAAACATTTTGGGTGCAAATAACTTGAACAGAAATGTGGTTTCTCTTGGAATAAAATCACACTGTACATTTATATATTCAGATTAATATTTAATATTCCATCACATACTTATGTATATATAATACCTTGCTTTATACCTTGTTCATTTGTAAATTCAACATGTATATTTTCTACTTTCTTGTTTATTTCTTGTCTTTTAATATTAATATTCCTTCTGTCATATATTTATGTATATATATATATTTGTATTTGTATATATAATACCTTGTTAAATTCAACATGTATATTTTCTACTTTCTTATTTATTTCTTGTCTTTTAATATTAATATTTCTTCTGTCATATATTTATGTATATATATATATATATATATATATATATATATATATATATATATATATATATATATATATATATATATATATATATATATATATATATATATATATATTTTGTATTTGTATTTGTATATATAATACCTTGTTAAATTCAACATGTATATTTTCTACTTTCTTGTTTATTTTTAGTCTTTGAATTTGTATTGTATTGTACATTGCCTTGTCTTCTTACGCTGCTGCAACACAAACATTTCCCAAATTGGGATCAATAAAGTACTATCTTATCTTATCTGAATTGTATTGATCACGACTCACCTTCTTGTTGTACGGGTTGGAGATAACCAAAAAGGTGTCGTCTGACCCCGACAAGAGATATTCACCCGTGTCGCTCCAGGATATAGTGTTGACCTGCAGAGAGACACAAGAACTCAAAATGAGATATCTACTTTGCATTTTAAATTAGCGCCGAAAGGATATGTTTATAAATAAAAATTATGCAGACAGGAAATGAAACATTGTATTGGTGTATTTGTATTTACAGTACCAGCTAGCTCTTACTTCAACACTTTTCTTAAAAACAAATATACTGATGTACTTATCTGCTATTTTTTGTTTTTGTACTTATTGTGCTATTAATAACGTGTGCATACTTAGCAATTTATTTTTAAAACTCCGCACTACCTGCTGTTGTAATAATGTAAATGTCCCCGTTGCATGACAAATAAAAGATTTAGGGAATGTAAGGAGGTCATAAGATGATTATGAAGGAAGGAAATAAGAAAAAACTCCAAATGATGAATAGAGGGTTTAATTTCTTTGTGACTAAAATACATTGATTTACAAGTTCATTAACATTCAACTGAATGAAATCACACATTTGACCTAATCCTTATCCATCCATGAATTTTAAAGGAGAGTTTAACAGCATTGAGGCCACGGCTTGCCGTCCCGCTGTGGATCAATATTTCATTACCACCTGCTCCAGAGTTTCATCAGCACTATGTTGCTCTTCATTTCCAGATTCACTCTGCTGCAATCGGTGAAATGACACTCCTCCTCCGCCACATCCTGCAATCTGAACCCAGGGCTCGCTCTTGTAATACATTTTAAAAACACGTTTCGATCTATTCTGATCCTCTGAAGTAAAAGGATTTTAGATTGGGAGTAAAGGGCGTAGTTGAATCTGTCTTGTGGGTCTCATTTGATGAAAGGTTTAGACAGAGTATCATTGAGCTTTGTTTTAACACATGTCTGAGTATCTTGTGTTTTCATAGGTGCCTCGTTATAGTTAAACGGCCCTTTTATGCTCTTCCCTTTCCTGTAGATCAGGGGTGTCAAACTCAAATACACAGTGGGCCAAAATTAAAAAATGGGTACTAGTCGAGGGCCGGACTGGTTCAATGTTTATTGCAGAACTTATTGAAATGAACTTATTGCACATATTAAACCTGGAACTAACTAAGCTTAAATGATTGCCTATAAAAACAACATTAAACATTAAATAATCAGTTGCATTCATTTCTTATGATTACATTTTTCCACAGGCCAACAACAGCTTAAAAAAAAAAATTTCCTTCAAAGAACAAACCAAACATGCCCTGTTGTCTCAAGAAAAAAAGTGCAAAAGGAAACATCCATGTAAACTCAGTGTGCTGCTCTGTGATGCTAGTTCAAGCCAGATACTTGGCATCTCATCTTGGGTGCAAGGTCAACAATGTTTGGGCTCAGGCTCTGAGCTGAGGAAACCCTCAGGATTGAGTGACGGTGTGCGTGCAATATACCGGCGGGCCAGATCTAATAATAATTAGAAATTATCCTGCGGGCCGAAATTAAATCCACCAAGGGCCTGATTTGGGTTTGTATGCATGCTGTAACAATGTTCATTTCCCCTCTGTGGGACTAATAAAAGGTGATCTGATTCTGATTCTGATGTAAATGGTAGAAGCACGTAATACAATTATGAACCTGAAAATGAGTCTAATAGGGCCCCTTTAAAACAGAGAGTGCGAGACAAGTAAGACGCAAGGGGAATATTAGCAGGACATTTAAAAAACACCTGAACATGCCTTTCCTGTGATATAGCGCCTCAATGGTTTTCCAATAAAGAAGCTGTCTAATTCAACAATATTTTCAATATCAAGTGTCGATTATTTAGCAAAATTCTCATTGTGTCTCATATCTTGTCAAAGCACCAAAATTGCAATCTACACAATATCGAGGAATAGGTCAAAAGTATCTAAATATAAATGTTTGTACACAGATATGATATTAATAATGCTCCTAAATGATGTGAAAATGTTAAGTTTCATTCAAAAGAACCACAAATCCCCCTCACAGAGACTGACTGATGTCTTCCACAAACGTAAGGTACAATGTATAAAAAAACAGAAGTCCTTACCATCTTCAGACACATACAAACTAACATCTATGTTATATTCTAACTACCCTAAAATGTATATTCTTCACCTGTGTCAGCTGTAAATTAACGGCACATCTTTCATTCTTTGATCAATGCAGGCAGGTTTTATTTTGCAACTAATACTTCCTTGTTTTCACTGATTTTGTAATGTTTGGTGCAGCTCTCTTGCCCTTCAGCCCACAGCTGACATGTTGGAGGCGTCCAAAGAAAGCCTGGTATATCCGGTAAACACTCAGAGCGTCCACTTACTGAGCGGAGGCAGCTTATCAGAGAGCAGTTTATCATGAGCACAACAGAAAATGTATGACAGCTGAACATGGCTAGTGTCACGACAGCCGAAAGACATGTGTGGGCATTTATTTGTATGAGAGGTTCCTGTTATCTATCTGCCTGGTGTTCTTTGTATAAGAAATTGAAAGTTTGCAGGATAATTTCTAATTATTATTAGATCTGGCCCGCCGGTATATTGCACGCACACCTTCACTCAATCCTGAGGATTTCCTCAGCTCAGAGCCTGACCCCACACATTGATGAACTTGCACCCAAGATGAGATGCCAAGTATCTGGCTTGAACGAGCATCACAGAGCAGCAAACTGAGTTTTAATGGATGTTTCCTTCTGCACTTTTTTTCTTGCGACAAAAGGGCATGTTTTTTTTTTCTTTGAGTTACCTTGGTTGGTGATTGGCTAATGGTTACGCAAGCCAAAACATCGTTATGACATCATAAAGTGGCCAAAATCTGATCAGCTCATTTTCAGACAGGTTTTTATATAAATGGATCAGGACAAAAAGAGAGGGGGTCTTTGTTCCTGAAACTTTCAGAGTCTCTTTACACAGAGGGGACACATGTTGATGTATAAGAGACATGAAGAAGTGGATTTTGCATAATAGGTGACCTTTAAAGAGAATAATGCCAATGATAATACTACAACTGATTTTTGGACAATTTAGTCTATGAAGTGTCATAAAACATATGCCCATCCCACTTTCTCACAGTCCAGGGGGGGTAAATGAGACAAATGTTCTCACCATAACACCAGAGCCCATAGGACAACATTTATAAATAATTACAACAGAGAAAGGGAACTTTAAATTGTCCCATTGTTCAGGGGCTTTAAACAAACATTATTTTTCTGAATACATTTTATTGTATTCAATAAATAACTCCTTTATCAGAATAAGAATACTTTATTTTACCAGGGAGATATTGGGTTTCGTAAGAGTTAGAATAAATAAAAATATGCAAAGATGTGTATATAACAAGATATACAAAGGTGGTTTATTTGAAATAAAGATTTGAATGCCTTTTATTGCTAGAAATATACAGTGTAATTCTATTATATATGTTTTATTGTGTTGCACTGTTGTACGATTCCCATTATCATAACTACATTGTAGCTATGTCCAAATGACAATAAAAGCCTCGAATCTTGACTATTGTAAAGTTGAGTAATTGCACATCATCCAATTGATTAAGCTACTAATAGCTTCAGTATAAAATGCATGACTTATCCTGCCTCCATCAGTCCATATTGTCAATATAGTATATTTCAGCTTGCTACTACACAAGTAGAATACACTCATTTATTTAGAACATGCAATGAAACTGTTCCTCATATCCTTTTCACTGTGGTGGTGGTTGTTGTTAACAGAGAGCCGGTATTAAAGGAGCTCTCCTGTGGTTGTGGTGTTTCGGACAGAGACGTTGAGGCTGATACTGCGACACCATGTGTGATTTCTGAGGTGTCAGGTTTCTCAGCCGCTCTGCTCTCTATCAGACACTTCACAAACTTAACGTGGAAAAGAGTTGTAATGTGTAGGGCTCTCCTTACCAAAGAAACTCTAAGTCAGGGGTGTCAAACTCAATTTCATCACGGGCCACATCAGCATTATGGTTGCACTCAAAGGGCCGGTTGTAACTAAATAAATATACATATATAAATACATAATATATATAAAATAATGTATTATATTATATTATTGCCTCTGCATTGGGTTATTATTGGATAGGGTAATAACTTCATAATTAACTACGTCTGAGAGCAGAAGTCTAGGGCAGTGGTTCTCAACTGGTTTGGCCTCGGGACCCACTTTTTCCTTCGTCAATGAGTCGCGACCCACCATTTTGAACCACACACATTTAATTCACAAAAAGTAGTGCAGTAATATAAAATATTAATATTAATATAAAAGTGAAGAACAGTGAATACATTTTCAATAAATGTAGTCCATGGGAACACAACCACATCTTCAACATTGTTAGTGCCATGCAAGGCAGATTATATCCCTTCACAGAACTACAGTATGCTTTTTAAACAAGTTTAAATTGGTGATGGTCATCAAGTTTTGTAATTGTCAAAATTGTAATGTATGTAATAAATAAAAAGGCACACTTGTGTTGTATTACATAAAAAGGCAGACTTATCTTCAATAACAGTCATGCTTTTGAGAAGGCATGAGAAGAATACAGAACTGTGTGTATGTTGTATTATTATCCCCCCCAACAAACAAAAAATATACATTCAAACCAGATTTAGAATAAAAAATAAATACAATTAAAACAGTAACAATACTTATAGAGTCAAGAAATAAACAACAAAATAAAGAGTGCAAATATCCCATAAACAAATAGTTATGATGATAAATAATAAGTAAATAACTGCACAGACAGAGTGATTATAACGAATAATAGTAAAAAGTACATATACAGGCATGCTTTTTAAACAAGTGTAAAAGGATAATGTTATTAAAGTTTCAAGAACCAAAATTGAACTGTAGAAGAGCTTATCTGCACATTCTGAACAACATTGTATTGTGACAAATATTCAGTGTCAGCATTTACTGAACTTACTGTAACACATCTTAGTTTGGGGGGAACTAGTGGGATAGCTGGGGATGCTTTTTGTTCCTGACAAGGGTCTCAAAGTCTGGGGTGATGGTAGACAAAGCAACTCTGAGGTCATGCTCAATGTTCAATTTGTTCCTCTGCTTTGTCTTCAGCTGGACCAGAGCTGAGAAGCCACTTTCACAGAGATAGGTAGTGCTGAATGGCAGGATGATTTTGATTGCATGTGTGGCGAGGGATGCATACTCAGTAGTAATCACAGCACTGCACCAGAACTGGGGGAGGGTTACCTCAGTGAATTTTTTTTTCAGCGACCGATCACATGACAGCTCCACCAGCTGACTTTCTTCGTTGCTCGGCAACGTGACGCTTTCCATCTCGACTCCGAAAGGATCCCGTACCCAGTCATCATCCCCGTGTTTCTCAGGGAAGTAATCGTTGAACCGATCCTGCAGTTTGCTTAGATGCGCCCTGATAGTTTCATTCAGGGCATTTTTGCCTGCAGTGTCCAGTTCTTTTGCCTCATGACACGCATTTGGAAACATGTCCAGCCTCTCCCTGGAAACATGATTTGCCCACAAGGCGATCTTTTTTTTGAACGCCTCGATTTTCTCCGATTGTTCGAACACATTGTGTCCCCTCCCTTGCATTGAAACATTTAATGTGTTTAAATGTTCAAACACATCAGCAAGGTAAGCTACTCGTGCGAGCCACACATCGTCACTAAACATGTCAGCAAGAGGCGATCTGTTCTGGGCAAAGAAGGCTGCAATTTCTGTTCTAAGCTCGTAGAAGCGTGAGAGTACCTTTCCCCTCGAAAGCCAGCGAACTTCTGCATGATACAGCACCTGTATGTGCTCACTGCCCAGGTCTTGGCACAGCTTTTGAAAGCACCGGGTGCTCTTTGCGCTGCGTTTAATATAGTTCACCGCTTTGACGACATCCTTCAATGTTTCATGAAGCACTGGCACCATGTCCTTTGCTGCTAAAGCCTCTCGATGCAAAAAACAGTGTTGCCAAGTCGCATTAGGGGCTTTTTCTAGTATTCTCTTCACCACCCCTGAATGTTTTCCAGTCATGGAGGCAGCGCCATCAGTTGTGATTCCGACACACAGATCCCAGTTTAGGCCCACCGAACCCAAGTACAAGTCCACAGAACTAAAAATGTCCTCCGCAGTTGTAGTAGTTTGCAGATCTCTAGTGCAGAGAAATTGCTCCTGTAAGTCCCCTTCCCACACATGCCTCACATAAACGAGTAAAATAGCATGGCTCGCGATGTCTGTGGACTCGTCCCTCTGTAATGCATAGTGAGCACTTGCCTTGATGCGAGCTGTGGTCTGTTGTTGAATGTCATCGGACATTTCTTCAATCCGCCTACTGATTGTATCGTTTGACAGTGGTATGGTCTTCAGTTTATCCGCCGCAGATTGATCCAGCAGTTCTCTGACCATGTCGATAGCGGCAGGTAAAATAAGGTCCTCTGCAATGGTGTGGGCCTTTTTGCTCTTTGCAATACGCTGAGCTACGAGGTAAGATGCACGGAAGGCCTGCTCTTGTTTCGAACATGATGAGGTCAGGCACTGTTGCGATGTCCTCAGCTCTGTGAGTCGTCTTTGAAAGAACTCAACAGGTTTATCTTTATAAGCGGAGTGTTTAGTTTCCAAATGCCGCTTCATTTTTGACGGCTTCATGCTCTCTCGTGCCAATATTTCACTGCAAACAACACACTGAGGTTTTGGTCCCTCTCTTTTATCTTCAATGTATGAAAATCCATACTTAATATATTCAGAATCATACCTGCGTTTCGCCATGTTTACAATTTGAATGAATGAGCGGTAAATACTGATAACGTAAGGCAGCACGTTATCATGACATTGGGCGTTGTCATGACAACGCCCAAGACGCTTCATACTGAGGACGCAGCAAACAGTGACTGCGCGCGCAGCATTAGAAATCCCGGCCTTCAAAAAAAGTTTGACTTTTTTTCATAATTTTTTTTTTTCTTCCCTCACACATCCGCGACCCACTTGAAACGGGTCCGCGACCCACTTTTGGGTCGCGACCCACCAGTTGAGAACCACTGGTCTAGGGCAACTAATTGCAAGTCTCTTCGGTGTGCATGTCACAAAATGAGATGCACTGTGGGACATGTAGTTGGGCAACGTGCTTCTGTAAAGTAGCATGTAACCGTATAATACGTATTATATTCTTTGCAAGTTCTTGCGGGCCACATAAAATGAAGTGGCGGGCCGGATAAGGCCCCGGGGCCATGAGTTTGACACCCCTGCTCCAAGTCAACAATCCTACAATTTTAAAAACTGATGTGTTAAACTTAGTTTCCCCACAAAGAATCGTTGAAAATAGGGCTGCAGGATTCTGGAGAAATATCTAGATTTGACTAATTTAGCAATTGCCATATGATTTGCTATATTAGAGAGAATTGTAATTTTTCTTTATCCTACTTCTCTACAACATAGTCCATTCAGATGTTTTCACGTATTTTGCTTTTTACCAAATATTGCGCTTCCTGCGATTTAGATATCTCACTTCTCTGTTTTACGATTTTGACCAAATTGTAATGAATTGTGCAGCCCAAAGACAAAAGCTTTAAATCCTGTGTTGTCCACAGATGTGCTCCTGAGTTGAATGGAAACAAGTCATTAAGGATGAAAGCAATGAAAATGAAAAACAACATATGAAAATGTGGGGTACTTACACAGCCATCGTGAACATTCAGCGTCCCTTCAAGCTTAAGTCTCTGGACAAATTCTTTTCTACCTGTGGACAGAAAAAAAAACAATTGTAAAATGACATGTTTCTTTATTTCTTCTCATATTCAAAGACAGTCCTATGCTAGATTCATCCAAAAATTAAAGTGTTTTTTTGCATTAATAAGTACGTTAGCAATGAATTGATTATGCATACCAGCTCTTGCAGATCATGTGAACATACCAGGGGCGCAGATAGTGGGGGGGGGGGGACGTCACCCCCAATTTCATAGGGACACTGATCCGTCCCCCCCCATTTAAATAATAATAATATATATTTATATTAAAAAAATATATATTTTGATTTTTTTGTTATCATTTTTTTCAATATCTATATTTGTTCACATGATCGTTGTAATATGCATATATATGTGTAATATATAGATTACTTTTACTTATTGTTAAGTGTTATTCCTCTAAAATTGTTATTTCCTCAAACGCCTTAATAAATGATCCTTCTTGCACTTAAAGGTAAATACCAATTCATTTGTTAATCCATGTACATACTAGGGATGGGAATTTGAAAGCAAATGTATATTCGAATATTCGACCCCCAAAAAAACGGTTAACTGATTAACCGAAATGTACATATCCTAAAAGAAAGACAAAAAGTGGGAACATTTTTTATTTTGAAAAATAAATAAATACATGTTCAAATAAGTATAGAAACCAAGTCGAATTTGTCAAATGTATTGAACTGGTGATCACAGTTTGAACAGTTGACAGCTATAGGCCTACAGCTTTCAGGCTTAAAACATAACTTGTTTTTTTAAATGAAAGAGGGATCATACACGAACAACATAACGGGTTAGGGTAACGTAACCCTATTACAACAGAGATCAACCTATAACAGGGCCTATGCACAGAATGCAGCTATTCAATACTCATTCTTGTTTAAGAGAATATGAGCATGTCTAAATACTCAGGGGAGAGGCGGGTGCGGAGGCGATTCACAATCAGGCCAGCTGTAGAGAAGACCCTCTCAGCTGGAATTTGGGCATAAGATGAGGTTTGAGTCTGTGTGATCTGCGTGTAGGGAGGGGCAGCAGCCATATCATTAGCTAGAACTAGCTAGATCTGATGGATTTGGACATAAACCCGAGTGAAGTATAACCGGACGTGAGAGAGAGAGATCAGCACCTGCAGCTCTGCCTGCTGTGAGGGAGCGGTGAGCGGAGCAAAACACACCTTTAGACCTAACACATTTAGCTATGGCACTGTCGTATACATTGCATTATTCCATTTGATAATATGTAATCAACTTAGGCACCACTCCCAAAAAAATAAAAAAACAATTACAATAAAAATATTCATAACTCGTATTCGAATACCTGAATAATTTCGAATATTTGATTAATCTTTCCCATCCCTAGTACATACTTACATTGTATTTTATTTGATCTTGAAACAGTTCATATTTGAGCTTACGGTTAAGATTGTAAAACACATAGTAAAACAAATAGTAAGTAAATATCTTGAAAATAATTTCTCTCGGTTTCGTCCCCCCCCCCCATTTCAAAGATCTCACGTCCTGCGCCCCTGGAACATACCCATGCATCTTTGAACTTTACTTCACTTTAGTTAGACGCAATACCAACTCTGAGGACTGGTATAAAATATCACATTAAACATTTGGGGTTTCAGTAGCATCATGTGATATGTTCCTCATGCAGCCTTCCTGCACTTGTTGAACAGAAAGGGAGAAGAGTTCATATGTTCTGCACAAAGCAAGCTGCTCTAAAGTTGAAGCAAACTCTAAAATGTTATCAAAAACAAAGAAATGACTCTTACATGAGTTTAGGCTCTTAGGAGAATTAGGAGAATATAAAATACACATTAAAGAAAGTCAGATCTGCTTGGAGTTAGCAGCCGGAAAACAATGTACGCTTTGAGTTTCTAAAAAGCAGCTTCATGATGAGACGATGTACCGTGTGTCGAGTCATATTTCTTTGACGTCTTTCCTTTCATTTTCATCCTTTGCGTATTCAAGTTTCATGAGTCGTGTACAAAATCTACGTTATGCAATAACTCCACAGGTTTTGTGTCATTGTTTGTTGTTCTAAAAGAGACATAATTTAGTGTACTGAAAACAGGCAGTGTGCAAAATAAATAAAACTTCATATTTGAGTGGGCTGTTGACACTATTCTCCCACAATGCAATGCACAATGGGACCATGGAGGAGTTGCTCATAGCTGCTAAAAATGAAAACTACTTGTGGATGAAAAAAAGATGAATTGATTTAAAAAAAAGAACACACCTGCCTCTTTGTTCAATTCATTTGTAAGTAGCATTTTCAAGTTGCTGTTGTGACGGACATCTGCTGCTGTTTTAGTTGTGTCTCATTGATTCATCATCAAAGGATGTGCCTCTCTGTCAGTGTTTGGTGCATTTTGAAAATAGAACAGTTTAATTGTACCTCAAATAAAGAGGTACAAAAATATGAGTTTGCGTGCATTCATTATTTCAAGTATTAATTGTAAATGTTATATAAGGGAAACAGCAAGGCCTGAGATGTCGTGCACATATAATAGCTACCATCATACAAAGTGGGGAACGTTTTTTTCCCATTTTTAAACATACACGACAGCAGCTGAATATCCAGTCGGGAGCTTTGACTTGCACCGACAGGTTTCATTATGGCTGAAGGAATTAGACAAGCCTGCATTTGTGTGGAGTCATTTCTGTAAAGGAGACACGACAGCATTCATTTGAACAAGAGCTAATGGACACGATGACATGTTTTTTCAGCACTAATTGTACCTCAAAGTGACGATACATAGTTGGTGTTTGGCCTGTTAGACATGGGAATAGAGAGTAAATGGTGGCTGGCACGCCCACAGTTTAAAGCATCAGACATGAGAATAAGAACAAAAGCTGTGCGGTGTAGTTCTGTGGACGGGGGCCGCAGCGAAACATATTTCAAAGAGACCTTTCCGGGGGAGCTGAAGCTAGTATCTTTGCTCTCTTTAAAGCCACCAGACTCCACTGACAAAGACAGTCATTTTGATCTGCAGAACATTGAAGTTGCTGGTTTACCGCTGCTTCAATCGGTTAGTTAGTCCGAGTTATTGTGTTACTTTTGTAAAGTGAAACTGACCGTTAAAAGACAACAACATGATACAAAATCACGCATAAACTCAAATATCATGGCAGCGGTGAAACCAACAACTTGTGTGTTCTGCAAGGTCATCATTTATGTTTTTCTCAATGAAGTCTGGTGGCTTTGACAAGAGCATGGACAGATAAGCTCCCAGGATAGCTGACGGTAAAGCAGAGAACATATTGGAATACACTTAAACTGATGTTGAGTTTTTCAGGAGGGTGTTTTTCTTGGTGGTTAAATAGATGATGCTGCCGTCTTAGATCCATCGCAGTACATTGCTTAGCCTCCATGCCCAAAGTCTTTGTGTTTTCCAAACTGGGGGTGAACAGACCCCAATACACTGTCAGTAATACACTAAGGATAAGTACTTCATACATCCCCACTTCTAAACTTCTTAATATTCCTTTAAGATCAGAGAAAGCTCTGGACGATTTCCTATAACCTCCCGGAAGTGTCCCTGGAATTCAACGTACACCTCTGTTCGTTGCCCCCATCCCCCCTATAGGAAGCTAAATATACCCTACAAGAGCTCCACACCATACATCACAGCATGTTTCCTCTACCCATAACACAATAACAGCTCGAACAATATCTCCTTCAAGCTAAATGCAGCCCTGACTAAACCTCAGTGGCACCTGCCCCACCTCTACAGGCTTATAAATCTCCGGTCAACCCCTGTCAGGTGCCGACTCTTTGACATGCCACATTGCAAACAATAAACCTCTCCGTCTCGATGTGCCAGTGGATCTGTCCTCCGTGTACACCGTGGTCATGTTGTATTCTCAGGTTGTTCTCTCACAACCAACACACAGACAGACAGACATCCGAAAAATCTCACTAATGAGGCCTATCACTGCAAGTAAACTCAAGACTATTGAGTTTAATAGTTTTTCCTTTGTTAAGTTCAAAACATGAATGAATATTTGGGTTCATATTTATGTTTTGTTCCTCTACTGTGACATGTATCCATACTTTAATGTTCATAAAGCTCTTTATTTCTCTCATACTGCCTGTACTGCAGCACCTCTTTTCACCCTCTGTCTGAAACCAGAGCCCAGTCTGCTCTGATTGGTTAGCTGGCTGGCTCTGTTGTGATTGGTGCGTGAGCTTATAGTGATGTCACTTTGTTACAGAACCCATTTACATGCACCTATAGAAGACACTACAGGAAAAGGGAAAACCCCACAAAGTATAAGAGGGTCCCTTTAAGACCATTTTATTCCACTGATTTAATAGTAACATAATAATGCAAGTACACTTTTTTAAAAAGCAAATAATTTATAATTCTTAAAAATATTCATACATTGTAATTGGAAAAAAGTCATTCCTAAATATGAAGAAAAGAACATATTAATAAAACTACACAACTGAACAAAATAAATAACATGGAGTGTAGGGCTCTGTTTACAGACATGTAGCAGGTCTGTGCAACAGCACTATAATGGGAGAGGAAACTTGGTAACTAAAGTGTTGGGGATTTATATAATCAATGCAACGCATGTAAACATAGCAGGCAGAAAGGAGGGCAGAATGACGATCGAGGTTGTGTCCATATATTGTACGATAAGTCGATAATGTAATTACTGTGACAGGCCCACTTGAGACACTTATAAACACTGCAGTGTTGTAACAAGATATATCAATATTTTTTTTAATAAATAGGTATGGAGTCGAGCCAGTACTATTTATAGTTGATCTATTACACTTGTCAAGAGACGCAACCGCCTTCGTCTATGCAATGTGGAAATATTCTATTTTAATAAACAAGTAAACAGTCAGTGGTGTTTTGATATACTGGCCTGATATTCTGTATAATGTTACATTATCTTTACTCCATATTACTTTACTTGCTTCGAATATTCTTGTGTCTGCTTTCATTGTCATTCAATTATAACAGCAATGAAAATAATCGCCAACATTTTTTTATCATCAATTACTCAATATCAATGTTCACACAAAAAATAAGATAATGCTTCAGATTTGAGAAGTGAATATGGGAGGCTGTGGCTCAGTGGTTAGGATAGGGCACTGAACTTCGAATCAGGGGGTAGCAAGTTCGAGTCCCACTGCAGTCAGCATGTCGTTGTGTCCCTGGGCAAGACACTTCACCCCAAATTACTCCTGGGGGGATTGTCCACTGTACTGAATGTATGTAAGTCGCTTTGGATAAAAGCGTCTAACAAGTGACATGTAATGTAATGAATATTTACAAAAGCCTGAGAGCAATTTCTCATAAATTAAAAAGAATACAACTGCATTTCATGTGCAAAACAATGGAGTGTCTGAATGAGGAGATAATATCATTTTGATGTAGCCAATACTTTATGAAAAGCTGCACTATTAAGGATTAGAGCATATATCATGTGTAATCCTATGTCTCTACTGCTTTAGACTATCGCGTATCCGCTTTAAGGGTACATATATGTTGCGTGCCGATTAGATCATATCCAACTCAAAATGTCAGAAAAAAAACATTTTAAAGCAAGCAAGTCAAAGTCCAAAGTGATGCCTTCAAATGTTAGTCAGTCCACAACCCAGAGAAATGTAGTTTAATATAATAAGAAAAAGGAATACATACATAAATAAAAATTACTATAATGATTTACAAGAATTAAAGAATCAAAATAGTGGCTGATAATGTTTCTGTCAACCATTGATAAGTCAGAACTACTCTGATGTTCATCATCCATGGACATGCATCCGTGCTATTGTGCAAAACAATGGACTATCTGAATAAGGGGATATTGTTTTTAATAGGTTTTGCTGTAGCTCATAAAAAGAGAGATGACAAAGGATTAAATATAAAATGTAATCCTATATTTCTAGTCCTTTCACTACAACAATTGACATTAAATCGCATTCAAAATACATGTAGGGCTGCAACTACTGAGTATTTTCATTTTCGATTAATCGACCGATTATTTTCTCGACTAATCATCCATACAATGTCAGAAACAAATGTGAAAATGTAAACACCCAGGTGTGAATACCCATGTATATTCAGTTTGTAATGCTAAACAAACAACAAAGGAATGCATGACATTATTTAAAGGGATTTGAACATAATGTTATATCATTAAAACATGTATTATTTGTTTAAAAATACTTCGCCATTATTTATCTGTCAATCGATTAAACCAATTGTCGTTGCAGATCGACTTTGCTGTACACCAGCTATGGAAAATGCGTCAACGCTACAGTGCAGAACAATAGAATATAGAAAAGAGAAATGGGATGTTTATATACATATTACCTAAGGACCATTGAGGATTGTAGAAAATATGTACCCCCGTCTTTCCAGTGCTTTAGCTGTAGACTCCCACATCTCCGCTTCAACATGGATCAATTAAATGTCCTGCTGTGTTTACACTTTGCAGAAGCAGTAACTTAGCAGCTTGTATGTTATTAAATATAACCATAGTCATGTTGGGTCTAGCTGTCAGTGCGTGTGATTTAGCGGAGCTATACCTGCCTCACACAATGTTAAAAATAAACACATGTTTTTCTTGTCGTCTCTTCTACGTTAGCATCAAAGTGTTTTTGTTCCTTACCTAAATAGTTGCTCCTGATGATGTTGGGCTCGTTGTATCCAATTAAACGTTTATTTACATCCCAAACCAGGTTTCCAGAGTAGGACATCGTGACCATAATATGTGGGGTTTAATTAACAATAACATTGAAGCTAAGCTAACCCGTTCCTGTTGATGTCGCCGTTTTATCTGTCGTCTTTGCCACAGAGATCAGTCCCTGTGTGTCGGGACAAAGCTAACGTTAGCTTGCGGTGAGACGACACTCAACGTCCGCATCTCTGGAGGTTTAGCCCCGGTCCTTGTGTTGTCTCCTCGGTTCCCCCTGAGTTTACATTCGCTGCCCGCTGCTCTCTGCGCCGCTAACTGTCTGTCCTGCTAGCCTAGCCTGGTGGTTTGATTTCTTCTAGCAGGCAGCGGTCAGCTGTGTCCAAACATCGCGATCAACTGCGGGGTTTGACCGAGAGATTGGGAGCGCTCGTTTTAGAGAGCAGGAGAGCTGACGAGGGCGGAGTGTAATCAGGAAAAGCTCAGAAAGTGTTAAAGCATGAAGCAATGTTGAAGAAAAAATAACACAAATCATTAGCCTTATTATTGAAAAGCATTAATAGGATAGGACAGTCTAAAAATACCAAGAAGTAAAAAGTCCTGGGGTCAAAATGTCATCCTTAATTAGGTACAGAAGACCTAATCAGGTGTATTGACACAAAGGTGTATAGTGCACACATTAGCATAGTAAGAGGAAGAAAATGTTATGCATATCAAAATGCAAAAACTATGTTTTAGTTCTTTATCTTCACTTTTGTTTACACTACCTGTATTTATATTTTTTACACTACTAGTTTTTATAAATTGTATTATGATTATGACAGAATTCCTTAATTTCGTCCCACAGAGGGGACATTTACATTGTAACAGCAGGAGATGAAAAATAAATATAACACACTATTAGATTAAAAAAAGGTATTAACTTAACATAGTATTTAAAATAAAATATAATTATTATCTCTGGTGTCTCACATTTTGTATTTAAAAATAAGTAAATTAAATAAACCAGTGGGGCACAGTCATGCTGGGTATAACAGTTGGCTACTTGGTGGTTATCCAGCAAAGTGAACAGTTGTAAGTGCCTTTTTATTTAAAGTTTAAATACAACTAAACAGGTTGTTTGGTATACAGCTGGTTTGTAGACTTTGAAGAAAGGACTGGATTAACCTGTTAAATGTTGTAAGAGGGCCACAAGATCAGGTTATAACAGAACCTGCTGAAATCGTACTTTATTACAGGTTTTACAGCCTCGATGAAATCATACTTTAAAGTTAAGCAATACAATAACTTATCTGTATATCATAATATAACAACACAAACCTTTGCAAGGAAAACCCTGCATCATCTGCAAATTGTATGTTGATATTTTAAAGAACAAGATAAATATATAAGGAAAACATGTAATAAACATATTTAAAATTCTAGGGTAAGTGTTTTGTTAGATAACAAATAATATGATATTCTATAAATGTTAAAGTAAAAAAGAATTTGTAAAAAATAGTATTAATAAAAAACTATTCATGGCAGTGGGGTCTGTGACTTTAACTTTGAGAATTAATGTTATGTGTTGTTGAGGGCTTTTGCAAACCTGAACCGACTACACTATTTTATTTGTCTACTTAATTACTTGTTAACGCGTTGATTCCATAGACTGTATATATAAAGGTTGATTCATATCCACCCAGTCGAGCTACGCCGTGCAGGAAAAGTAGCAATCCTTTCTAAACCAATCATACCGGGGTTCTGACCGGCCCGACCAATGAGGACAGAGGAAACATGTAGCCCCGCCCCTCACGAGGTTGGTAGGTTGCACTGTGCAGAAAGTCACCTCGTCGGTCAGACAGAAGCTAGCGGCGCTAACATGCTCACAGTGTTTCCGAGGGAAGGTCGACAGTAGGACAGCATCATCCATTCATATCCTTCAAGCTTCCTGCTATCAATTTACTGGACACCATCCTCCAAGTAAACAAAGGAACACTTTTATTTTTAAAAGTCTGTGGCTTTTTAAAGAAAGATCCTTAGCTTCCTCACCTCTTTAGCGAGCTAGCTTCTGTCAGTTTCCCAATACAGTCATGGCTGCACTGAGAGCCTCCTATCACCGGATTTTGGACAAGATCGAGCACACACTGCCCGCAAAACTGAGACCCCTGTACAACCACCCAGCAGGTAATGTAGAGTTTATTATCCGGCTGTTTGGTTAGAGGACTGGGTCTGTGTTTGTGGGGATATGTGATTGTATGTGTGGCGGTGTGCATCTCCGTAATCCTTCATCAATGATCATTTCTGACGTGGAGCTAATACATCATCTCTACTTGTACTTGATGTTAGACTGTATTGAGGTCATTGTTTTGATGGGAGAGCAGCTCAGTCTGTGAACAACAGCTGGGTTTATGACAGGAAAAGTATGAAGTTTATTGTGGTATTAAGTTGTGTATTTCTGAGGTACCACAACAAAGTATAATGGTTCTTATGTAAGGGTGCTAATACATGTTGGAAGGTCTTTTAGGATTATATATTGTGCCAAACAACAGATGCAGTGTACAAATATCCCTTATTTTTTATGATAACAGTGTTTCTACTTTTGTACATTTAAAATATAACTAGGTCAATTCCGTGTTCAAGAGGCTACATTTCTTAATTTAACCCCATATTTTAGTTTTTCTTATTTAATTTGAACGTTGTTTTTGAGTTATCTTTATAGATTTAAACGGTATGGTTGATTGTAGTGAGCCACCAAAAACAGGAAGAAATAAACAATTTTAAATGTTAAAAAAATATACAAAAATCGACTTAAATGTTAGCCACTTGCATGTTATTGTCATCAGAATAACTTAGACTAAAGTAGATGACCCAATTGATAATCACCGTTTATAGTCTCGTCTCAGGATGATGAAGTAATTATTAAACAGTTGAATCATATCTTATGTTCATACTAAATATATCATTAACTATAACTGGGCTGCAGCTTCCAATTATTAAGATAAGATTAGAGCCTTTATTGAGCCCTAGAGGGAACACGTGGTTTCGCAGCAGCAGAGTATGCATTAATAGATAAAGCAAATCAATACATTTTAAGAGGTACACAAAACTCAAATAGACTAAACGATGTAAAAGCGATTGAATAAAAAATACAAGGAAACACAGTGGTGTGTAAAGTCACACAGTTTATAGCATATTATAAAATGATATAGTATCAATCTGTGTACAGGCTTTCTGTTTGCTTTCTTCGGTCCAGAGCACTATAACCTTTATATATACAGTCTATGACTATAACACATGAACAACCAGAGATAAAAGCAGCTAATATTCACATTTAAAAAGCTGAATGAAATGATTATTGCTTGATTTGATTAAATCCCTGGCTTAATACACTTATTGTTCTACATCTAATCATGATACTGCATAATTAATGTGTGTTAGTTTCATTATATAACGTTGCACATTGAAGGAACAGTTAACAAAGTTATAATACAGAAACCCTGTAATAATCCTTGAAGCTTGTCAACTAGGTCAAACTTATTATAGTAAGAACACCTCTCAGTATAATGCAAAACACTTAAACCGCACCACAAACAGTCACTCTGCACCACAAACAGTCACTCTGCTCTATATCAGCCTGAACTAAACACTATAACCTTCATGGAAGTGGGATTCGTTGCATTTCATTATGTTTAGATAGGAATATATAACACATTGAGCGTGTTGCACTTGCACACACATTCAGATCTGTTAAAACCTGACCTTAACTAGAGCGATTAATAAATCAGTCTGTGCGTCACAGGGACAGACTGCTCTCTGTTGTGTCTGTGAGGCTGCTGCAGAACTCGTTGTCAAGGGCATCTGTGATGATTTACAAGACGTCCAACTTTGTGTTTAGCCTGCAGCATGAATATGAGGGCAGATCATGGCAGAGTCCAGACCTGCAGCTCTTTATTGTCCTGTGAATTTGACCTTTCATAAGTTAATTAAGTTTATGCGAGTCCCACACAGTCAAAGTCAAGAGTTCAGCATCCTGACCGCCTGGTGGATGGTTAGTTTAAAAAAAGCTAATATTATAAGTAGTGATATCACAAGTTTGGAAACCTGGTAGGAGGATTAACTACACTAGGGAGGAAGTGTCTCTTACTATATTATTTTTACATCAACGCTTATTACATACATGACCTTCCATATATCATATTGTTTATTCATATTTCCTGGTATGGTATCCACCTGATGATATGATATGTTGTTTTATTGCAATATCTTGCTGTCCTAAAGCCAATATTGCATTAGGTTTATTGATGTGTTGAATATCAGGTTTGTTTGGAATTGCTTATTGTTGTAAAGCAAAATATAGAGACCTAGTTCAGGTTGTTCCAAAAACAATGCCATCATGTATCTGACACTCTGGCTTGACCCCAAACTCCAGGAGAAGGTTTAACTGAAATTACACCAAATAATTCAACACCCACTGTTGCCCAAATGTCACGTTTCCATCTTGCTTTGTTTGTATTTCAGGTCCAAAGACAGTGTTTTTCTGGGCTCCAGTGTTTAAATGGGTAAGTGCATTAATCACAGGTTATATTTGTGCATCAGTTCAAACCATGCGTTATGTGTTGGTACTTGAATACTTTCAGGGGCCTGAAGATGATCTTATAAAGTAAACCGTTCAGAAGAAAATCATCATACATTTGTGCCGCAGAAATGTGTGTTTCTACTCTCCTGTGCTGCTATTTATATCCCAACTCAATTGGGGTCAAGCACCAAACACGCCATCATTGTGTAATATATAGTCTTGTCAAATACAAATGATATGTTAACATACAGTGAACATGTTCTCTTTCCTCTGCAGGGTCTGGTTGGAGCTGGTCTGGCTGATATGAGTCGGCCAGCAGACAAACTCAGTCTCTCCCAGTCTGGAGTGCTGACAGCCACAGGTAACAATACATCGATTTTATTATGAACTACAAATGGAGACATAACCATTACGCCTCTTCATGCGCAATGTCTCAGTTTGCAACATCCATTGTTTAAAAAAAGAGATAGTGTGATCCAGGGAAAAGTAACTAGCAGAAAAGGTAGCAGCATGAAATCAGCATTTCAAGATTCAAATGAATTTAATCTGTCCTGTTTTTATATTCCAAGTAAAATATATACCTTACAGACGTCACGGTCCTGGTAATGTTTTTCGAATTCGAGCTGTGAATTCTGTCAGTGCATTTATCAAAATGATCAGTTCAGTGTTCAGAGAATGTGATCAATCTGTGCTAAAGGTTGTCTGATGCTTCTGCTTTTGCAATATGTCTCTTTAAACAACTGTTATCTGTCACTGTTTTGCCAAAGCACAGACTGTTTCCATCAGTGGTGTGCATAACCTTCACTCTCCTGTCCCTCCACCAGGCCTGATCTGGTCCAGATACTCGCTGGTGATCACCCCGAAGAACTGGAACCTGTTTTGTGTCAACTTCTTCCTCGGCGCAGCAGGATCCTCCCAGCTCTACCGGATCTGGAGGTTTGTGTTGTTGTGCTTAATTTAAAGTGACCTTATCTCGGGTAATACCAATCTAATGATCAATACGTGATGCATGATAAGCGCACAGTAGCACTAGTGGTCAATTCATTCCTTGCCTATTGCTGATTATAAAACATGGCCACAAGTTAATGTTTGGGTGCACTGCAGCTGATTCAGTAGTAAAGGTATAACATGCACAAGCTGTCACGTGTGCTTTGTTTCTATGTCAACAATTAACTGAACTCCTGAGGAAACATTTTCCATAAAGAGTAAAAAACATGTTGAATGCACAGTGTGGTGGCTATGAAATCATTACCTCAAACCAAATTAAAAGTCCTGGAGAGCAATGCACAAGCTAAAGATAAAACATTTAATATAAAATAAATACTATAATATTAATCCTAAAGAGGAAATATGCTAATTTTCAGCTTCATATTTGTAGTTTGTTCCTCTACTGTGAAATGTCTCTATGCTTTAATGTTCAAAAAGCTCTTTATTTTTCTCATACTGCCTGTGCTGCAGCCCCTCTTTTCACCCTCTGTCTGAAACCAGAGCCCAGTCTGCTCTGATTGGTTAGCTGGCCGGCTCTGTTGTGATTGGTCAACCGCTTAAGACGTCCCTTTCCTTAGCCTATAATGTGTTGGAGCGCTAGCCAATAGAAGCGCAAGTGTTACATAGTGATTTCACTCTTTTACTAAAGTAAACAAAGGAGTCCAATGGAGGTGTCTCAGGCAGAGAGAAACTCCCTCTGGAGGAACACAGGGATTGTAGCCTTTGCAGACCATTGACATGCACAGAAACCTATAAACAAACTACAGGAAAGGGAGAACCCCAAAAAGCTTTTATTATTATTTGTAATGATATTGTAGCTGACTGTAATGACAGAATCCACCGTTGTCTGTGGCTAAACTCTAGCAACCATGTGACCTATGAGCCCAAAGTCTGTGATGTTTAACTGTCACACGAACACGGTTACAGGCACCGTGAGTTGCTATTTTCATTTCATTTCAAACCTTTATTTATCCACGTTGTATCCCATTGAGATCATTGATCTCTTTTTCAAGGGAGACCTGCTCAAGTAGGTTCCACATGAAACATTAAAAACATAAACAGAGCAACAAAAGGACATCATACAGCATCATTACAGGGATTACAATTTACATAACTATCCACATGAACAGGTACCAACAGCTTCCGATTGAGTAGCATCCAACCGAGCTTTAAAAACATTTAGTGGCACCAGATTGCTCAGTTTCCATTTTAATTGCAGACTATTCCAGGACAGTGGAGCTGCGCATCTAAATGCTATTTTCCCTAAGACTGTCCTAGCAGTTGGCACATTTAATAAAACCACAGCATGCGATCTCAGGCAGTAGCCACTTACAATTCGCAGTGAGATCAGGGAGCAGATGTAGGATGGAAGTTTCCCTAACATGGCTTTATATATAAAAATGTACCAGTGACTGAGCCTCCGTACAGTTAGTGAAGGCAGACCAGCCCTTGCATACAGGGTACAGTGATGGGTTAATGCTTTACAGTTTGTCACAAATCTCAGTGCACTGTGATACGCAGCATCTAACTTGACCAGGCAATTGGCAGGTGCATTCATATAGATCAGATCACCATAGTCCAGCACAGGTAAAAAGGTCACAGTGACTAGCCTTTTCCTGGCCTCGAGCGAGAAACAGGACTTGTTCCTATAGAAGAAACCTAGCCTAACCCTCAGTTTTTTAAGCAGGTTATTGACATGACGTTTAAAAGTGAGACAATCATCAAGCCAGATACCAAGGTATTTGTAACAGGCAACCACTTCAAGTTTTATTCCTTGCGTAGTTAAAATATCTAAAACAGGCTCTGGTGTCTTTTTGGCTTTTGAAAAGAGCATTACCTTGGTTTTATCAACATTTAAAAGAAGCTTTAGTTCAGAGAGCTGAGTCTGAATAATGTTAAAAGCAGCTTGCAATTCAACAACAGCCTCCTTAATGGAGGGACGTGCACAGTACATAACGGTGTCATCCGCATAAAAATGTAAGGTTGATCCATCGACATTTTCACCTAAACTATTGATGTAGATGGAGAATAAAAGTGGACCTAAAACAGAACCTTGAGGAACACCATTAGTAATGTTTAACCACTCAGAAGACAGCCCATCAAAGTGAACACATTGGGACCTTTCAGAGAGGTAGTCCACAAACCACCCCACTGCATGACTGGATATGCCAATACTGAGTAGCCTCTGCTTTAAGATGCGATGATCGACGGTGTCAAACGCTTTGGAAAGGTCAATAAATAGAGCTGCACAACTCTGCTTTTTATCTAAAAAACTCGCCACATCATTCACCACTTTCATTGTGGCAGTGATGGTGCTATGTTGCTTTCTGAAGCCTGACTGATGTTTAGACAGGATGTCATTTGTACATAAAAACACCTTTACCTGCTCACTCACTAGGCGTTCAAGAACCTTAGCCAGAACTGATAATTTAGAGATGGGCCTATAATTATTTAAAACAGTTGCCTCCCCTCCTTTCAGCAAAGGCAGGACATACGCTGACTTCCACAATTTTGGAATTGTGTTTGTGCTGAGGGAGAGGTTAAAAAGAGTAGTGAGAGGTGGAGCAATAAAATCTGCAGCTATCTTTAAAAAGAAAGGTTCCACGTTGTCCGGGCCGGCCGGTTTCTTAGGATCTAACTTGGTTAAAGCTTCACGAACAACATCAACAGTAAAAGGAGTAAAACTGAAAGGGTTTTCCAGACCACATTGTTCAGAGTCACGGATTGGGGTGTTCACAGAAGCAGAGTTAGTCACAGAATCAAACAGAGAGCCACAGGACACAAAATGCTCATTGTTATTATGTTATGTTATTATGTTGCATTGTTGGAGAAGCCTGTGACATAAGATTTTCAACTGCATAATTACTCTGTAGCTATGTCAGATTGACAATAAAGAACCTTGAACCTTGAAAACAATTTAGCATAGTAGCCCTGTCCGATATAGAGCCAGATGCTGTGGTAAGGCACGGAGGTAGCTCATTTCGGATCTCACCGGTGGATAGCAATTTTATGGCTTTCCAAAATTTCCTAGGATTATTTAGGTTTTCTGTGGTAACTGACAAATAGTACTTCGACTTAGCACTTTTGACCTGTGAAGTGAAGCTATTTCTTAGTTGCCTAAAACGCAGCCATTCAACCTCTGAGCCTGATTTCCTAGCCTTTGCCCAGGCCTTGTTTCTCTCATGTAGGAGACTAGACAGTTCAGCAGAAAACCAAGGATTGTCTCGGCCCTTTACTCTAAAAGTACGTAGGGGTGCATGTCTATCTATAATTTCCATAAAACCAAGATAAAAATAAGACCATGCAGTTTCAACATCAGCACACAGATCGATTTTTCCCCAATCAAACCCAAACAGATCATGAACAAAACCCTGCTCCACAAAATGTTTTATGTGTCTCTTAATAATAATACAGGGTTTAACCTTTTGGACCTTAGTGTCCCTAATTGTGGCTACAACACAGTGGTCACTCACATCATTTGCAAATACTCCCACAGATGGGTATTTATAGGGAACATTAGTTAGCTATGGAAACAGAATGCTGAGAGAAGCGGTTTTCAACGGTTCTCTTGCTTAGTTTTTAGCTGTTTAACAAACAAAACAAACTTTATTTTCTCACAACTTCTACTTTATGTCATTTCTTTCCTCATAGGTTCCACCAGGATAAGAAGGCAGAGGATAAGAAGGCAGAGGAGAAAGAGGCCCTCGAGGCTCTGGAGTCCTGAGAGCTTCATCCTGATGCCACGCTGCGCTTCCTTCAGGGGACTGAAGCAGAGACTTCACTCCCCTCCATCATCTCCACGTCGCCCTGTGTTAACACCCTGCCATAACCCTCCTTATACCACATTACGCCTGTCCTCCCTGTTGGAAATGTGCACTTTTCCTCAAGTTTCAAATTTCCTCAGGTTGTAATAAAACAAACAAGAGACAGACATTTTATTTTTAACTGTAGTCAACACACACTCAAGAAATGTGGTCATTAACGCACAAGTTACCCACTTGTTAAACAACTTACGATTGTACATTCTTGAATTTAAGTTCATGCTTTATGTCTCGTGCACTACTTTGGAAGTTTTTGCATTTTTAACATCATTTTTTTACGAGTAGCAATCAGTACCTCATGCATTCATTTCCCAAAAAAATGTAACTCTTAGGGTATGTGTTGAACGTAGTTTAAAGGGATGTGTTCTCCAAATGAAATTAAGGATTCATCACAGTAACCTCTCCATTTACTTATTTATAATTAGATTGCAGTTGTTGCATCTGTACCTCAGTGATTATTCGGTCAATTTTGATTATCATGTAATGATTCCTTCCATTTTAATGGCTTTAATCTGTGTAAGCAAATCATAATTTATTAATCACTTGATGAAAACCAATATCTTGTTTAAAGCTGTATAGAGAGATTGCTGTTATTTTCTGATTATTTATCAGGACTGCTTGAACCAATGCCACATATTTAACCTGTGCAACTTTTTATTGATTGTTCCAGAGTCGACTAGCACCACTGAAATGCTAACGGCTCTTTATCAAAACAAGGTGTTATATATTTTTTGTGTAACTATAGTGTTTTATTTGACATGTTTCTACTATAGTTATAATTATACATTTTAATCCCCTGAATATTTGAGCAATAACTGGTGTCATCACTTTAAAATATGTCTGTATCTGCTGACTGTTTGAACAAATGGCACTTTGACGGTCGGTCATACTGTGTCCTTCTAATAAAGCCTCTGTTAACACCTGCCGTATTCACATCTCGTACACATAAGGTGACTGAAGCCAAAGTGGGGAGAGCTTTAAAGATTAGTTGATCTAAAGGTCAACCTAATAGCACATGGAAGTTAATTTACAGGATTAGTTAAATACAAGTAGTTAAACATGTCTTCAGTTGAGATGCAGCTATGATTCTTTTAATTATTGATACATCTGCTTACTTTCATGATTCATGTTTGTCTTTAAAAGAAAAACTAAGGGCCATCGCAGTTTCTGAAGGCAAGTGGATAATTTAAGTAGTTTTTAAATGTGTTGTCAGTCAAACACAAATATTCTATAGTATATAGTTTTTAAATGATTTCAAAAAACAGGGACTTGCAAAAAATAAATCTGTTGCAAGGTGCTTGTGAATAGTTGTTCTAGAATGTTACCCATTAAGATGAATGATTATCTTGGCCACCATTTTTAAATCTCTCAAACCCACTTACATATAATTGATAGAAAACCTCCATAAACTAGATGTTAAAAGTCTAGGCAAATCTTAAATGTCACTTGTCTTTTTGGTAGACTTAACATTTTAAAACCAGCATTCAAAAACATGCATTTTGTAAATGAGCCCTGATTGTAATTTTTCGAAACAGATTTTGATCTAAACATTTGAAGCCCTAAAAATATAAATCACTACTGGTGTAACTTAGTCAACTGTTCAGGCAAAAGGCTTTAAACAGATGTGCGGCTCTAGATACGGATCATGTGAGATTAGTGTAAACCATTAACCTTTATTACAGCCCGTGCTTTCAGAGCAGTTTACAGCTAACGTCAGATCATATGAAACGTTGTCGCCCTCTGCTGCTCACTGTCAGCACTACAGTTGCACAATGTAGATTATTCCCAGCAGCTGAAGTACCACATGCATCTAAATCTTTGCACAATGACAATCTTATTGCCTAAAGAATTTTCTGGTCTTCCCAATTACAGTATATATAAATGTTAGTCGCTTGGGGACTCTCGAGCATCAGTTGAATTCAGCGGTTTGACACCAGCATACAGCAGAGGGATCATTATTGGATTAAGGTTTGGTGGAGCTTGATGACCTCATAACCCCTTTGTCCCTATACATTTCATGATTTTCTTCCCCAAGACTACGTTTAGCAAGAAAGGAAAATTCTGTTCTGAGATCTGTCCCGTACATACTTTGGTGTTTAACGTTACAACTTTTAGATCACATGCAATACATTTCACAATGTTCTCATAGGTAAAGCCAGGATTTTTGATAAAAGAAAAATCACAAATATGTTGGTTAAACAAAAATGTTTTATTCACAACGCAAATGAAACGGGTTTAGCGTTTTCCACCGACACGGGGTGCGTTGATCTTCATCGTCTTGGCGACCTTGGGCTTCGAGGCAGTCTTGGCAGCCGACTACAGAAAGAAATACAGAAAATAGTTACAAATCCTCATAAAACATAAGGTTGCTCAATAATCAAGTGAATACTAGGGAGCAGGCAAACAATATCTTAACTATGTGATTCATAACTTTGAAACAATATAGCATCCAACATTTATTGATGAAGGGAAATCACTTTAAAACAGCTCTATCTGTATGGCTTCAGATCTTACCTTTGCACTGGCGGCAGCAGGCTTCTTTGTCGCTGCCTTTGCCTTCTTGACCTCCTTGGCAGCCCTGATAGAAACAAGAGAAACAATCAGCCAAACTGAACAAGGAGAATATTTGTATACCATCTTCTGTCATCATGTCATCTTAACATTTGACAAGATTGCTGAAAATAGATCCAACTAGAGAGATCCAATCACAGCAATAACAACAACGCATTGTCGAAAACAAACAAGTTGTGTCAATAGTTCCAAAATAAGGCAGAGATGGTTTTGATGCTGGTAATTTCCTAGACACTTCATTGTAAAGCGATTCCAGAAGAGCATTTCAAGCTAAAACAAATGTATTTTAAGTAATGCTACAGAAATAACCAACAAAACAAAGAGCCAATATTGTTTCTTAAAAAATAAAAAACACATTCTAAGAGCAATTCTTTTTTTTCCTCGTCCACTTGAGAAATTTATGACATTAATCCATTTAAACGCTACAACCTACAGAGTTAAACTGATCTCTTCAGAATTGATATAATGTGAGGTTCTTAGCATTAAATGTCCTTAAAAAGGTTGCAAAATGACGGCTGTTTGCAGGGCTAGCCGGGGCAGATTACCACCGAGACGGCCGACAAAAGTTGACTCAAATTCCACAATTATAACTTTGTGATGTCTGTCCTGCTAAAGTGATAACCCCTTCATGTTTAAGTTATTCAGCCTGATTCAAGAGCAACCAAGAAACTGGATTAATCTTAGATAAAATCATGTTTGTGTCCTCACCTGATGGCCTGCTCCCTCTGGGCCTTACGGACCTCTGGCTTCTGGTTCCTCTTAGCCATGATCTCGGCCAGGGAGGCCCCAGTGATGGCCCTCTGGAACTTCACTGCACGACGGGTACGCTTCTTTGCGATCTCTTCCTGTTAACCCATTATGACAAAAAACATCACCACCAACATGCCCTGCTTCTGTTCACTGAACCACCTGAAAAGGATCCTACATAACGAGTAGTTTACATAAAAACATGCTGCGTTGAATCAGTAAACCTGCTACCCGATGGAGGTAAAAGCCGTGAACTGAACCACGAAACCTTCTGATCATAAACTGCAGTCTACCTCTTTGCAGATAGTTACCAACACTTGCATGTCTAGACTATACTTTTAAACGTTGGAATTCACTGTTTTTCAAAGTAGCGGCATTTAACATATTTCTAAGCACGTTATAGAGAGCCACCATGTCATTGAATCAGACAGCACATAATACAGTTTGAGTTGAGAATGATGTAGCGTGTAGGAGAATTTGGAGGCTGGCCAATGGAGAAATGTCATTTAAGACGTCAAGGACCAGTACTATGACCTCCTGTTGCTCTATGGCTGCAGGTGTGGAGTGAGCACTGCTGCCCAGCCTGCAAAACGCAGTCAGGCAACAGCACATGACACAGATCGAGACCGTGCACACCGTTCACCCTCAGCCAAACTGACGAGTAAATGAGACTGATCATCAGATCAATCAATATGGTTTTGTAAAGCCAAATTAAAATCCCTATGTGTTACACAACATGACGACATGCAAGTAGTGCCTTTTGAAACTGATAAAAATAATGAGTAACCAGCCAAATATCTGCACCAGACTATAACTTGTTTATCCAACAGTGCAGCATTAGAGCTTTAAATCCCACCACCACCCAGGTACTGAAAACAGTGAAGCCTGTTACTTACAGACTGGCCCTTCTTGTGCTTGCGTCTGTACAGCACAGTCCAGTTGATCTGTCTGGGATTCCTCTTGGCCAGGAACGCAGCCTCACATTTGCCATTCAGAAACTGAAACACCTAACGAGAACAGGAACAAAAGTAACATTTTTAGACCACCAGTTTACAAATCCCTATAAAATAGACTCTCACAGGTTTACTTTAGAATGTGCAATGAAGTGAGATTTCAGTCATGGATCATCATTTCAAAGCACTAATCACAGATCAAACGTTAACATCTACAACATTTGACATTGTAAAAGGATTGTTGGTAGAAAGTAGCACACATGCCAGTTATTTTAGTGGGGGCTGCTTTGAGAGCACATCAACTCATTTATAGCAATTATTTATGTATAAGAATTCCCCACTGTGGATATTGGGCGCAAACCACAAAACGTTCTGATCATAAACTGCAGTATACCTCTTTGCAGATAGTTTTTATTTATTTTTGATGGCTAAGGTAGTTAGGAGTTGCTTCAAAACCTCAAGGCAATGAGAAAGTTACCAACACTTGCATGTTTAGACTAGAATTGTAAAGGTTGGAAGTGCATTTAACATATTTCTAAGCACGTTGTAGAGACCCAATGTGTCATTGAATCAGACGGCACATAATACAGTTTGAGTTGAGAATGATGTAGTGTGTAGGAGAATTTGGAGGCTGGCCAATGGAGAAATGTCATTTAAGACGTCAAGGACCAGTACTATGACCTCCTGTTGCTCTATGGCTGCAGGTGTGGAGTGAGCACTGCTGCCCAGCCTGCAAAACGCAGTAAGGCAACAGCACATGACACAGATCGACACCGTGCACACCGTTCACCCTCAGCCAAACTGACGAGTAAATGAGACTGATCAGATCAAATCAATCAATATGGTTTTGTAAAGCCAAATTAAAATCCCTGTGTTGCATACAACATGCAAGTAGTGACATAGTGACAGGTTGGATAGCAAGGCAATTTATGACACTGTCTTATGTTATCAACATTTCCAAGCTCTACAACTGTTCTGAATGAACACAACAACACAGCCGCCTCAGACCGACAAAAAAGCGGCACATTAACATAATTAGTACATTGTTATGTTACTATGCTGTAACGCTATCAGTTAACGCTAGCAGCTAAAGCTAGCATGTTTCATAGCACTCAATGTAGCCGACTAGGCCTACTATACTCCAGGCAGGCTAGGTTATAAACTCTCATATTGGGCGACAAAGACAGCAAAATAAAAGTTCGAATGCGAGGAATTGTACTTCACACCGTATCTATAGGCAAGGCAGCTGGAAACCGGTTTCGTATTTGAATGGTTAACGTACCTTTCCATCTATCCTGGCGTATCGGCGGCCATGGCCGGGATATATTTTATACCCGCTGAAACTGCACAACTCGACCCTGAAAACAAGAAATACAAGGCATCACTAAAAGAAAAGGGTACACCGTAAGTGTTAATGTATATAAAAGCGTTATAATGTTTATTTAAGCGTTGAGATGGCATTTGATAATATTCTGTACACTCACTTCATGATGGCTACAAGAGGGCACAAAACCGGAAAGAGAGATGACGGCGGCGGAAACGGAATTGGAAAGAATGAGAATTGGTATTTATGAACTAATAAACGGTAAATATTTGTTTTAGTCTGTTGACGTGTCGTTCATAATGAATACACGATATACACATGTTGATAATGTTTTGCTTTCTACTTTAAAAATGAATACGTTAGCTAATCATCAGAAGGTTTACGTCACAATCTGACGGTTGCCTAGCAAGCGGTTGAGATGTCTCGTCTCTCCTCGTTTGATAAAACAATACAAAATTAATTATTTTAGAAAAATATTAAATGTACATTCAATTAAATAGCCACTATCAATTCGTGGGTGTTTTTGGTCATTATTTTTTTCTGTGTTCGATACTACCTTGTTGGCGGTAGGAAATGACGATTTGTGTAGTCTTCTCAAGCGACAGAGACCACACTCCAAACGAACGATGTGTCTTGTCTGGACTACAATTCCCCTAACCTCCTTGGTTTTAACCGTTTGACAAGCGACAGATGCCTCTTGTCTTTCACACCAGACTGTAGTAGCTGGTATAGTTTTTAGATAGCGTTAGGTGTTGCCTTATGCGACAGGATGGGGGTATCAGATTTACAATTCGACACAAATGCTGGTAAGTGGCTATGTTATTGGTTTTGTCAGACAAAAAGCGATGGTGCTTTTTTTGTGTAACGCTAGCCCTTGTGAGAAGGTTTATTATTAGCAACCCAACGTTAGCTTAGCTAGCATGTATCTCCACAGATTCCTGCACTGCAGTAATTATACAGTCTATGGTTGTATCAGATGATGCTGATCAAAACAACATGTGTCAATCCTCTATTGACAGGCTTACTTGTAGGAAAGATTAACAAAGCATAAATATCAGGCTAACTCACTGTGTTGTGCTAATGTTCTGCAAGTTGTCTAGGTAACGTTAGCTAAATAGTGAAAGACGAAATAATGACTTATATCTTTGCCATACTTGTCATTCTATAATTTCTACTGTTTGTATTGCTCGTAATTACATTCTGCACTATATAGTTTATACTTTTACTTGAACTACCTGCTGTAACTGCTGCCATTGTTTACTGTTCATACTGTATATATTAGATTTGATGAAATTTACTTTGTTGCTCCCAATTTGGGAAGCTGTTTTGTTAGCTTGTAAACAAGGCATTGCACATGAATTAACAACAAAATCAAATAGAAACTAAACACAAGTTATCTTAGCTAACATGCATCCCCACAGTATTTGGATGCTCAAGTACCTGCACTCTGAACAAGGAAAGTGGAGTCTAATCTGAATGTAATGTTGTGTGTTTTGTAGCCGAAGGGGATTAGCAAAATAAAAGTTGTTGTGGTGTCTCAGTCTGTCTAATCTCCACCTTATTTGCTCCTACAAGGACCTGTGGTGGATCTTTCAGCACGCGGTATGCAAAAGCTGGATCCGGATTTAATCTGCTCCGAGGACACTCACACTCTCATCCTGGACCGTAACCAAATAATGAAACTGGACTATCTGGAAAGGAGCCCTGGCCTTCAGCAGGTAATTACACTTTTAAACCCTTTGCTTGGTTTTACTATCTTCATTTACAAGCTTAAAGTGAACTTACTGATGACTTGGTGGATAAATATAAGTAAATGTTTTTGATTGAATGCCTTTTGTAACATATTTTTATTTTCCCCTTTAGCTATCTGTAGCCAGTAATCGCCTGGTGAGAATGATGGGTGTGTCTCGGCTAACAGAGTTGACAGTCCTCAATCTTCCAAATAACAGTATTGGATATATCGAGGGGCTAAGAGACATGCCAAACCTTAAATGGCTAAACCTGTCTGGGAACAATATTAAGGTGAGTGAGACAGAGTGATAGATACTGCATCTAATGTATTCACAATAATGTCATTTCATAGATCGAACAATTAGTTTCAGTTTATGGGTTATTAAATATTTTAACTGACTGTACACCCTTTTACACAGGTCATTGAGCAACTCAACAACTGTGTTTCTCTTCAACATCTGGATCTGTCTGACAATAACATATCTACCATTGGTGATGTGACTAAACTGGTGGCATTAAAGGTGAGCGCTGGGGTCTCTGAGTTCAAAAGTGAGCATTAAACAAACTAAATCACAGATCAGTTCTATTCTTTTCTGAAAACAAATGTATTCTTTGATACATTTCCTGTCCATTTTGCAGACACTGTTACTCCATGGAAACAGCATTACAACACTACGGACTGTGCCTGTTCATCTACCTTCCCAATTATCCATTCTTTCGCTGGCAGAAAATGAGATAAGGGATCTTAATGAAGTAATTGTTCTCTTACATGTTCAGCACTAATCTCCTTTTTAAATGATATAGAAGCGAATTATCCCTCACCGACTTTTCTTTGATTTTTCCATAGGCATCGTACCTTGCACCTCTCCATGAACTAGAGCAGCTTTCCATTATGAGCAATCCTTGTGTCATGGCAACCCCATCATTGCCGGGTTTTGATTATCGGCCATATGTTATGAGTTGGTGTCTGAGCCTGAAGGTCCTGGATGGCTATGTGGTGTCACAGAAAGAAGGGTGTGTACAATCCTTTGTTGTTACAATATGCCTGTTGAAGACAAGATGAACACAGGGGTACTGTATACTGACATTTGAATCTCTTACTTATGGTGTATACATGTCATGATTACAGTCTCAAAGCAGAGTGGCTCTACAGTCAGGGAAAAGGACGTTCATATCGACCAGGTCAGCATGTTCAGCTGGTTCAATACCTGGCCACTGTTTGCCCTCTGACATCATCACCGGCACTGGAGACGGCAGAAGACGCCAAACTGGAGAAGATCCTCAGTAAGCAGAGGTATAAATCTATAAAGGGCATTACTGCTTCACGACATAAAGCTAAAAAAACTGCACAGAGAAGAAAATCCTTACTTTATGGTCACAAAAACCCTGCCATACATCATTGTTTATAGAACCTATTTACTTACAATGACCTCATGTTTGCTTTAACATTTCCTCTGCCTCTCAGGTTTCACCAAAGGCAGCTGATGGAGGAGACCCGAGGAGGCTGCTCCAGCCTTCCTCGTCCAACTCAGCTAGATGTGGAGAGGCACAGTCCTTCACATCCCGTCCCACAGGGGGGAGCCAGAGAGGTGAAACAGATCGATGCACCGGCACCAGCTGCTGCTCCATCAGTCTTGGAGACAGGTGAGAGGGCTTATGTTGCAGTGCGTTTTAGGACCAGACTTTACTCCCTTTTCCACAGTGGAGAGAACACCCTTAGTGTAGACATGATTCTCAGCTGATTGTCATAAAACTGACATTAATCCTTTAACCAGCTAAATCTGTTTTCGAGTTTTTTAAGGTAGCGTGGCTATTTGAAAACGGCTAGTTTTTGTAGGATTTTCAGTGAGGTGCTAGTGAGAGCACACCATGGTTGTACTTTAAAAAGCACCAGGTGCTATCTACAACTTTTGCTAATGGCCAACTAAAAAATAGACCCATGTCAAATCATGCAATGGAAATGCGGTATTTGTCCATCCATGGGTTTGATGCATTGGACATCATGCTTCTTTTTTTTTCATCGTTCCTCTTTACAAATAATTGTGATGTAAAGCTTTCTGCATGAGTTTTTAACTGATGGTACGTCTTCTTTTGAACAGAGCCAGTGGTGCAGTTTAACACCTGGATGAGCTGTGATTCTTCCCACCAATCATTGCCTGTAGTTCGCAGCCCAAGGCCCAAAGAGGAGCACATCTACTTAGAGGATGTGCAGACAGATGAGGAGAAACTCAACAGCAGCATGCTTTCCTCTGAGTCCACCTTTCTCCCATTCACATCTGATGTGGAGCCACAAACAACACACTCTGACAGCGAGGACGAGACACAGACATTTGAACTGGACTCCCTTGCTCCAAAGTGGCCAGCACAGCCCAAAAACCACAACACAAACAAGACACATCAGGCACCCCCAGTGGATGTGCAAGAGAGCGGTCTTGAAGGGGAACTTATATCTGGTGCAGCCACTACAGGTGGATCACTGGGGGTCAGAGTAAGCACACCACAAAATAATCTGGAAACATCCTTTGACTTTGGTAGAGCAGAGACAAAAGAAAACACAGAGCAGGAAGAAGTCGGTATTTGTGCCAATAAATCAAATGTGACGGAAGCAGACAGGGCAGCAGTTAAAATCCAGTCATGGTGGAGGGGACAGCACACTCGCTGTTATCACCCCATGGCCAGGGAGGTGCGTAATGAAATCCGCCTGTGCAGGATGCAAGACCACATCGTCTCCCTGTCTGGAAAGTTAGACAGGTAAGCGACTGACCAGCATTGTTATTATCTTATGGCAGGAGATGGTTTAACAAGTACTGCCCATGATTGTGTTTATATATAAATACATATTCACTTCTTGAAGGCTACTTAAAGGTAACAATGGTATTTGTTTGCAGGGTGCAGCAGCAGTATGAAGAAGAGCGGTTACAAAGGCTGGTTCAGGAGGAAGCTGTCAAGTTCCTGTGGAAACAAGTCAGTGGTTTAAAGTCATTTTTAATTTTGGTACCGGTCTTGCTTGAACGGCTATGTTAATGATTTAATGTAGTTTTATCATGTTTCAAATAAATTATTGAACTTAGTACATTTTTAGTTAGTTTAACACTGTCTCTGTGTTTCCCCTTTAGCTCCAGTCCATGCAGCAGTGGAAGCAGTCTGTGGAGCAGCAGCTGTCCAGCATCAGTCAGGCCGTCACCCCCGCTCACATCTCCGCTCCTGGACTGTGTGTCCCGCCTGTTGCATCCAGCACGGCCATCCCACCCAGCACAGGGGCCTCGTTCCCAGACTCCGGCTTCCAGTCAACGAGTGATCAGCTGGCAGCGCAGGAGGACAGCTTCCTGAGCAGCGGGACAGCAGACTCTCTGAAGACGGTGCGAGCACTGAGCTCTGTTTGTAGCGGTGGTGTGGACAGCGCAGACTGCAGCCTGCTGGAGCAGTACCTCTCATCGGTGCAGCAGAGGGAGGAGGAGGCTGAGGAGGGCATCAGTGATAGAACAGAAACACCACAGCCCTCCTCACCAGCATCACCCAGCAAAACAGCACAGTCCCCCCCCCAGGAGGCTGCAGACAACAAATCAGAAGTAAAATGTCTGAAGGAAACTGTCTGAGGGTCTTCACCTAACAAACACTGTGCACTATTACTGACTCATTTGGCACTGATTGCAAACTCGAGATGCATTGCTCCCTCTTGAGACTTTGTCCCTGCACTTATCTTGATAACTGACCCAAATCTCATATAACGGTGCACCCTTAGTTTCCTTTGTTCATCAAGACTGATCCGAGGATAGGCTTGAAAACAACAACTTACTGTGAATGTAACTCACATGTTTTTATACTTCACTTTGTTCTGATATTTAACATTTTCCTCCCTGTGTAAAGGCAACTATTGTGATGTAGGTTAGGAGCATATTAGTAGCTTCAAAGCAATCATTTTAGGATGAAACACAGTAGGTTTCTACCTCTTCTGACTTAAATATCAGGCACAGCATATCCTGTTTCCTTTCTAAATATCCACTCTGTCAAAAACATGTAATTAGCTTCAGTTAAGCGGCTTAGGAATTGTGGAATGTAGTGCACAAAGCTATATACTACCCATAAACAACAAGCATACTATTTATTATCACATACAGGGTTAACAGTTTTTATCACTTAAGATCACCTCAGAATGTTGTAGTGTCTTTATCTTTAAAAAAATGTTAATAAAGCTGCAATAATTATTTTCCAATATTTGTTCTTTGGTTATAATATTATGTTGAAATTACAAACTGTATTTCTGTAAAGAAGGTATATTGACACTCATTCATGGACAACAACCTTTTTTTGTTACAGCACATTATAATTTTTGTATTATTTTGGTAGGTATTTGTATAGCCTGATTGAATGTGTGTTTGAAGTATTCAAATAATTTATCTAGTGGCAATAAAACTGTAAAAGGTGGAACCTTAATTAATCAATTCACAATATACATCCCATGCTTTTGGTAGTTTAATCAAACTATGGATCATATTTATAATCTGATCATATTTTTTGTATTTCAAATCCTAACTTGAAAAACCAGAAACTCTTATCTAATGTAGTGAAGTTAAAATAGCAATATTTATCTCTGAACTGTAAAGTATAAAATGGCCAATGGTGATAAACTGGCTCCACGTTGTATGTACACTACCTGAGTAAATGTTTACCAGGTCATAATGCATGATAATAGGCCTATACATGAGAATTAGTTAATAATTATGCATTTCCTCTCAATGTATTTTGTTGTGTGGAGATACGTTATCTATCCTTTACTTTGAGAGGCTTCCAGGGTTATTAATGTGCTTCAGTACTAACCACCAGAGGACGCAACAGCAAGACCGACGTACCCTTTTAAACCCACCCCATCCCGGGTCCTATTCACCGGAGCTGTCGGTACCCAGGACCATAGGCTGACGCTCCTCCAGCCTCCTCCAGTCTACCATCGACTCTGAGTTGCCACCTAAGCCGCCAGTGTCGCCTCTCCTGCGGACAGAACCGTTAGCATCACCCCCCTCCCGGTCCTCCGGCTGTCCAACGGTCCAATATCCAGCTAACGGTTACCATTCGACGTAAGTAAAGGAGCATATACGGCTCTTTAACCGTATATAACGTTAGCTGGTTTAACATTAGCTTACATGATTGTATACATATAAATGACATTATATGTTGAATTTTACACGTATGTTTGACATATTATATGTTATTATCCCGGTTTATGTGTTGTTAGCCGTTCATGTGATAGAAGCAGCTAACCCTAGTGATGTAAATGTACTTAGTTACATTAAACCACTGTAGATTTATGGGCTCAGAACAGTCTCATAATACACACAGGCACACAGAAGGATTCACACTTGTATTTCATGATCCGCAAAAGGAGTCACACTTCTATTTCCGGATCCACACTTGTGTTTTTCAATCCACACACACACATGTGTTCCGTTTCATATACATGTAAATAAAATCCAAATACAGAAAAAAGTTTTACATAATGTCTTTTTGATCCACACATATTTGTTTTCCGTTTAAAACTGCTGCACCTGCAAACACAACCCGCTTTCTGTGCATGGATCGCAGTGCATTCGTGTGTGGTTTTTTTTAGACTCCCCTGACGGTCACCCGATTCGTACTTTTTTCTATCTATAGCCAGTGGCGGCGCCAGGGTATGCCTGGGGTAGGTTACATACCAAGAAATGGCCCCACCTTAGCCCCACCCACCATGACACACTCCTACCACAAGGTATTGTTGTGATCTATGTTTAAATCCACATGTAAGGTAAAAGACCTGGGGCCTCATTTATAAAGGGATATACGCTCAAAAAATGGCGCCAGTTTCTACGCAATGTTTGCGATTTATAAAATACTAACTTGACGGGAAAATGTGCGGTCCTCCACGCAAACTCTAACCCATGCGTACGCACTAAGCACCACAACGGGAGAGACGAGAAACTGCGACACCGTTGGCAGAAGGAAGAATGGAAAGAAATATGTGGAAATAATACCATAAATAAAATGTTACCTCTCATTTATCAAATATGAAGAATTTATTTTCAAACATTGATTAAAGCCAATCTTAAAATTATTAAACAAACGCCTGTTTGAGACTCCTCAGTGCACACAAAAACATAACTTGGAGAAATAAATAAATACGGATATGTTATTTAAAACCACCTCGAATATGTTGTGTTCATGTTATGAAATGTTTTCTCATAAATGATGCGGTAAGCAGGAGGACAGAATTACGTCTAAACTGACGCCGTTTTGCATTTCTATAGGTTGTAGATACGAGCATGGTTTTATATACTATCACGTTTAATCGTGTTTTATGCCGTTTGCCAAGACTTGATAAGTCGCTCGTAAAACACAGGAGGTATGGAAACTAAGAACACCATATGTGGTAAATTGTACAGCTAATATAACACATTATTTCCTTTAACTGGAGGATTATGGATATATAGTTGCTGATCGACAGCTGGAACACAAACCACCAAATACAACAAAATAATTCAGATCCAGTCGACATGACTCCACTCCGGAGGGATTCCCCGATCATTTCTTACAGTTTCTCATCAAGGGGGTGTCTCCTGTCCCCGGTACAAACACTGCCTGAGGAAGGTTATGTGTATTTTTTTTGTCATTAACTTTTATCGGACCACTTATTTATTTATTTTGGTGACGATCCGACCTCCATGCTGCTACTCTGGTTCAAACTGCATCCACCAAACAATATGATTTATCTCGACCTCCCCAAAATAACCAAAATCTGACACGGTGTGAGATTTCTTTTTTAGCTGTTCTGTCGTAATTTTTCTTCGTGCAGTCAGTCAAACTGAATGAATGAATGGGCGTTTATTTGACTATTTATAGGCAAATATGGGCGTTGCGAGTCGATTGTGATTTATAAAGGGAAACAGGCGTAGGAAGTGCCGTAAGCACTTCCCTCGCCGGTACGCAATGTTTTGTGAATCGGAAAATGTCGAAAAATGTCTGTACCTATTTTTTTGCTTTGTACTACGTAAGCAACCTTCCCACGTCAATCCTACGCAAGGCGTTATAAATGAGGCCCCAGGTAGGAACATTGCAGCCTTTCATTGCAACAGGGGATCAAGATCCTTCCTACCGCAACACGTTGGTAGCTCAAAGCAATTTCTTATCAGGAATCTGTTAATTAGTGCATGCCGTGCTAGTTGCAGTCTGACCTATCGTACTAAAAAAGGAAAGCTGTATAGAAGGAAAATGCAAAGAGGTTATCACTGTGGAACATCATCATCAATGTGTCCAAACCATTTTTTATAGATGGACATTTGACTGTGCATACAACTGATTATCAGTTCACAAAATGCAAGTTAAAATATAAACCCAAAGCAGAAATAAACGAAAGGTAAAGACAATATGATTTTTAAATGTTTCTTCATACTCATAGTACTTTGTTTGTTCACCCTTCTCGATTACAGAGTTTGGCAGTATCAGTCGCTGAGGATGTTATGATGCCATCATCGCCGGTGTGACGACAGATTGAAACCGGGCCTGATCATGGGAGACAGAAGGAGGTCACCATGTGCAGAAATGTGTCCAAATATACCCTCTTCTTCCTTTTCCTAGCCCTGTGCGGCTTCATCTTCCTGTTGCGCAACATTCACACTGTGGAGGTGAGGAGAGAAGTTTGCTCCATGGGTTTACTGAATTACCCTACTATTACTTCATTTCATTTTGATATTGCTTTAGCTTATGCGGATAGTTAAAGTACAGACAATTCCTTAGAAACTGAATGGAAATGTTATGTTTTATATAACTTTTGACACTAAGGATGACTATCATTTCTCCACCTCTAGTTTCTAAGATCCCCACGTTTATATATGTTTAGTACTTTATGTCCTTTTTTAAATGTTACACAACCCTTTGTTTAAAAAAAATGACATTTAAAGTATTATTCTGGTTTTCTTTTTGGATTTGTGCTTATATGATATTGCTTTGTAAATCCAAAACCATTTACTGTTGTTTTATGTTGCACTTGCAGATGTTACTTAACTTGCTATTTTTGTGCTGTTCACTTAAACTTGCACAGCACTTTAGCCAACTCCGGTATTTATAAACATGCTATATAAAGAAACTTGACTCGACTCGACTTTTACTGAGAAAGCTTTTGTAAAAAGTATTTATTCCTTTTATCAGGGGTAGACATTAAGGGTAGGGCCAGTAGAATTGTATTATCACTGGCCCCACCATTGTAACCACTGGCCCAAGAGCATTCGTCCAAAAAATCGACTAATAATGAAGAAAATGAACACATTTGTTGCAATAGTAATGTATGCACAAACTACATTACTACTTGTACTACAACATTTGAATCATCAGTTATTCCTCATTTTCCTCAATTCTCCCTGTCACTCTCCTTTAACTCCTCCAGTGACATTCTTTTATTTGAAGATTGTTTTTTGCCCGGCGCTTGGCCGGTTACCGGTGGTTTTAAAAACATTTTGGCGAATGGTTAGGTGGAGCTAAAGTCTGTAGTGAAGGAGCGCGCTCCCGCACGGGAGACTGCTCGCACTGTGCTCCGCAGCAAACAGCTGTTTGCTTTTCACCCAACAACGACAACCGCCTCACGAAACTCTATGTTGTAGCGTTAATAAACGAAACAATTTAACAAAATTGCTTGTCAAAATACCTATACCACAGGAAAAAGCAATATTTTTAGTGGCCCGAGCGGACAAGTGGAAAGTACGTTAGTGTTTAAATAGTGCTTCTGGGCCAGCGGGCCATTTATAATGTTGAGCCCTGCTTTTATGGATTTTTATGATAGGCCGATGGTCACATGTCTTAACTCTCCTTCCTTTCTCTACAGAACTGGAACTGCCACACTATCTCAGCCCTCTACCAGCTCCAGAGCAGGATCCAGTCGTCCTTCCTCCCCGTGAATCTGCCCACCTTTCATCACAACCGCACCTTCTGTGCCCATCTGGGCCAGAAACCAACGCCTGAAGATGAACTGGAGGAGCGCTACCTGTTGGACTCCATCACCTGGCCTGGACCCCCGCCTCGCTCCTCACCCCCCGCCCTGCGCCAGACGAGCGACCCCGTGCACAGCCTGTTCGCCGTCCTCCCCACTCAGGGAGGGAGGGAGTGGCATGTGGACGACCAGCTGGAGGCGCTTGTCCAAATGCACGACTTCCAGGGTCGTCCAAAGCGCTACGGAGGGGATTTCATTTTGGCCAGACTGCACTCCCCAGAGCTGGGAGCAGGCGTAGCGGGTAAAGTGCTGGACCACAAGAACGGATTTTATTCTGCTATGTTCCCGCTTCTCTGGGTGGGTTCTGCACAGATTGAGATCACACTGGTGCACTCGAGTGAAGCTGTGGCTGTGCTGCGACGGCTGAGGGAGGAACGGCCTGATCGGGTGTTTTTTAAGAGCCTGTTCCGCCTGGGCTTCCTGTCTGAAACAACAGTCTGCAACATGTGCCTGCCCCCTGAGCAGCCTCTGTGCAACTACACTGACCTCTACACCGGCGAGCCCTGGTACTGCTACAAGCCTAAGATGCTCAGCTGTGACAGCAGAATCAACCACGCCAAAGCAGGCTACCAGAAACACCTCATCACCAACAAGGAAGCGCTGCTCTTCCAGAGGTTTGTACTGCGGAGGAAACTAATCGTAATATGATATATATTTGAGATGTAGTAAGGCATTATTCTCCAGACCAAAACGATAAATATATTCATTTTTCTTACAAGAGTTCGTTTTCAAAGCATAATATATATATATAAGACTATAGCCACATAGCTGATCCGCAGTGTAGCACTTGCTAATCTTTCCCTTTTTTACTATAGAACATGGACACTGTAGTTATTTTAATTTTCTTAAAAGCCTGGCTCTAAAGTATTCTTAAGAAATAAGTGAATTATAATCCAAAAACAAAGTCAAAATAAGTCCAACGAATGGATGAGAGGAATCTGTAATGTCAGTAGTGTAGGGAGTTGATTCGTTAAAACATGTATGGATGTTGGGCTCTAAAAACGATAAAAAAGCAACTAAAGTCAAGGACACAGAAATGTGGAAAGCACTCTGACAAAGAAAGGAGGATTTATTGCACGGGGCAACCAGGCACAGGACTGTCCTCAACAATTAAAACCAGTTTAACGGAAGTTAAAGATTGAATAACACCAGACTTCAGAGGTTCAAAGCCTTTATTGTCATATGCTGTAGTTATGGCAATGAAAATCTTAAAGGGGACCTATCATGCAAAATGCACTTTTGTACGTCTTTTATACATGAATATGTGTCCCCGGTGTGTCAGGGAACTCACCAAGTGTCAGAAAACACAACCCTCTCTCTTTTCCTCCATACCCAAATCTCTAAAAACGGGGCTGCAACGGATCTGTTACAGATTTGAAATTGTTCTGATGTCAGAAACGGGGAGCACGGCCTATATGGGCAACTCTCCACCTATCAGGGGAATGGGGGGTTGGGCCACGGCCACGGCCATTGCCACTCGAAAGCGCTGGAGATGCTGTAGTACATATGCCAGGACTGTAAGTGGCGCTGTAGTCTGCCACAAAAGCATCGAAGAAGACTTCTCACAGAATCAGCCCTTGCAAAAACAGGGCTGGAAAAGAGCAAATAGAGCGAAATGAGGCATGGCTAAAATGCATGATCTGTTTGGTATTTTGAAAAAAATACTTCACAGACATGTTTTATATAGGTATGGCCCTACAATATATTATTCAAATATAGCATGATAGGTCCACTTTAAGTCTTAACCTTTACCTCATTCATTCTTTGTCTTTTGTCATAGTGGTGTAAACATTAAAGTTCCCATACACGCTTCAGGACCCGACAGAATCGACGTGCTGCCCCCCAGGAAAGGTACAGTATCCCTGCAGAGTGTGTGCCTCATGTCCTTTGCTTTGATTTATTCCATTAATTTAATTTTGTTTGCCACATTTCTCGCTTTGCATTAGAGGTAGAGGTAGAAAGCAGCAGTGTAAAACCAGAGCCAATTAAGCTAGCCCCGTCTGGATATTACTACGAGGACTCATGGAGGCCATTAAGTGGCATTACAATGCGCCAGTTCAACGAATCATCCGCTGTCACTCAGTGTTTGAAGAACAAGGTGATCAACATGTACGGAGACTCTACCGTCAGGCAGTGGTTCGAGTACCTCATCACTTTAGTACCAGGTGAGTTATCTTTTTCCCTCATTCTCACACTAACTTGTATATTCCCACTGCAACTTCCATCTGTTCCCCTTCCCCAGGGTTGAGGGAGTTCAATTTGAACAGTCCTAAGAACGTGGGGCCTTTCATGGCGGTGGACAGCACCCATAATATCCTGTTGAAGTACCGTTGCCATGGCCCGCCCATCCGCTTCTCCACCGTCATGGCCAGTGAACTGCGGTACGTTTCAAACGAGCTGGACGGCCTCTCCGGGGGGCCAAACACTGTGGTGGTCCTCAGCATTTGGGCCCATTTCAGCACCTTTCCTGTGGAGGTGTACATACGGCGGCTGCGTCACGTCAGGCGGTCGCTGGTGAGACTTCTGGACCGGGCGCCGGGGACGATGGTTGTGATTCGCTCGGGGAACCTCCAGGCCCTGGACCCGGAGGTGAGCCTGTACAACAGCGACTGGTACTCCCTGCAGCTGGACGAGGTGCTCAGGTCCATGTTCAAGGGGCTGAACGTGCTGCTAGTGGACGCCTGGGAGATGAGTTTAGCTCACCACCTTCCTCACGCCCTGCATCCTCCGCCGGTCATCGTCAAGAACATGATAGACACGCTTTTGTCGTACGTTTGTCCAGAAAAGACAAAGAGACAACTTACATAGGAGAGGATGACGATACTGGATCTTGTTGTTGAGGAGTTCATTATGTGATGTTTTTTCCGAAGGTACACACCCTTTAAATACGATCTTTAATGAGAGATTTCCTGATTCAAAGTACTGTTCTCTGTTTTGGTTTGTTTTTAAACTAATTTTGTTCTGAAAATGCCAAAGCCTTTGGCGCAGTGATTGTTACTTTCCATCTGCTTTTGGTACCAAAGTGTTGTGTGTGTGTGTATGCATTTTTAAAGTAATAATCACAAAGATTTACCTTCAAATGAATGTATTTTAAGTGATTTGCCAAATGAGGTAACCCTACAATGAGTGGGTCTAATGGTGAAAGTCTTTGCATTGGTAGCATTACAAACAGGGTGTGGCATATTCCTGGGAAAATGTACAAGCTGCACAAAGTTAGTCAAGCTTTTCCCATCAGCCAGCTGTGTTTGGTTTGCCAAAAAGAATAGGGCGCAGCTCATGTAAAAAGACTAGCTCTCCAACTCTCTTGTGTTCATTATTTTCTGGTCTGAGCTTGCACTGCGAGTAAGTATCTCCAAACAAAATAAAAATGAATACAGACCATACAATTAAAGTTAAAATACTTACGTCACACAGGCAAGTTTTAAAAACCCACCTGGACATACTGCTTACCGACATGGTTTCGCCAAAGAGAATTAAATGGAAATCATCAAGACTTTACGTTGTCCATATTTGTGGTTGGTATGCTTTCAAGGTTGCAGTTTAAACTTTATATTTATGAATATCTTTGTTCGTTAGTTTTGCCAAAGCTGAAGACTCAGTGAGTTTTCATCTCGAGATTTTCCTCAGGCTGTTCGGTGTTAAAATGATATTATGTTCGGATGTTGACTACACTTAATTAGGTCAGGCGATTTAAAATGAAACTTTCTCTGATTATCTGTTCTGCAAAATGCTCCTTTGTTAATTATCATCTATAAATGTGTCTGATTTTATAGTAAATGTTAATTTAGGTGTTTACAGTACATATCAATGGAACTTCTTTATCAGACCAAAGTTAAATACTGACTGTATTTATATTACTTTTATCCAAATTTCTTTACAAATTTCTTTTAAAACGTGTTATTTAAAGGCAACCTGAAACTCTTTGGTTGGCCATCATTTTGCACAATTTACTTTTGGGATTTACTTTCTGCTTGTATATGCTCAAACGTCACTTTGAAGGTCTGGCTTTATTTTTGTATCTTTCGAGTCCATCCACATTGTGTCAGTTCCTATTGCTAATTTAACTTTCTACGTTAACTTTTCTTTTTGTTATCCTTTATGCCGTCCCATGTTTATCGTAGGAAGACAGCGAAGTTTGAAGGAGAGGTGGTTATCAGGTGTGATACAAAGAGAAAAATGTGCCTGTCTAATCCTGTTTGCCTCTGACGACGATCAGACGCCGACTTTTAACAGACTTTGTCAAAACTCATTTTAATAAGAACAGCATCGTCACTGTCAAATGTTTGCTTTTATAACTCTTAAAACGAGCAGCTCATGACTCTGTTTTGTCATTCGCTTTCTCAAACTGGAGATTAGATTGAAGAAGCTTCGAGATTAAGGTACATAACATATCAATAAAATGTGGGTATGATAATTGTCACGATAAATCAGGATCATGACATGGTGATGCATCTGGTATCTTGCATTTTCCTGATCTTAAAACCTTTGGTACATTTCAATAAACTAAACTGTTAACACGGCAGCATTAGTAGCTCTGGTTTTTTGTTTAATTTAATTTGGTGTGTGTGTGTGTGTGTGTGTGTGTGTGACACGAGAGATGTGGCAAAGAGGGTATCATTAAAACACAGACACGGCAATAAATAGGAACAGCATTAACCGCTTCACTCACACGTGTTTTTTAAATAGACACAATTTACTGCAGATGCTCATTCCAAAGGACTTATAATTAAAATGCTTTCTGCTGTAAGTTAAAGGGCTCTCCTATAGGGAATTATTTGAAATGTTCACTTGTTTATGCACTAAAGAGGAAAACAATCTGGGCTTCAAAATGTTTTTCAGTAATTTCATTCCAAGAATTTTAAAGAAATAAGAGGATTATAAAGAAGTGGATTAAAAACCAACCATGACGGCTTAAATGTTAAAAAGACGTCGACAGAACAAATGAAAAATCAGTGCAAATAGCTTTCAGATGTGTTTGGGTCTCGGACAAGCTGAAAAGAAAACTAAAGAAAAACTATTATACAACTTGCTGGCAATGGTTAAATCCCCAATACATCAGTCCTTGCTGCTTCCTGTTGGAATAACATGCAGGAAAGAGAGGCTGAATACAGGATAAACAAAACATAGCAAACAACTGAAAGACTGATAGACTGAAAACTGTGTATGGGTCCACCAGAGATGTGCAGTTTGCTAGTGGAGCCCCTTCCCGTGTCCATTCGCGATGTCTCGCTGTCTCGCAGACCCCACGCAGCTCCTCACAGCAGCGAGCCGCGCAACGTCCCGCCAACACGGCACCCAGACCCCACGCAGCATTCTCATCTGTTTGTCCTTACTGGTGTCATGTTCTGGTTGCTAACGCCATTGTAACACATAATCACTGATGTTCCGCTGTAACGGTGGTGGACTCATCAGAACAGAGTGGGCGAGCTGACCAATCAGAGCACAGTGGGCTCATAGGGAGGGGGGGGGGGGGGCAGGAGCTCCAACAAGGCGTTTAGGACAGAGAGTGAATACACATACTATACAGAGATGCTGTATGAGAAACCAATGTGAGTTTGGAAAAGTAGACCTAGTAGACCTCAACAATGGAATTATGATCAGTAGAAATGGCCATGTCATGGGACCTTTAAGTTATAAGTTAGCTAAATCAATAAAAAGTAGGTAAATTATGCTTGTTACTTGAATTTGCTTTAAGAAAAAATAAACAGCCTACATCCCAGCTCTCCGGAGTTTCATTTAATTTGATAGCCACTGATCCCTTACAACAGGACCCCCAGATAGATTATTATAAGAAGAAATAGGAAGGGTATATTTCAAGTTTGTTATGTATAGAAGTTATTGGGCTTTTTTCTTATCGACTTAGATTTGTTAGAAAATATTTTCAAATCTAATTGACTGAATTTATTGTAAATTAGGCTTATGAACACATGATCACTACTGTGTAATATATGTTTACAGATATAATTAATAAGTACAATACAAGAAAAGCTCAAGTTTCATTTGTGGGCCGTATTACATTATACTTTTTGAATTTGCTGAGGGCCAACTCAAAATGTTGTGGTTTGGACACCTCTGCACTCGAGTATTTCATGCAGTCATTTTTTCTCAAAGAGACTACTAAAAAAGGAAAAAAAAGCCAGGACTCTCTCACGTTTAGTTGACAATTTTATTCAAAAAGTTTCATGTTCCCTTTAAAAACTTCAAGCATATCTGTCGGTACTAAAGCTTGCAGAGCATCATGTTGGCTAGGAGTTAAAGACACAGTAAAATATACAGTTCATCGATAACTTTTGGCAAAAACACCACAACAAGCATAGGGCTCTGTACAAAACTAGAGGAATAACACACCATTGTATACAAAAAACTGCTTTTTCTGAACACATTCAAGAGAACAAAAGTGCTTTCCATCCAGAAGAACGGACTCTCGCGGGGAAACAGAATGGCAGGCTGACTGTGGAGTGTTTTAGTCTCGTGAACAGATGGGAGTGTAAAATTGGAGAAGTGGCTACAGTGTCGAACCACATTTGTCTTCTTTGTGAAACCACTGAACAATGGTTTATAGTCAGAACATGGGACAGTGATGTCCTGAGGTCACACAGGACGAGGCACTGAGAGGTTCTGTTCAAGGTTTCAAGCTACAAAATGAGTCATCTGTAGATTTCGGTCAAGACAACAGGAAGCATTGTGCATTGCTGTGAGAATCTGCTCTCTGATTTCCTGCATTAGCTCTTAGTCTTCTGTCAAAAATGAATTTAGCGTTGCGTAAACAGCTTGACAATCTAATGTGTATAGATTTAGTTATAGCTAATGACATTTGATATGCTGGGTGTGTATGCAGCTGAGAGTATTTCACTCATTCAAACCTTCAAACTGGTACAGAGAACTGAAAAGACAACAATTAAAGCTCTGAAAGAGGAAATAGCAACTTGTACTTGACAATATGTGTCGTAGAGAATAACAGTTTGGCATCTATTATATGGATCACTGTACGTCTGCAAGGAGGGCAATAACATATTAGAGAATAATTGGAGGTTTCTGGGTAGAGGCGATGCATAACTTGTACTTTACACCACGGCAGCATAGTAGGACGGAGTATCAGGGCCATTTTAGGTAGAAACAATTTTTAAAAAAGAGCTGTTGGAGGAGGAGGTTATATTTTGAGATAAAACTTGTAAATTTAAGAGAAGAAAACCCACAAATTCACAGGAAAAATATTGTAATATTCACTGAAATCCTAAAACCATAAATCGAAGTTCAGAAATCATAAAGCCACACATTTACGAGAGAAAAAAAAAACGTTGAAAAATAGTGGGGTTTTTCTTTTTAATTAAGACACTTTTGTGTAGTTTTATTTTTTCTTCACCTGCGATGGCCCTGATACGCGGTCGTAGCATATTGATTTAAGGATAGAGATAGACCAATCACACGTCCTGCACGTTCATGGCCTCCTCCGGCCAGCTGTAGTTGTCCAGAGTGAAGGAGTCGTAATCTGGGCTGTAAATGTGAGACAGGACAAACGCCTCCTTGTCTATTGGCTCAGGGTACAGAGAAGCCATGTTGTTTTTGTATGCATAGTTGACAATCTGGCAAAAAAGGAAACGAATTAGATTTTTGAATTCCCCTCAAAACTTCAAAATGTAATAGTGCAGGAGTCACTGACCTTCACTGCGATCTTGAAGGACACCTCTCTGATGGTGCTCAGAGGAGGGTACAGCCTCCCCTCAGCCAGGTTCTCCTCCGTCACCATCTCAGATATCGCCTGGAACAATAAAGATGATATGACCAATAAGGAGAGTAAACGTTAGGTCAGGTTGTAAAAGTTACTCATCTACAGTCATAAGGGTTACAGTTGGCGGTTTAGGAAAGGGGAAATACATCTGTTAACAATGCTCTCTTAAAAACCACAAGACAGAGTAATTTAACCTTGCCGAACTCATGAGTCAATGGTCTAAATATATATACATATAAATATATATATGTATGTATTTACACATACATATCAAATAATATATTATAATATATATAGAAGATGGATATATATATATTATTCTGAAATGGACCAATCTGCAGAATGAGGGATTCTATTTTTGTACTTTTACTTGAGTAACATTTTGAATGCAGGACTTTTACTTGTAACAGAGTATTCCTACACTCTGGTACTTTTTCTCAAGTACACGATCTGAGTACTTCTCGCACCTCTGTCTACCTGTGTCACCATTGGTTGGTGTGTTAACATATTTTGTGACTGGTTAATTTGAACAATAAACAAAAATAACTTGTTATTGCCGCTGCCCTGGTCCCTTCCATCAACTGTAGGTAAAACACACACTATGGATAAGTACCTCATAAAATCACACTTCAAAAACGTATGTATCCCTTTATAAATACTACAAAGATGTAAATGTGAACTAAATGGAGGAAAATCTAGCTGGTGTCAGAGCTAGAGTTTACACTACAGATGTTATTTTACAAAACAAAAAGTGTATTGTGTCACAAAATCACGTCCTCCTTATACATATTATGGAATCATTGACGTGTGGTGACTGAGGACATTACCTCTGCTGTGGTGAGAAAGATGTCGTCAGATATGTGGCGCACTCCACAAGCAATAACGCCCAAAGCGACTCCGGGGAAGACGTAGGCGTTGTTTCCCTGGCCGGGGATGAAGCTGCGCCCGTCAGCCAGCGTCACTTTGTCGAACGGACTGCCACTGGCGAAGATGCCCCGGCCCTGAAGAAGAACAGAGAGGAAGAGGAGGATAGCAAGGAAACACAAAGAGAGAGTGTGAGTCACTTCAGTGGAAACAACAAAGTGTCCTTTGATTTGGGGGGCTTTTGGTTATGTGACTGCAGAGAGCTGAAATGTAAAAGTGCACGTGGATTCTTTTAGCAGTTTGATGCAAATTCACATACAATAAATTGCAGTGGTGTGCCAGAAAATGTAGCAATGCATCAATTCAAGCCAATAATACAATAAATACAGCTGGGAAAATAAGACATATTTCAAAAAAGAAATTTCAAATGTTTGAGGAAGAATATGCTGCTTTAAAGGTGGGGTAGATAAGTTTGAGAAACCGGCTCGAGATACACTTTTTGTTATATTCCATGGAATGCTCTTAACATCCCGATAGCAATGAATATCTTAAGTGCTTTGACAACAAATCCATAAAAAATGTCATCTGTGGAAGCCGTAGTACTGTAAAAAGCACGACCAATCATTTTAGCCGGCCCGGCTAAAATAACTGGATGGCCTTCCATCTGTGCACAAACTTATCTCGTGCCCTCATTGGTCATGTGCGCGTTCGTGTGTGTTGGAGGAGGGGCTCTGTAAGGAAGTGGCAGATTTTTCCGGTTGTGTATTTTCAAATTCTAGCGATCTCGAGCCGGTTTCTCCAAAATTACCTACCCCACCTTTAATGTTTCAGCTTCAATGCGTCTGATGTGTACCTCAGTGAGGTTGTAGCACTGCTCCGCGGTGCACTCGGCCTTGCTGGTGGGATTACTCAGAGCGAAGATGATTGGCCTCTCGTTGAAGGACGCCATGCCTTTAATGATCTTCTCAGTAAAGGCTCCTGGGATAGCTGCCACTCCTTCATGTTTAGGACACAGGAAATAGGAAGAAGAAAACCCGTCAAAACACATTTCAATGAGACAATAAGAAAAGATGGCTCAGATTGTAGGACTCACATGGGTCTATTATTATCAAGTACAAATCTCCAAATTGCAGGTTGTTTTGTCCGACTGATTTGTTTCAACTTTTAATTATTCAGTCATCTTTCATTTTTAAACACAGAAGATGTTAGCTGAAACAAAGACATGTTATAGTTGTTATTAAAAGTCTGGGAATATCCTCCAGTTTATTATACATGCAGTGTTAATAATAATAATAATAATAATAATAATAATAATAATAATAATAATAATAAACTGAATTTATATAGCGCTTTTCATAGTCTCAAGATTTGTGTTGAAATTAAGAATCATGACTGACATTCACATCTAAAATCTTTATGAAACTTTGAGTAAGTTAGTTGGTTTGGAGCTAGTTGTTATTTTGGAGAGACAGCATTCACCTGTTACAGCTTTCTCTGTTTTTCCACAACTGATCAGGAATGACCATGAATGGGCGAAACAAACAATGTGAGTAATAACAAGTCTTTTTATTTTCACACCGTTAAAAACCACGACGTGACCTTTAGGGAGACTCACCGATGATGGCGGTGGGTTTGACGATTTCCACCACCTCCTCCAGGGTCTTAATGTGCGGGTGATCGTGAGCAAATTCCAACTTCTCGTGGTTAAGGTTGCCTCTGCCCTAAAGTTGAGGAAAATCAGAAACAGGATACTTTATTTTCCAGGGGAGAGATTGTTTTTTTTGACAGTTGCTCCATTAAAGAAAACAAATAAATAGAATAAATAGAATAAATAAAATAAATAAATAAAATAAATAAAATAAATAAAATAAAATAAAATAAAATAAATAAAATAAATAAAATAAATAAAATAAATAAAATAAATAAAATAAAATAAAATAAAATAAAATAAATAAAAGAAATAAAATAAATAAAATAAATAAAATAAATAAAATAAAATAAATAAATAAAATAAAATAAATAAAATAAATAAAATAAATAAAATAAATAAATAAATAAAATAAATAAAATAATAAATAAATAAATAAAATAAATAAAATAAATAAAATAAATAAATAAAATACAATTAATACAATTAATACATATACAATTAAATAAGTATAAATGTTACAGTATTGACAGTTGTGCATTTGAATTAATAGAGGTATTATATAAAAAAAAAAAAAGAAGTGTTTTGTGATTTTTTTTACACACAGGGCGATTTATAGATAGAGTGAGCTAATGGCAGTCTCACACATTACCTTCACAATGAGCCCTCTGGAGTCCACCATCCAGATCCTCTTGGCAGCTTCTTCTCTACTCACTCCCTCTTTAGCCATGGCCATCAGGAGGAGGTGAGCAATACCCAGAGCAGCCTGAAAAAACAAAACATAAGATAACCAACATCGACCTCTGCTGGTCAACTGAGTGGAACCTCATCTCTTAGGGATTACAGGCAGCTCTTTTTATTTTTATTTTTTAACAGAATAAAACCCTAGAAAGCCAAATGTCCTCACCTCTCCGGCCCCCTGGAAAACCACGGTGTGATCTAAGAGTGTGTTCTTGGTGATCTTCAGAGCAGATAGGATCCCGGCGACAGCTACTGAGGCCGTGCCTGAAGAGAAAAAAGGGAAACACCTTTAAGAAATGTGAGGATAAACGTAGCTCTAATTTAGACTGTAATCCTCTGAATACAAGGTGGGCCCATTCCAACCTTTTTAATTCCAAATTGTTTAAAATGTAGCTGCTTGACTTTTATCTGGAAAAGATTGCCAGGCCACATTAAAACGGCCCTTTTCCCCTTCAATCAATCAAGCAATCAAAGCTGAGCTAAGGGGATTATTTTAAGAAATAAAAACAGAATTACATGTTACATTACATTACATGTTAGATTACATTACATGTTAGATTACATTACATGTTAGATTACATTACATGTTACTTGTTAGACGCTTTTATCCAAAGCGACTTACATACTCAATACTGTGGACAATCCCCACAGGAGCAATTTGGGGTGAAGTGTCTTGCCCAGGGACACAACGACATGCTGACTGCAGTGGGGTTTGAACCTGTGACCCCCTGATTTTGTCACAATGTCACTAGGCTGTCATCGGCTGTTGATTTCAATATCATGGACACAGACTGAATTATATATCCATAAACACTGCATCATTAATCATATGAATAAATTAAGAGGATATATTTAATCATTTTAAGAATACATAAAAGCTTCAGTACAATGTTTTTTTTATAAAATGTGTATAATTTCCTCCTAACACCAGCAGGAGCCAGAGTGATTACCAAACAGCTCCAGCAGGGGGGCTGTGGAGCTCATTTAAGGGAAACTTTGCTTCTGCATCCATTACACACATGATCTGAGGTCTGTCTTCCAGCATATTTCATGCAAAACCAGTCCCTTTTCTGGGCTTTTACTTCAGTGTTTTTTTTTTAAATCTTAAAGTGAATCTCTGTGGTTAACTTTAACCTTGAGAAGTGAGTTAGCAACGCAACTTTTGCAGTGTTTTTACTAAATTGGAGCATACCCAAAACCGCCAACAAATCCTGGATTTAATTTAATTTCTGTTCGCAAATATAAATTACCAAATTCATCAAAAGTTAACGGAAAAGCTTGTTAATGAGTTACTAATGATATGAGCTCCTTTAAAAATCAACTGTGACAGTATCTATGATCATATTCATGTTGATGCTAACGTGGATTATATTAGTAATTTATAAAATCATTTTATATTATTCTGAGATTACATTTTAAAACATAATCCATCTTCTGAGAATGTGGCATTTATGGTCAGGAAATATTGTGGGAAAACTAGTCTTGAGGTCATGTTGAATGTGTAGGGGAAAAAAAAGTGTAATTTTTTCTCCCATTTTATATATTTGTCTATGATTTTAACACAAAAAAGAAATAAGTATTGTGTAAAAAGCTAAATGTATAGCACTGGTTGCCTGAGGGAAGCTGTAAATATCAAAGTACCTTGGATGTCGTCGTTGAAGGTGCAGTATCTGTTCCTGTATTTGTTCAGGATGCGGAAGGCATTGATGTTGGCGAAATCCTCAAACTGTATCAGACAGCTCATCCCGTACCTGCAGAGCGACAAAGACACATTCGAGATTCAAATTCCAGAACTTTATCATTATTACGCAAGCACAACATGTTGAAGTACATAGTGGTTTGATTATCACGCAAGTTTACATTGCACATACTCCAATAATGACAGCACAACAGTATTGTCAGACCAACAAAAAGGCTTCAGTATTGCCACCAGCAGATTCTTTAGTCATTTGCATTTTCTACTCACTTGTCCGTCACTGCCTGCATGAACTCATCGACCAGCTCGTCGTATTCCTTTCCTCTGATCCTCTTGTGCTTCAGTCCGATGTACAGAGGGTCGTCGAGCAGCGCCTGCACCAAGAATCAATCAGACAGTCAGAAAGACAACTTGAGATTGCATTTCTGTTCAAGAACTAATCAAAGTTAAAGGTGGGGTAGGTAAGTTTGAGAAACCGGCTCGAGATACACTTTTTGTTATATTCCATGGAATGCTCTTAACATCCCGATAGCAATGAATATCTTAAGTGCTTTGACAAAAAATCCATAAAAAAAATGTCATCTGTGGAAGCCGTAGTACTGTAAAAAGTACCACCAATCATCTGAGCCGGCCCGGCTATAATAACTGGATGGCCTACCTGCCTGTCAGCCTTCCATCTGTGCACAAACTTATCTCGTGCCCTCATTGGTCATGTGCGCGTTCGTGTGTGTTGGAGGAGGGGCTCTGTAAGGAAGTGGCAGATTTTTTCCGGCTGTGTATTTTCAAATTCTAGCGCACTCGAGCTGGTTTCTCCAAAATTACCTACCCCACCTTTAATAGGTCAAAAAGGTCTAATAGGTCCTGATTGGCTTTCAAATATCAATAACTGAAGGGGTTAATGGAAGATTTTAGTTTTTCTTGTGTTCTACAGCAATGTAAAAAGCAATTTTCAACTTCAACTTGCTCTACACACAGAGTTGTTGTTTGAAAAGAGAAGAAATTGCTATTAAATACATTTTTGTGACGTGTAAATATTTCAATTCAAATGCCCACACTTATAAATGCTTATTGGGGTAGCTTTAACTATTGCTTTCAGAAGGCTTACAAAGCTGATTTGTTCAAGTAACTGAACCATGATTGGAATCGAAAGCATAGAAATAGAAACAATGGCCCAACCCTAATGGACCCTATCAGGTAATGACTGATAAGAAAAATCAGAATCAGAATCAGAAACGGGTTTATTACCAGGTAGGTTCACACGTACGAGGAATTTGACACATAATGAGGCAGATATAAAGTCATAAAGCTTTCTGCAGCTCTGTGTTTAAACACACCTGGTTGTTGGTGCCGACGTCCAGCAGCACGGGGAGGCACTGCTGAGGCTTCACCCCCCCGCAGGCCGTGTACAGCGCCAGCTTCCCAACGGGGATGCCCATCCCGTAACCTCCCAGGTCCCCAAGACCCAGGATACGCTCCCCGTCTGTCACCACAACGGCCTACACACAGAGAGAGACATTAGTTGTTGATACCGAGTGGTGCAGGACTTACTTGGGAATGAGTTAGCATTTCAGCGCTTCCATTCGTCTTGAAGTCAATGAGTTTTTGGCTGAGTTTTTGATCAGATGCCTGAAATAAGGTCTGTGGTTAACACAAGCTTAAGATATTTGTTCATGCACAAAATACATCAGTAAATACTCCACTGGTGACTGACTAAAGTAAACATCATCACGCAGAACAGTGGTGACCTGAAGTCATGTGACCTACTTCTACCGATTGCTTAAATAATTATAAAAGTGTAAAGTATAATTTCTCAGGCACAAACATTTTTACATCTGTACCTTAATGTCTTCTTCAGGCCAGGAGTTGAGCACGGTGGCGATGTGGCCTTTATCATGGATGGTGATGAAGAGTCCTCTGAAAACAGAAAGGTTGTAATTTAAAGGCAGCAGTGTTGTTTGTGCTGTACGGCTACATCAGGGTTACAGATCTGACCCAATTATTTTGGGATTTTTTAGTTTTCTTTAAGTTTCCTGCACGAAAAGTTAGTCCATCACATTCATTAGATTACAGATACAATAGATAAGACATACACAATTACACAAAAAAAACAAGTTAAAAGGATAGAAACATCTTGGAAAGTATGATATAAGAATATTATGTCTATTTACTGCTAAATGGGAATTTTTGTATGACCACACACTCGCAGTCAACCACCTAACTGTGATTTGTTTTTGCTTTTATTTTTACCCTGCATCCCTATCACCTGTCCTCAGTTCACCCACCATTGGATATAATTACTCCTCAGTGTGCAGCTGAAACATGATATGAATGCTAATGTCAAGTTAACAAATAATGATCTTGTTATTTTGTTAGTACAATGCAATTGAGATTAGATGGAGAGGAGAAGATGGGCCGGAAAATATATTTTTTCGAAAACATTTAAAATGGTCCTTAGATGAGAAGGTTAATCACAATGTAAGAATGAAATAAAACCTTGGTAAATAGTGTTCCCGTGCAGCTATGGTTTAGATGAGATGAATCTCACCGTGGTCTCCTGAAGGCGAGGCCGTACTGCTGGCAGGCCAGGCCCACCGTGGGAGTGTAGACGATGGGCATGAACTCCTCGATGTCAGAGGTCAGGACTCTGTAGAACAGCTTCTCGTTCCTGTCCTGCAGCGTCATCAGCAGGATGTACCTGAGACAGAGAGACACACCACACATCAGGATTTATGTTATAAGAAAGGTAATTGTAGTTGTGCTAAAGTATTTCTGCACGATTATCATCTGTCTGGAGCCAGACGCATCATAGAACACTATGCATGTTTTGATATGGTTATTCTGTGTATGTGTAGTCATGGTGTTTATACAGGATGAAGTTCTTTGGAAAATTATAAATATAAATATTTCTATTTTTTAGGTCTTAATTTCTCAATATATTACAGGGTGGTTTAAATGGTCAAAAATAAAAATTATCATCCAGTATCTACAGATGGGATGGCAGGGATTCTGCAAGTGGGATATACCTTCCAACTTTAAAGCCATATTTAACAGATATGTGTCACTGTATTAACCATTTTGTATCCTTGTTCTTCATCAAATAAACACTTAAAGGTGGGGTAGGTAAGTTTGAGAAACCAGCTCGAGTGCGCTAGAATTTGAAAATACACAACCGGAGAAAATCTGCCACTTCCTTACAGAACCCCTCCTCCAACACACACGAACGCGCACATGACCAATGAGGGCACGAGATAAGTTTGTGCACAGATGGAAGGCTGACAGGCAGGTAGGCCATCCAGTTATTTTAGCCGGGCCGGCTAAAATAATTGGTCGTGCTTTTTACAGTATTACGGCTTCCACAGATGACATTTTTTTTATGGATATTTTGTCAAAGCACTTAAGATATTCATTGCTATCGGGATGTTAAGAGCATTCCATGGAATATAACAAAAAGTGTATCTCGAGCCGGTTTCTCAAACTTACCTACCCCACCTTTAATGTGTGCACATGTAAAAATGTGTCTTTGACTGTCTATATATATATAAATATTTGCACACATATTTTTTATATACATTTGTTTTTATATTCGGGATTGTGGGAAACGGTATTTCGATCTCTCTGTCTGTACACACAAACTGGAAGATTGACAATAAAGTTGACTTTGACTTTGATTTTGTTATATTCTTGAGGTGCAAACAGCTCGCGTAACTGCTAGTATGGCTTCAAACTTGTTTGTTTAACAGTGTGACATGTTGAAGTGCACATACAAATTCTGCATTCATGAGACAACTTACAGTGTAAATATAGACAGGAGATATAGACAGTGTGTGTGTGAAGGTGAGACAGCTGAATATGTATCTGCCTCAAGGACTCACAACCACTACAGGATCCCCAAAAGTAAGGATTTCAAGTAAGTTACCATACTAAAAGCTGTACACAACGGTAGTGTATTATACTGTATAGCAATCAAATAATGCATCAGCATAATACAAAACATTGAGTATTTCATATGGTAATCTTGATTTTTTTTGTTATGCAAATCAAGCTATTAGATTCATAGGAAGAGACAGACAGAATGTATGACATGCATCAACATCCCAGAAAAGACTCAAACCAGGGATGCTTCAGTGATGTTTATGTAACTACTAAGCCACGGGATGCTGCTCAACAAATATTTGACGTGACACTAAATAATCACACGCCGAATGACAACAAAAGATGTGCTAAAGAAGATTTTGACCAATCATATGAGACAGCATCTGATTGGTTGAGCCCATTCAACATCTGCAGCTCCTTAACACGCATTTTTATAAATGTATGAAGTGGTTTTGGTTACACACATGGAGAGGATTCACATTTTAAATATATATGTGAGGAATCTTAGGGCCCCTTTTGCAATATGTTGGGTTTTTTCCTTTCTCTGTTTTGTTATAGTAGCCCTACTAATTATGTTGTGTTGTATTAAACAGTCACTTGCGTATAATATCAGATTCGTAGGAGCTGTGGGGATATTGAGACGAGGTAAATATGAACTTCTTACTTTTATCACTCTTTAAGTCGGGTTTTGGGAATTGATTTTTCTGGGGTTTATCAGTTACTTTTAAAAACATGTTCTTATATTCCTAAATCTCTGTTCTCTCACTTGTCCAGAGGGTTGATGCGGGTTTCGTAGCTCTTCATGACACGCAGCACCTGCACATCCTGGGAGAGGAAGCATGGTGGCAGCAGGCCGTGGATGCCCAGCTGGAGGCGCTCCTCCAGAGTGAACGCCATGCCCTGCAGAGTGGAAGAGACGCGGTTATACAACAGGGAGAGTTTACACAGGTTGAAGTCCACTGAATGAATAAGAAAGCAGACCTCAGTGACTCATGTGTTAGTCATGCCGTTTTGAGGTTGGTTATGACTCATTCCCACGCCCAAATAGAGTGGCATTTTTGATGTTTTTTTTGTCCAAATATAGCATTTTTGTTTGGGAATAGAGCAAACTTTGAAGTGTTCTTAGGATGTTTGTAGCTTTGAGCAGTAACACATCACAAGGTGCAGCTTTTATTCTGAAAAAGCAACCTTGTACCCCCCTGCTTTCTGGTTATGGTTAGAGTCACTCCTCTGTCTCAGCGTTGGCAGATTTCCCAAAGAGTGATCGGAGGGGAGCGTGAGGTGTAATCTATTTATTCTCTCCAATAGTGTGTGAGCCTGAACTCACTCCCCTGTCAGCTCCATTTCTCTTTCCTCTTCCTCGCTGTATCGCACTCTGAATTTACTCTTGAATCTTGCACGTCAGAGGAACAAACACTGACCTACTTGAGGATTATACCTCCTTCCTAGGCCAGTTTGTGTTTGTCTACTGCAGATCTGTGAATTTAACTTCAAATGTCCCGTAAAATGATTCATGCTGGTGTGAAATGTGACACCGGATAAGATATGTAGTTGCTAATAGTGCCCCGGCATACGATCATAACGTCTACAGTTGTTCCACAAGCTGCATGCTTTCCATTAGGGAGTATTTTTAAGATACATGGCCAACAGTTTGACAACACTTTACTGTGCAGCTGCAAGAAAGAGCATGGAGGACAAAAGGTCTGCCTGCCAGAGGTCATTACAGAAGATCCTCTGATACAGCAGATTATCATTAGACAAGGAGAAAGAATGATTGTGCACAGCAAAGTGTTAAACTAATCTAATGGGACTGCACAATGTGTGTGAATGTGAATGAGCAATAATCATCAAAGGAAGTACGATGTCAATGCGACAATCATGCTCCAACTTTTTTAGTGATTGTTAGAAAAACCCCACCTGGTTTTCATTTTCTAAGACTAACCGAGAAGAGAATCTTTCCAATACAATATATTTACTCTAATTTTAGGGTTCTTGGATACCCAGTTTGTTGCTAGTGACTGAGATGCAGGGTGCACCTGTATCCAACCAACATTCAAACAAGCCTTGCTACTCGTCAACCACACCCTGAAAATCAGCGACAAACAAAAAGAGTGTAAAAAGAAACGTAACGTCAGTTGAATGAAAATATTATGTCTAATGAAAGAAAAGTGTTGACCAACAACAGGTACTTGTTCGTCATCTGGTGATAATTTCTCAAACATATATAGCAGAAACAAAATGGCAATGTCCGTTTTTCCAATATTATGTACGGTGGCCCGGAAGTGCAAAACACCACAGCATTTCAGAAAACACCACAGCATTTCACATTGGACGGAAAGGGTATTCCTTTAGGGAGAACACTTCTTGTTTGTGATTGGACAGAGCCAGCCAGAGAAGCACTGCTGTGATTGGGTGTTTTTGCTGCCAGTCAAGAAATGACGCTTCGTGATTGGTCAGCACCCGAGCGCAACATGTCCCAACACATCAACCGTTAGCTGTTAGCACACACTCAGAGCTCACAGCTCCTCATATCTGTTCAGAAACTGGACAAAAGTTAAACAAGTACAAACCACAGACTGTCTATGTCATGGCGAATACAGTCGCTGCTTTATTTATGTCTGTATGACGCTGTTGTGAGTTTGGACGGAGCAGCTACAGGTTAGTTTAGCCTGATCGATCCGCCCCCTCTCCAGCACGTCTTGTTTGAATGACAGGAGTAAACACTGACAGCTGCGGTGAAACTCGACAACAAAATGAACATATTGACCGTGATTTAATTGTAATACACGTTTCAAAGTGATGCCGAAGTAACTACATACTGATACCGGTTAGTAAAAACCATGAATTAATGCTTTGACAAGTCTGCAGACAAGACGGCAGGCGAAAAGCTTTTAAAATGCGTGTTTTCTGAATGGAATCGGATCCATCAGGCTAAACTAACCTGTAGCTGCTCCGTCCACACTCACAACAACGTCATACAGACATAAATAAAGCAGCGACTGTATTCGCCATGACATATACAGTCTATGGTTTGTACTTGTTTAACTTTTGTCCCGTTTCTGAACAGATATGAGGAGCTGTGATTAATTAATTCATGGTTTTTACTAACCGGTATCAGTATGTAGTTACTTCGGCATCACTTTGAAACGTGTATTACAATTAAATCACGGTCAATATGTTCATTTTGTTGTAGTTGGTATCTCCCATAGGATTTACATGGAGATACGCCCCGCCCCCTCTCCAGCGCGTCTTGTTTGAATGACAGGAGCAAACACAGCTGACAGCCGCCGTGAAACTCGAGCGATTAGAGCGATGCGAATATTGGGTAGTCTACCATAGTATTTACATGGAGATAAGCCCCTTAAAAACCATGAATTAATAAAGCATTAATTCATGTTTTTTTCGCATCGCTCTAATCGCTCGAGTTTCACCGCAGCTGTCAGTGTTTACTCCTGTCATTCAAACAAGGCGTTTTGTGAAATGCTGTGGTGTTTTCTGAAATGCTGCGGTGTTTTCTGAAATGCTGCGGTGTTTTCTGAAATGCTGCGGTGTTTTCTGAAATGCTGCGGTGTTTTCTGAAATGCTGCGGTGTTTTCTGAAATGCTGTTGTGTTTTCTGAAATGCTGTTGTGTTTTCTGAAATGCTGTGGTGTTTTCTGAAATGCTGCGGTGTTTTCTGAAATGCTGCGGTGTTTTCTGAAATGCTGCGGTGTTTTCTGAAATGCTGCGGTGTTTTCTGAAATGCTGCGGTGTTTTCTGAAATGCTGCGGTGTTTTCTGAAATGCTGCGGTGTTTTCTGAAATGCTGCGGTGTTTTCTGAAATGCTGCGGTGTTTTCTGAAATGCTGCGGTGTTTTCTGAAATGCTGTTGTGTTTTCTGAAATGCTGTTGTGTTTTCTGAAATGCTGTAGTGTTTTGTGAAATGCTGTAGTGTTTTGTGAAATGCTGCGGCGTTTTGTGAAATGCTGCGGTGTTTTCTGAAATGCTGTTGTGTTTTGTGAAATGCTGTTGTGTTTTCTGAAATGCTGTGGTGTTTTCTGAAATGCTGTTGTGTTTTCTGAAATGCTGTAGTGTTTTCTGAAATGCTGTTGTGTTTTCTGAAATGCTGTGGTGTTTTCTGAAATGCTGCGGCATTTTGTGAAATGCTGTTGTGTTTTCTGAAATGCTGTGGTGTTTTCTGAAATGCTGTGGTGTTTTCTGAAATGCTGTTGTGTTTTCTGAAATGCTGCGGCATTTTGTGAAATGCTGTTGTGTTTTCTGAAATGCTGTTGTGTTTTCTGAAATGCTGTAGTGTTTTCTGAAATGCTGTAATGTTTTGTGAAATGCTGTGGTGTCTTGCACTTCCGGGCCACCGTAATTATGCACCCCTTTAGTGTCTTGTATTTGAATGGAAGACTTTTACATGTAAACGTCAAACGCAAACATGGCCGAAGAGAAAGTGATGGATTACCAGCGCTAACATAAACCCATCCGAGCGAGCAGGTAAAGAGGCACCAAAGTAAACGCATTAAGCCGACTCCTAACCAGTGTGTGTAAACAAACGAGAACAGAGAAAGGCTAAATGAGGGGGTGAGAGGAATAACCTGCTTAACCCTCGTAATGGCTGCCATCCAAACCTTATCATACATTACTGTAAAGTTACAACATAATAGTACCACACATAACACGTGTTGCATTTATATGGTTATGAGCTGATTTAGTCGGACATTTGAGAGGTCACTGCAATCTGGCCCGTTTACAGAGAACGAGATCAGGGTCAGAAATATGGCCTTTCTTAATAAATACAGTTAATATATCCAGTAAAACTGAAATCATTTGTAACTTAATCGATTTGTTGAATGACAGAGAAAATATCGGCGTCTATTTTGATATTCAATTATTTTTTCAGTCATCTTTGTAAGCAAAAGTATTAAAAAAGACATCGATTATTATTATTCCAGCCCCTCAAATAAGGATTTGCTGATTTTCCATACATCACTTTTAAGTACATTTTGGACTTTTGGAAGAACAAGATTAAGATGTCCCATTCACCTCATTAGAGTTGTGATGGAAATGTGACGATTTGGGGGGGGTTTCATAGACAAATTCAAAATGTTTTAATGATACAAATAAAATAAGACTCATTGATAATAAATACAATCCTTAGTTGCAGCCTACGTATGTATCCCCTATACTGTAGCTATTCAGTGTTAGTTATCATTACACAGAACCTGTGTGATAGTGGTAAATATGTGTAAAGGTCAAGAAAGGGTTATTGAAAGTGAACATGCTGAAGTCTGCTCAGAAAACATGTTTAAGAACACCCTAACATCAAGTAACATTAACTTATTAAAACGACTATTTTACATCTAAGTGAGAGTCAAAAGCTCAACTTGCTGACTGTTTCCTCTGGATTGCCCTGTGAGTCCGCGTGTAAATGCTGACTGGGCACCAGGAACTGTGGAAGGAACTGTGACCGACTCTTATCAACCCAAATTAAAAGCCATAAACTCAACTATAGTGTCTGTATCCGTCCTGCTAGCTAAGCAGAAACATGTACCCCCTGTTTGAACTGACTTTGGAGAAAATGCAGTAAAATGACCTCTCCACACTGTGACTGCAAAAGACAGATGTAGAAAAGGACAGAACCATAGGAGAACCATAGATATCTCCAGATGTGGTTGCTTTGCTGCACCATGTGGTCCTACTTACATGGTATACTCTGTTTATATATTTTCTACCACCATAACACATGGTATGCACGACATAATGTAATCCGAGACACAGTTATGTGAACACAGGTTAGATTTCGATTTTAAGTTTTATATTTTCACAACAAATACTTAAATACGCATTTCATATGTAAATTTGAAAACATAACGCCGTGTTTTTTTTCAAGAATGCATTATTTGACGTTTTTCCTTAGTGTTTTTTCACCGTACATTACATTACCACCAGGCCTGAGGCACTCAAATTCACATTGCATCTGCACATGTAGTGTACTTCAAAACTACAGACTTAATTTATGAAAAAAAAGAAAAATATTCAAATTCTAGTCACTGAAAGGATAACCCTAACCCAGGGGTGTCCAAACTTTTTTCACCGAGGGCCACATAAAGAAAAATATACCAAGGGCTGGGCCACTCACTAGAGGCGAGGTATTTTGCCTCTTAAGTTCAGTAATAAGTTGGAAAAATCAATCCAATGTAGGTCAATTGTTCTTGATACTTGAAAATGCTGTAAGGAAAAAAACAGCCTACATCACAGCTCTCCATAGGGTTTGATTTATTTTGTTTGCAGCTCATTTCTTAAAACAGAAGCTTCAGATTGCTGATAAGAAGAGGAAATATGAAGGGTATATTTCAAGGTTATGTAAATGTATTATTCGGCTTTTTTCTTATCAACTTAGATTTGTTAGAACATGTTTTCAACTTTAATTGACTGAATTGATTTGAAAATTGGGCTTATTAACACATGAATACTGTGTAATAAATTTGAACATAAATATTTAAGAAGTACAATATAAGACAAGCTGAAGTTTATTATACTTAAATCATTATACTTTTTTAATTTGCTGAAGGCCGATTCAAAATGGTCAGCTGCCATAGTTTGGACACCCCTGCCCTAACCCATCTGAGAAGTCTCTTGGCACTTATTTGGGTCATTTTCTCCTAGAGACGAAAATACTAGTGCTTATTTGATTAATATTCATGAAAAAGAGTGCATTCATTCATTCATTATAAGTCTAATAGTTGCTGCCACATATTGTATACGGATTATTTTGTATCTAACTGTTCTGTTGTGCTAAACTCATATACAGCCAAGAATGTCCTAACATGTGGGCATCAGGTGAGTTTCCACCCTCACCTTTACCTGTTGTCATGTCTATGAGAGAAAACATGGAACATTGCTTGCAGGTAGGCTATTTATTGACAAGGACAGAAAGTGGGATGTGGGAAAACACATCCACTAACCTTGTTGAGGTGTGGGTTTCTGGTGATGTCGTATCCCCGCTTCTTGGTTGTGACGCTGGCCTTAGGACTGGTCCCGGAGTGGCAGACCCGGACAGCCTGCACGGAGGCCGGCATGCCCGCAGCCTGGAGCCCCGGGGAGAGGACCGGGGACCCGGAGAGGACCCTCATCCCGCCCGCTGCTGCGGAGCGTCTGCACAGAGACAGGGCGGCTCTTCCTGGGAGGGAGTTCATGCTGCCTGCAGGCCACCAGGAAGAAAAACACAACAAAGTGTCAGTGAAATCCTGTAGGTGGAACAATACAAGTCACCTTCTAGTTCAGGAAAAGGACGCATGACCTAGAGATGACACACATACCGTGAATAACACACAACTTATTCCTGTCAACAACCTCCTTCAATGTGAGTGAGCATTAGCAAGCTGAGTCACAGCGATAAACAACAAGTTGCATACAAAATAGACAATACATTGAAAGATATTAAGGAAATAATCAAGCCGATGTCTTCAGTGTGTTGATATTAACAACATGTATTGTTAGGCTGACTTAGCTCAGTTGGCAAATGTTAGCTGTCCGCTGTTTTTATCTTAATTAAACATTTTCTCTACGCAACTTTCAGCACAGTTGCTAATGCTAATTAGCAAATGGCTAATATCAGAGTTAGCCTCACCTGAAAACGATGTATAGCTGCTTCTCCTCTGACTTCAATCTTCATAGGAGGCGTTTCTTTGTCCAGTGCTCGCTTTAACAACCAGTTATCAGTGGCTGTTGTTGTGGCGGATCGACAGATAACAGCTGTTCTAGGATCCGTTGACTTTGAAGGTCTCACTTCCCTGCTGGATCCACCAATCAGAGCGCAGCATGCGGGCTGAGAGGCGGTACAATCCCCGTCCATCTCCCTCCTATGATCCTGTAAACACAACTTCAGATTCAACATCTGCACTCAAACTGCTACTCAACTCTCTTTAAATAGGTGTCTCACTAAGTCAAAGAACGTGCGTTTAGTCTATAGTGGCTAATGACTGTGGCATTGTTGAATTTCCTGGCTTGATTCTGTTTTATAAGAAGAAAAAAAGCTGTGGAAAAACTGACACCCCTGAACTCCAGCGTTTGCAGTCTGCAGATTATCAAAATAGACTCTGGTTCCCCCTGCTGTCAGAAAAGCTTCTCTACAGTCTTTTCCCATAGTTTAAACACATTTTCCTGAAACCAAACAAAATCTCAAAACTCTCAACACACACTTCCCCTGTTAAAACTCGACACATCTCTTGCAAAATTAACACTGTACTCAAAATCATGTTATCTATTCTCAAAACTGATTATTTACACCAAAATGAGACACTACTATCATAGATAGAAGACCACGAAACACTACCATCAAAATACAATTTATAAATGTTGTGGCTTAATGAGCTCATATTAAACATTTTTAAATAGGGCAGAATTGATCCCCTACTTTCCATTTTTTTCAGGCGTTTTTGGCCCGAAATAGATAGCAATTTTCCGTTTTGTGATACAACACCGGGGAATATATTGTGCAAAAAATTGCAATCAGAAAAACATTGTATCAGCATATGATACAATGATTTAATCACAACCCAGATTTCCAGAGTTATACTCTAAACTTAAAATCAATACTGTGAAATTGTTACTTCAAATAACACACAAATGGTACTTATTTTGTCAAAACTAAATAGAAATGTCACTTTTAAGTAAAATGAGAAACAACAAATGAATTATTAATTGAAGTAGAAAACTGACAAACTTCACACAGGCTGAATATAAAAAGATTTATTTAAAAACAAACACATTTAATCACATGCATCTCTATTCATGTTTGTAACCAAACATTATTGAAAATCACAATTATCTGTTGGTGTTCATGCAAAAACTTCATTACCTGAGTCTGTCTTTCTACAGATGTATAAAGATTGTATTGCTTATGTTATTATGGATTGAAGGTAAAAAGACACTTTAAAATGGTACAAGAAATTATTCAAAAATGAGAAATTATTAAAAAAACAATCACACAGAGCATGTTCACAATAATGGACCTATTACTAAACAGTATACAACAATCTGATTGTTGAAACACAATCCTTTACTTCAAACACCAGAAAGCAGGATACCTTTATCCATCACCAGAAGGAACACATTTACAGCTTGAATAAGAGTGTCACAGACGCTTAATATAACTTCATATTATTTGCAATTACATACAGTGCATACAGAACAAAAGTCTATTCGAACAAAATATTTGTAGGATCACATTTTACATCATCAAAGATATACTTGCACGCTGATGAACAGATGAAAGTACCTACTGTTTGTCTTCATTTTCACCGTTCTGGAAACATTCAGGAAAAAGTATTTATTTAAAAAAGAAGAAGATAGAAATGCTTCAGATGACTACGCTGGTGCCGCTACGGGAACTTCTATCCTAAGAGAGAAAAGTGAAAGAGCAGGAATTAGGTTAAAAGGTGGAGATAATAGAATAAAAAAAATTGGATATACATGATTTCTGGTCTATGTGAAATATCAAAAGGCTTTTTTGTATACTGTTATTTGAATAAAATACATTCAAATTGAAAGTACTGAGTATTCTCTAATTTCATTAGAATTTTAAGTAACATTTTTGAGAAAAAACATAAATATGTACATAAATACAGTGTGTTTACATGCATGCACACAAACACAGAATAAACAGATGACAATAGTTTGATTTAAAGGGACCCTATTATGCTTCTTTGGGGTTTTCCCTTTCATATAGTGTTTTATATAGGTTTATGTTCATGTAAATGGTTTGCAAATGCTAAAATCCCAAATCCCTTCGAGAAGGACATTATTATAATGAAATTGCAATTTGAGTGGTTGACTGCATCGCTAGCATGGCTAAAAGCAATACAAGAAAGCCTAAAAAGAAAAAAAGGAAAGCACCAGGATTCAGAAAGCAGTGAAATGAAAAACCTAACTCATCAGAACATTGTTTTAGATCAGTATTTGTATCTTACAGAAAGGCGGTTGTTGTTCCTCCGGCCGTTGATGCGCTCCGCCTGGTTCTCGATAGAGAAGTAGCTCGGGGGTTTCTCCGGCCAGTCCTTCCCGTTCCCTGCTCTCCTTCTGCCGCTGCTGTCCTCGTCGTCTGAGCTCAAGGAGGCTTTGCGTCGCGGGGGGGGCGAGTAGCTCCTCTCCCTGCGGACCCCTCTGCTGTGCAGCTCCTCCATCAGGTCGTCTCGACTGCGAGCTCGAGGTCTGGATCCCCCTCCTCTCCTCCCGGCCGAACCCCCTCTCTCGTTCCTCGAAGCCCTGTGTGGCGCTCTCGCTTGCCTGTTCTCCCATTCAGAGTCGTCGCTGTTCTCACGCAGGATCCCCCGCCTGGGAGGGGAGGCGTCTCTGTACCCGCGGGGGGGGAGGAAGTCCCCTACCGAGCGGTTGGTGCTCCCGCTCGACTGGCTGGATATCCTGGGACCTCCTCGGGCTCTGTCGCCACTTCCAGGTGTTCTGTGTAAGGAGAAGCTGGGAACACGCTGGATTATGGGAGGCAGGGTGATCACTCTTCTCTCCACCCCTCGCACCCCCATCTCATCCAGGGCTGACAGCATACTAGGGGGTCCCGGGGTGTAGGGAACTGAAGGAGGAGGGGGGGGCTGAGGCTGGTACTGAGGCTGGTGCTGAGGCTGGTGATGAGGCTGGTGATGAGGCTGGTGCTGGTACTGAGGCTGGTGCTGAGGCTGGTGCTGAGGCTGTAACGGCAGCATGTGTTGCTGAGAGTATTGAGCCATCGGAGGGACTCTCACATCCAGACCCCTCACCTGGTTCTCCAGGTAGTCCAACACCTGTCCGGAGCCTCGATTGCTGCTACGCATGCTGCTGTTCACGTGGTGTGGAGGAGGGGGAGGTGGCTGGTGCTGGAGGTCCATGGGGGACATCTGCATGGGAGCCATGGCAAAGTTTTGTTTGGTGGGGTAGTCCGAGTACGAGCCTGAAAAAAAGACAGCAAGAGAAAGACATTAATTATCTTACAGCTTACTATTATTTTCAGCCACATGGCGGAAGCAGAAACAAACATTAAACGCAACAGTGTCAAATGTTCATATTTAGGATGTATGATGTTAGCAAATACAGTAATCAACCACTTATATTGTTCATAAAGCTTTGGACAGACTTTTTCCTCCACAAATGCATTTTAAATAGTTTCCTTATAGTAATTAAGTAGTGTGTTTACAGTGTTCATTTTGGGTCTTTTCATATACTGTATAACAGCATATGTTAAAATGTTTTATGTATTATTTTTATTTGTATTCATTGACAGGCAACAGTTCATTTTTAAAATGTAGAAATGCAATGAAAGCATAGCCAAACTTTGGCTTAGTAGCCTATTAGCACCACTGATGTTACTGTATTTGTAAACGGCAAAATAATGTTAAAAACGGTTCAGTTTTGGGCTTGATAAGTAAAGAGCTGAAAGACAAGAAAACCAATGAATGTGTAAACCATCAACATGTTTAAGGTTAATAAAAAGGTTCCTATCTCTAAAAAGGCAGGACAAAATCTAGTTGAGTTAAAGAACGACTTGTGGTTTTTAGTTTAGCTTGAAATACAATAGTTAATTTACCTTTTAAAATAAACGTGATTTAGTATATGGTCTTAGCTCAAACAGCTTTATCCAGCAATTTCACATACTTTCGATTTTTACATAATTAAAAGGACAACTGTTTAACCCGTATGTGTTGTTTGCTTGAAAATGTCAAATGGATTTTATATTTAAAATCAAGACATACAAGTAGTGTTTACACAGTGAGGACATTTTGCTCTCCCACTTCTGTAACCAAGTCAAACACACGCCCTTCAGTGTGGAAGAAAATGATTTAACAAAACATTAAAGGAAGTCTTTTGTGTAACTTTGTGTCACTCACCTGAGTAAAGTATGGGAACGCCCTGAGAGGAGCCGTTGGAGCCGATGGGAGCATACATGGGTTGACCGTTCATCCAGGGGCCCATCGCCTTCTGAGCGTCTTTTATCATCCTGTGCTGCATCACGGCTGCAAACAGAGCGGAGAGGAGAGGGGTCAAAGGTCAGAGAGACCCGCTGTTGACTGAGCTAATAGACCTGAACAAAAACAGAAACTGCAAAAGGCTTCGATTGCTGCTAAGTTAGTGAGTGAGTGAGGAAGTGGGTAGGTCGGTCGGTCGGTAAATTAGTAAATGACAGAACAGTAATACAAGAAATGTAAGGAAACGGTCCCTTTAAATAAAAGGAAATCAACTAAGTAGGAAACTAAGTAATAAACAAACTAAGATTAGGTAACAAACGAAATAAGTAAATAAGTAGTTATTTAGGTAAGTAAGTATCCTCAATTTATACAGCACTTTAAAAAAAGTGCTGACTGTAAATCAAACAAGCATTATAGTACAAATAATTAACTCATATACAACTTTTTAAACATACACATACTTAACCATAAGAGTAATAATACAATCAAAACATAGTTAAAAGACGAATACAAACAAAATACATTTCCAGAAACAGAAAGTATGTTTTTAAAAGTTTTGCTCAATCAGTTTTGTGTAAAGTACTGTCCTCTAAGGGTAAAACAGACAAAAGGCCTCTCTTGCGGCTTTCACACCAGCGCTTTTCCCTTTCTAGCTCCTAGCGAGAGCTTTTCTGGTTCAGCTCCGGTTTCCCTTTTCAGCTTCCGCTCTGTTCACACTGCCCAGAGCTGCCGCTGCTGCGTCATGACGTCACAGTTTACGTCGCTGATTTTCTCCCACAACAACAACGGGCCGGGGACTGCGTCGGGTCGATGATCGCGTTGCTTTTAATCATACGAAGCCAGATTAAATTAAATAACGACTTCTCCAATCTTATACTTTTCTCCAGAGTGCCGTGGTTCATTGTTTATTAATGTGTTTCAGCGGCATTTACCGACCGCTGCAGTGCTGGCTGCTCTTCCACGGGAGTTTATTGTCCCGTTAGCTCCGGGTTAGCTCACACGGCTCTAAAGTATTCACTGTCTGACTGTCACACAAGCACCTGATACATATCCCCAGTTCCCCTTAAGTGAATGTGTGTCAGTCTGAATTGACGCTGTTTGGCATCACAACGCTGTTATGAAAGTTTCTCTGGTATAACATGGGTGATGTTAGCATAGCAACCGAAGCTAAACTGACTACTTGCTAAGCCGTTTTCTACAGGCACATTTTACCGGCGTATTTTTCATTATGATTCTACTTGTGATAGTCGGATATGACAACCTGTACAGCCCATGTATCTCCACAATGATCAATAACAGCGAACGGATGGGCAAAGTAAGGTTTCCTGCACGCCTCGATGTAAGCGACGCCGCGTCATAGCTCCGAAGCTCTTGCCTCTGGACCGACAATTTTTTGGAGCTGGAAGTGAACCGCATTCCGGAGCTATGACGCGCCGCCGCTGCGGTGTGAACAGGAAAAACCGGCGCTTTTCCAGCTCCAGCTCCGAGCAGGAGCTGGAAAAGCGCCGGTGTGAAAGGGGCATGAGGTACCTTTCTCGGGGCAGCAGCAGGTCTGAGGACAGCAGGGGCAGCGGACGTAGCAGCAGCACTTCTGAGGGCAGCACTGACAGCAGCAGATGCAGAGCAGCATGAGGAGCAGCAGAGCCCCGAGGATGATCAGCAGCACCGTCAGCCAGTCTGCAGAATACACAAATATGAAGGACAGTCACTTGCAGTTATGCTGATTCCAATACTTTTTTTGATGAAAACAAAAAAGGTATCTATGCGATCTTAACGGAGGAAACTCACGGTACACGATGAGTTTGACTTCTCGATCCGAGTCCCCTGAAGTGTCACCGGCAGCGTCGATGGAGCAGAAGTAAACGCCGTTATCCCACCACATCACCTCAGTGATGACCAGGTCCGCCTCTGTTGACAGAAAACATACCATTACCTCCAATAAGAAGAATATACTTAACACAAGTATAACTGGATGACTCTGACAAAAAGATATTTGAATATTATCTTTCTTTTTGTTGTTCAGTTTACTCAACACTTAGGCAAAGTCAGACACTGATTGGCTAATAGTTATTTTTCTAACATACACTATGTTAACAAACTACACTATCTTACATACATGTACTGTAATTATATAGTACATCATTTTTTATACGAATATATGCTGACCGTGCTGTGTCTTAAAATGTATTTATATATGATTGTATTGACACTACACACAGGCTAACAACCACTCTAGTAACAATAAAGTGATGGAAAAGTCAAAAAAGAAAAAAAACTAGTCGTCATTTCTGGAAAGAATGATATACGGCAATAAGATGACCAATAACTTGATCAAATTACAGCTTTTAAAACATCAGTTTTGAACATTATGATGGGATGAGACTCACTGTTCTGAATGGTGATTCTGCGCTCTCTGTAGTCGGCTCCCAGCATGGGCTCACTGATGCCTCTCTTCTGGATCACCGTGCGCACCGTGCGCTGGCGGTCCGGGCAGTCGTTGGCCGGGTCCTGACCCAGCTGCAGAGACGCCTGATAAGCTTCAGGAACAGAAGGAAATACAATTCAATATTTTTCAATTTATCCAATTGTATGGGGTTACACTAAACACTATATTTTAACTGTGTGCTTCAACCCAACCGTGAAAGAGTATGAATTATGTTGCAACAAGCCAAATTGTATTGCAAGTGCAGATATTATAAGAAAAACTAATGAAACTAGAAGGGCACTTGCCTCCGACCATTTAACCATTTAAAAATAATTAGTGTATCCACTCCATGACTCTGATCAGCTCAATAACTGCCCATATAAAAGGTATGAAATATCATGCTAAAATTCAAGATTCAAAGGTAATGTCATACGCACATAAGCTACAGTGTATAAATGGCAATGAAAATCGTATGACCCGAGCTCCTCCAACAATGCAACATATATAATAAAATACTAAAATACAAATAAGAAAAGTGTTCCAAAGAATGAAAACTACTATTAAAAGTTAATATGCCATGCCACTTGCAAAACACCAATATGTATTAGTGGTTTGGTTGAGCTACATAAGCCTCACCTGTGGAATAGTAATCGAGCACGGGGTCTTTGCAGAAGGACTTGAACCTCCAGGTGACCAGGACGTCCTGAGGGTTCGCTGAGGTGGAATAATCGCAGAGGATGATTATGGAGGCAAACAGAGTCGTACTTCTCTCCGTCTCCGGAACAATCACCTGGACGGCCAGCAGCTCTGGTAAAAATAAAAACAAATGTAAATGCACATGTCACGCAATCTTTAAATCAGTGTGTGTGTGTGTGTGTGTGTGTGTGTGTGTGTGTGTGTGTGTGTGTGTGTGTGTGTGTGTGTGTGTGTGTGTGTGTGTGTGTGTTTTGCAGCTTTACTCCAGAATGCTTGATTGAAAAAAATCTGGCCAGACTGGTTATGAGTTTACTACAGAAGTCTTTAAGCGTGAACATATTGTAGAAGTCATAACAGCTGCCAATCACGATGAGCAAGAGAAAACAACACGATGACAGCGACCTCTGCTTATTGAGAAAAGTATCAGTTAAGGTTTAAGGTCAACACTGAAACACTTTCTCTCCAAACAAGGCGTCTAAAACTCTAATGGAGAAGTATGTTTGTCAGAGTCAGTGTTGGTCTCAGTTGTCTAATGTCAAAATAGGCATAAAAGACGCACATGAAAACGTTTTAAATGAATGTCGAGGGTACAACAAAAAAATTGAAAGAAACACTGAGAACGAATTTTAGAAATCATCCAACAGTTATTTAAAAGAGAATTATATACAAATAGGAACTGCAGCTGTCTGAGGTTTATAGAAATGTGCAAAAATATCTACATACATTGCAAAATCTCCAAGATGTGATCCGTATCCGGACTTTGTTGTGATGTTGAATTTAGAGCAAGACGTATAAGTTTGATAGAAAAATCTAAAGTTTTACTAATAAATTACTCAATAAAAATGTCCTAGTTTTCCTCTCAAATGTAAAAGCTTTTATTTATCTTATTTGACAGTTCTTTTATTATTTCTGTTAGAGGTGTAATTTCGAAGACATTTTGAACATGTGATGAAGTCTTTGACTGTATGGACCAAACAACAAATTGATTAATCAACAAAGGATTGAGAAGAGTTACGGCTACCACTATTCGATCAATCAATTATTGTTGTATATTATTTTCAAATAAATCATTTAATGTCCTCTCAATAAAAAAGTGATCAAAGAAAAACTCTTCAATGTTTATTTAGATTATTGCTAGTTCTGCCAAAAGTCATGTACAGTATAAGTATCTGTAACTAACTATCTTAATTATCCATTAATAGTTAAAATCAAACGGGAGAATTTGCTGCTGGTATTTTCCTTGCTAATACACTGAATATCTAAACATTGATTTATTTCAGTCTGGGTTCATGGGAATTATGATAGATCTTTTTTAATGATTTCTGATGGTTTTCCACAATTAATGGAAGAATCCAGAAAATAATCTGCAGATTAACTGATAATGAAATAAACTGTATTTCAATACCTTTTTATATAGAGCAGGAAAAAAAGCGAGAGGCTATAGGAGATAATTATTGAAATGTATGCTTGATTAACGACCTTTAAAGTTGATCCATGTATACAAAATGTGTCACTAACCCCTAATTATTTCAGCTCAACAGCAAATTAAGTTATCATTATTTGAATCTTTATTTGTGTAATAACGTTTTATTAGATGTTATATCAATCTGAGAGGCTGATTCCTTTGTGTGAACCGTTTAAGTTAAAAAAAACGTTTGGACAACATGTTGAAAAAAAACTATTAGTGGTGTGCAGTCACGTGACAGCCGTCGGCCTTGTCCTGTGTACACCTGCCGATAAATAATTAACTTGAACACATCACTGCTAGTTTCGATTGTTTGCTTAGGTGGCTTCCCTCTTAAATAGCTATACACTGGAAGAAAAACAGAGACGTCTTGATGAAGTATAATTGTAAGGCTTTACTGTGTTTACTGAAACGCCTTTAAAGCCTCACCTGTCGGCAGGTGAGCCAGCAGAAGCGCCATCAGTATCATGTTTCCCATCTCGTTCCTGTGTATCCCTCCGCCGAGGCTTCACTCTCTACCCTGTTGTTGGAGACTCAAAATCCGCCAGAAATCATGAGTATTTGGAAGAAAACGTTGTATATCCGCTTCTGTACATAGTCCCTCTTCTTTATCCGGAAGACGCCATGTTGGAGAGGCAGGTTTTGTTTATTCTTTGAGGTAAAAAAAAACAAGTGTTTACAGCCGCCCTGAGGAACAACTTTCCCGCAGAGAGAGAAAGAGAGGCGGATCACCCCCTCCCCCTCCAGGTGACATCATGACCCCGCCCTCTGTGACAGGTGCATCAGGGAGGACATACAGAGGAGCAGGAAGAGCAAACAAAGGTGATGTTTCCCACAACTATCACTTCATGCTTTAACTGTGTTTTGTTGCCACTTTTCTCAATGTATGACCAGGGCCGTCCCTGGCCAACTTGGGGCCCCAAGCGACATTGTGAGATGAGGCCCCCCCCCCCCCCCCCAACTGACAGGAGTGAAAACATTTTTTTTGGAAACGAAGTACTTTGAAAATATAATTCCTGTTTATTATTATTATCAACACAGTTACTTTTTTATACAGTGAGGTAAATGGTAAATGTGCATGAATGTCGTTCAGTATGCGCTTACAGGTGAATACGTCTGCATTTCCTGCCAAATACTAGCCTCAAAAAGATTCAAATATAATTAATGCAAATAAACTAATAATAATAATGATAATCAATTCAATAATATAAATACTATATTATTTTATTATGATATAGTTGTAATATAGTCAAGACAAAACATGCTTATTACATGCTCAAAAACTGAGCCGAGCTCATAAGCCGAGGCCCCTTGCGCGAGGCCCCCTGCGCAATGTGAGGCCCCATGCAGCCTGCATGATTGGCCTGTAGGGAGGGACGGCCCTGTGTATGACTATACATTACATTTAGTTGACATTTTTATCCAAATGGTGCAATCAACCATGAAGATACAAATTCCAAACTGCAAGAATCCTGCATGCACATTAGCTTTCAATAAGCCAAACATTTTCAAGTGCTAAATTCAGAAATAAGAAGGGGTTTGTTTTTCGTGTTTTCATTTTATTTTACAGGCCCAAGTGCAGTCTCAGTACTGAACAGTAAACTAGACCTAGTTCTTAATGATTGTGCCCTTCTTTTTTTGTACATTGACATTCTTTTACCTTCTCCTCCGTGCTGTTGAAGAAAGAGATATGTCATATTTTCTAATCCTTCCAATAAAATATTATTGACACATTTTTAATAACACTGAAAAAACTAAGGGATGGTTTAGTTTGAAGTGTTTTTTTGCGGTATTTGTCCATTATACTTGTATAATCTACGGTAGTTGGCAGTAAGCATGCTCAAAGTTTGTAAAAACAGATTACAAATGAGACATTTTAGGCCGCATTTTATATTTTTCTCCTCATCAAACAATCGTTTTCTATTAGTCAGTCTATTCTTTCATAGATTTTTAAGTATGGCAAAGATAAAGAAAGGTAACAATGAAGAAACAGAAGGCCTGATTAGTTCTCTGCTGGGTTTACTGCCCCTGATAAGTGTATTTGAAAGCATTTCACATGGTAGATGAATGGAGTCTTTATTTAAATGTTAACATCAGACCATCATCTTAAACCTTCTCCCCTTATTGGTGTGAAAAAACAACTCTAGTTGAATTAATTTTAGTTAAACCTGCATGATCTGAATATTCTGAATGAAACAAGCTCTTATTAGTTTGTAGAAACATCCCGAGTGTAGAGTCCACTCTCGGGATGAGTGTTGTGAGTTCTTTGTGTGTAGATGTTTACGTCTCTTATCCAGGAAGTAGACCCCAGCGAGCGTTAGTGTTGACACAAAACAACTCCGCCTGAGCTGAACTCAAGAGCTCTCAGCTTACTGGAGTGTGTTGGTAATCCTGAGAAAAATGCTGTGTGGATGAAAAGCTTTGCCCTCTCATCAGCGTCTGGCTCCGCTCTGAACTATACAGACATGCCAGGTTTAAATTCCTTCCTTTTTAGTATCTGGGGAGGACGTCCAGTTCCCTTCATCTTCTGCTTCTTTGTCTTCAGGGGACAAAACATTTAGGCTGTGATCTGCCGGCAGTGTTTTAAAGGTTATAAAGTGTTCTTCTGTTTTGTTTGACTGCTAATATTTCTAACTGGATATTCAAACAAAGGATATTAAATACACACAAAACGGCTACAAAAGGTCACAAAACTCCTAAATATATTCAAAATGACTACACAAAGATGCAAAATGACTACAAATAGAACCAAAACAACTGTAATACAAATTACCACAAAGAGACGCACAATTACTAGTGATTGATTAAAAATTACGAACGAAGACGAAAAGATCAAATATATATGCTAAACGACCACAAATAAGAACCAAATAAATACAAATAGACAGAAAACTTCTAACAAGAGTCAAAAAGATCAGTCACAAACGACCATGAAGAGTCACAAAACTACCACAGAGAACTACAAAACAGTAACAAAGAGTTTCAATAAGACCCTAAAGATTCTTAAAATGATCATACAGACACAAAACGAAAGAATTTAGCATAAGAAAAGTCACAAAACTATCAAAACGACGACCAATAGACCTTACGGATAGAATCAATTACCACAAAGAGACAAAATGCTGAAACATATCAAATTAATACTTTATACAAACACATTAAAGCTGCACGCATGCTCTACACACGATAAGGTGTGCAGATTGTGTGTAGTTCTGTATTTGGATGTTGTCAGTAAATCTATAGTGTTTATTTAGTTGTGGATATTTGATAAGCTGCGATAAAAAAGGGCTTTATCCAAGATACTGTACACACACTTTATCACACACATGGACAAACATAATAAGCACACACTCAGATTCAGACACCGAGGATATATATTTCATATTTCTATATAAATATAAATGATTTGTCTCTTGATCAAGATAATAAACGTTCATAAGCGTAAAACATTCACAGACAGCGGAGACTTATTTTTAAAGTTTTTTTTATTAAAAAGTATTTATGCAGTGCAATTAATCTGCAGGACAAATTCAAGGTACAGCACTTACATACAGTACAAGATCAACAACAGACAAACACACACATACAACGTGAACCTGAGTCACAGTGTACTGAAGAGTGTGAAGTCTGCATGAAAATATAAGACTGTGGCTTCCTGCAGATCAAAACTTGGCAGATAAAAACAATAATAATAAAACAAACATCTTGGCACATGGTTTCAGAATACATCCAATCACTCCGCAAATATAACTGATACACACACCACATACATATCATCTGTATTCTACACATGCAGAAATACTCAGATATAATTCATGACAAGTAAACAACGTCCTGGTTTGTACACATTTCTCAGCGTCCACTACTGCTGATTTTCAGTGCAGTTATCGTCAATGAGAGGAGGCCGACTTCATGCGGCTGATGGCAGAGCAGCAACAGGACGGTTTAATGAACGGACAGGTGCATGCTGGGAAACCTCGTCACACTATCAGAGTGTCCCTGCTCAGTGCAGTGCTCTGTTAAAGAAATACACCGAGAGCCAAACGTTAGACACTTTGAATTCATGCATTTGTAACAATGTGAGTTATTTGGTTAATGGTGATTTTTATAGCGTTAGTGGTGGCAGAGATTGAAAAAGCGCTTTACAGTCAAGTCCATTTACCGTGCGAGGTTAGTGAAGCCTGTAGATATCCTGCAGCTCAAGCCATGTTAGTAGTAAAGCCTGTTATACAGATGTTTTCTAATACTACAAAGAAAGTTAGTAGGGATGTGTAACACTGGGATGGTTGCAAGCGTGACCAGATTATACTGTACATGTCTGAGTTAAATAATATTTGCATTGCTTTTGTAAATGTATGCAAAAAATGTAACAGCTACTGGAGATACAATAACATCGAAGCTAAGATTATAAGGAATCAGTGTTAAGACCAAACATCTTGTATGTACATTGAACAAGAGACAATCAGAATATGTACATAATACTGTAAAAAACAAACAAACAAACAAGCTGGCGTTGTTCTATTGTATTCTTATTGTCAACAAATCCCATTAGAGACTATAACTGATAATGTCTCTTAATACTTTAATACTAGTTTTTAAAACTCTCTTGTTATGAAACAGTGTCAAAATATTACCTTATTAAGTTTGTTGTTTTTTTCAAACATTTTTGATGTGCTTTTTCCTTTCCAGCTGATGACAATGCCATAGTCCTAATCCCTTAAATCATAATTCTATATCGGGATTTATTAAATAACAAGAAAGCCTTTCTTACCTCATTAAATACACGCACTGTCACTCCTATCATAACTCAACAGGAGTACATCATGCATTTGTTTGGTACTGTTTTCATCTGTGGATTCAAACCATTTGGGGGCTGTAAATTAGTCACTTTCCCCCGGTTACCTTGAATTCTTAATAATAAATTGTTTAAATATGTTTTTTAAAAGAGAACATTCTCTATAAATTGAAGCAAGACAATTTTAACTACAGCAATACTAAATCAAAACTAAATCACTGCTTCACAAACAGATACATTTTCGATTAAACCACACTATTAGATAGGGTGCACTATTATATGTTATTGCTCGTCCTATGTAAAAACATCTTGAAAGATGCATGTCTTTGGAGAGTTATTTACTTCAATTCATCAATACTTTCCTCCTTTTTGCACATTTATTGTCAGAATTGGTGAGAAAAAACTAAGTATTCTTAAAAAATTCAAGGTAAAACAGGGTTGACATACAGTACTAATGATCATTGAGGGTTTGACATATTCCTTTTAATTCACTATTTGTATTTGGACTCTCATGGGATGTGCTGACAATAAGAACAATATAGAATGTGCAGAATTATCCAGTAGTTATTGACAGGGTTTAGAGGCTCTTTCCTGAAGGGCTGCAGAGGAAGGAAGTCCTTGTTCCTGCTACAAGTAACTCACCAGGTTTCGGCTCCTCTCCCTCTCCTCTCTCTGTGTTTGGGACGTATCCTGTGGGGGGCGGGTGTAACAGAAAGGCCTCATGTTAGGTTCACTGGGTTTGTATCTCTCTGCTCTGGGAGGCTCTACAGTGCGGTACCGGTCCGCGTTTGGGTCGGCCCGGCGGTACCGCTCGGCCTCGCGCTCAGAGTACGGAGGAAGAGTGTCCTCCTCTTCTGGACGGTTGCTGGGGGACCGGCTGTAGAAGCTCCCTTTCCCTCTGGAGCTGCCTTTAGAGGGAGTGTCACTGTCCTCGTCCGCCCTGTAAGCCCCTCTGTCCCCTCTGTCCCCTCCCCTCCCTCTCGCCTTGCTGTCCAACACACTGCTGAGTAAGGTGTCGTCGTATCCTTTGTTTTTTGGCGGTGGACACGGCCGATCGCTGTCCCAAGTGTCCCGTCTCTTCTGAGATAAAGGCGAGGGGCTCCGGCGGCCCCAGCCCTCGTCTTCCTCTCTGTAGAAGCGCCTCGGGGGGCTGTAGTCGTGCTCGTAGCCCCGTTCTGGACGAGAGCGGGGGTTGTAAGACTGGGCGAAGTCCTCCAGCTCGTCCAGAGAGCCGGTCCGTCCTCTTCTGCTCAACGTCTTCCTCTGCAGGTGCTCTGATGGCGGGTTCCACCTGCACACAGGGACACAGAGTTTAAAACATAATAATAGTACTTTTTTATTATTTTATTTAGTTTTCAACATACTCAAGACACTTAAAATGACATCTACGGTCAGTATAAAACTACCTTGAACACAAAAAAGCCCAAAATAGAGTAAAATCTGAAATGAATAGAGGCTTTAATAGACAGTCACACTATTTGGTGCTTTTCCCCTCTTAGCACATTCAGAAAAATACAAAAGATGTATTTAATATTATATTGTATATAATAATAATAAATGAATGCTCAATTGTCACCATAAATAAATAAATATACCACTAATTAAATTATACATACAATTAAATACTATTCAAAATATTCAAATACTATTTTATTGGGGCTTTACCCTTTAAACACATTCAGAAAATCACAAACTATATAATGTATAATAATAATAACACATGTAGGAGCCATGAAACGTGTATACTGTAGTAATGCGTTTTGTTTTAATATAAGATATTTGTTTGATCACAATTGATTGGTTGGCTTGGGTCACATGGATATGGGCGGCACACATTATAATCCTGTTCACCTGCGTGAGGTGTGTGTGTGTGGAAGAGAGGGTGACACAGGGTCGTTGTACTTTTTGTTGACCGCAAGTTTAATGATTGCTTTCATTATTATAACAATGTCTATGTGCAAGGAAAATAAGTTGATCATCCCAGTTTTCATTAAACTACATTATCTTTTGATCTCAGCAAGTACTTTTTTGTAGCGTGTCACACAATAGCAAACAGGCCTGGCCTCAGCCTCTCAGCGACTTTGTTTGTTTCCTGCTGTCGCTATAACACATTTGTATATATATTTTAACAAGTGTTATTATTTAAATAAACCTGCTGCTACATCCATTAACTTTATAAATCAAAAGTCAGAAGGGTTATAGGAAATAAAGGTGTGCAAAAGTCAATAAGTTAATTTACAAATTGGTAAACAAACATATATTTAGACAAATATATCAAAGTTAAACATTAATATACTTAATGTTTCATTTATTTTGTGATTTTTAAACGTATTTATAGTGACAATTTCACATTAATTTACATTTTTTTTATTTAGTTTTGACCCTTAAAAAACCTCCTTGATAAACACACGCACAGACTAAGGAAAACTCCTTAATCCTACCTTCTGTCGAGCTCGTCGTCTGAGAGGTTGCGTCGGTCGCGTCTCATCCTACGGTTGTGTGTGTGTGTGTGTGCAGGCGCTCTCAGCGATTGGCCGTCCAGGTCAGCGATGGGCGGCAGCGCCTTCATCTGCACCGTCTGGTAGGTGTGTCTGAAGTCTGACGTGCCTCCGTCGTGAAGAGAACTCAGCTCCGAGAGGCTGCTGGCTGCAGGGAGAGACCCGTCAGTAGAGCTTAAATAATATGCCTCACCTTTCACATATCAGCTAGAGGTTATAATCATGAGCACTGATTACAGCTGACTGCAAATTACTGAGGAAGTACCACCCTAAAACTAGTGTCACAAACAATTTAGAGGATAAGTCAAGTAATAATCATTTTTTTAACTACTCTATTTTCAGCAATAGAGCCAACAACAAATAACACGAGGGAACCAAAATAAAATAGCTAATTGTAATAGTGTTATTGGCCTCAATTGATATCCAATTGAAAACATATCATCAATTCATATTTCTCCTATGCAATTAACATGGAAAGCGCTTGCACTAAAAAAAGTCTGCAATACATTTATTTTATACTGCTTTTACTAACTTTTACTAAAAATGTAACTTGAAACATTGACTCTTCCCAATCTAATATGTTGAATGTAAAATAACCACCCGTTTTCGTCAATTAATTTGGCACAAAACGGAAAAAAATTGCAATGTAAAATAACAAAAATATTGTACCGATCCTGTATTGCTGATAATCACAGGGACTTTACAAATGTAGAGGCTAAGGCTAAGCTAACGCTTTATGCCACTGAGGTGCCGCTTTGTTTACATAATAGACGCACACTTTAGCTTATAAACAGTCTGATACAAATTGTTTCCAAATTATTGAACACTTAGTCCATTTCTTTTCAGTTCGTGTTTTCCATTAAACTTGCATCGTATTTCCAATATCATACAAAAATGACCCTTGACTCAGTAAGGGTAGTTAGATGTTATGAAATGAATGTAATTATTAGATGAAAACTAGCACTGGTTATTTCACACATATCATGCACATAAAACACAAACACATGAACACGTGTCACACAGCCACACAGAGGACACACACTGGTCTAATCTGTGCAGCCTTACGTTTGTGTGCAGCCATCTTTGCAGAGGGAAACTGACCCAGCTCCTTCTCTACGTAGTACAAAACTTTCATTGAGTCCTGGTGTGGACTGGCTTTCAGTCGATAACCACTGCGCGCTGCGGATGGGGCGCACACACACACACACACACACACACACACACACACACACACACACACACACACACACACACACACACACACACACACACACACACACACACACACACACACACACACACACACACACACACACACACACACACACACACACACACACACACACACGCACACACATGCAAACACAAGGACATAACCATGCAGGGACAGACACATTTCCACATAAGTGTCCAAAACACAAACCAGACATGAATATATTAAAGGGACGGTTCATCCTAGAATCAAATCATGACCTGGCTTCTCAAGATTATCCACACTTCTTGTTGTGATCATTTTCATGTAGGAACTTTTTTCTTTCAACAGAACAACATCTGCTAATGAATTGAATGAGTATTTGCCCATTTTCTATTGCACGTTGATACGGTTGGTGCGTGTAGTGTGGTAACAAGAAAATAGTTCCTACATGAAACGACTTACAGCAAGGTCTGTTGATTATATTTAGTAACCAGGTTTTCAATTTTGTGGTGAACTGTCCCTACAAACAATTATTTAAACAACAAACATGCAGACATTTCTGTAACACGTACATCTAGTATGGAGGTTAGAGACAGACTCGAGGATGAATGATGACGAAATGAAGGTTAGTGAAGTCAGTGTAACAGTAATACATTGAGACAGAGCTTCCTAGTATCTCTGCTTGGTCAAAAACACTCACCTCCAGCCAGGTTATTCTCCACTGAGGGGATGGAGGCCATCTGTGGCTCCACATGGGATGGAGGGGCAAGAGGAACCACAGTAGGAACACCAGGGATGTAGTAAGGATACACAGGAACCTGAGGAGGAGGAGGTCCACTCTTTGCCATCTTCCCTGCTTCATATACTGCAGAGGAGGACAACAAAACAATACAACTCATGCATTAGGATTCTTTACTGCTCCAAAGTTCAAACTAGTGCAGGAAGAAGGTGCTCTTTTTAGTAGGGAACACAATGTTTACAAAAAAGGAGAAAGACATAAAGTTAAAAAGAAACTTGATTAGAGGGATTTTTCATTTCTTAACATACTAGAACATGTTAAAATAGATCTGGATTACCAACCAAGTAGGAATGCTACAAACATAATTATAAAGACTGATTGTTTTTAGTATCAGCAACAAGGATCGTTTTAGTTTGGGTTTGTCAGAAGGATTATAGAAAAAAATGTTGCCTGATTGGGCGGCTTTGTCTCAGGAGGTTAAAGGTGGGGTAGGTAAGTTTGAGAAACCGGCTCGAGTGCGCTAGAATTTGAAAATACACAGCCGGAACAAATCTGCCACTTCCTTACAGAGCCCCTCCTCCAACACACACGAATGCGCACATGACCAATGAGGGCACGAGATAAGTTTGTGCACAGATGGAAGGCTGACAGGCAGGTAGGCCATCCAGTTATTTTAGCCGGGCCGGCTAAAATGATTGGTCGTGCTTTTTACAGTACCACGGCTTCCACAGATGACATTTATTTATGGATTTTTTTTTCTTAAGATATTCATTGCTATCGGGATGTTAAGAGCATTCCATGGAATATAACAAAAAGTGTATCTCGAGCCGGTTTCTCAAACGTACCTACCCCACCTTTAAATGGTGGTGCACCTTTCTGAGGAATGGTGGTTCAATCCAGCAACTTGTCCCTAAATTCAATGGCTAAAGTTGTGTGAGTGCCTGTGGATGTTGAGCTCTTTAGATGAGCAGGTAGCACGTATTGTAGCCTTTGTGTGAATGTGTGTGAAGGGGTCTTGTGTCTTAAAGGGGTTGTAAAGACAAGAAAAGCACTAAACTAAAACAACTAAACATGGGTATAACATGGGCCAAGGAAAACGCCAAAACATTTTTAAACTGATTGTAATCATGGACCAGATACACTCGTCTTTTTTCATTTTTGTTGAAAGTGCATGCATGGCCCGTGGTGGAGCTGTATGCCCTTTGTGTACCCTTTAAGATTGCTGGTGTAATAGTTTGTGTTACTCACGGTGTCGTGGACAGCAGCAGGTTTCAGGGCAGCAGCAGCAGCTGACGTAGCAGCAGCAGGAGTGAGGACAACACTGGCACCAGCAGATCCCCATCAACAAGAGGAACAAGACACTGCCCAGGACTACAGATCCCACAAACACCCACTCTGGAAAACAGACACACAAAGGTATTACTTCTTCTTCATTTGTATAAGGGTTGGGAGGATTCTGACTTCATAATTGCAATGATAAGTTACGAAAATGTGATATTTTGGTCCTTCGTTCGTTCACTTCTGCTTGTAATGGTAGGAAAAATGTTTAAAGCTACAAGGAACAGCAACAAGTCTTGATGAAGACCTTGTTAATGTTTCTCTCTCCTCTTTAATGAAACCACAGAGAAAGAAAGGGGGAGGAAACTAAAAAAGGAAACTATAGGAGAACTGGAGGGAGCTTTGCATTTCTCTTATCCATCATCACATCTTGAAAGCATCCCGACCCTAACAACACATTTCCTCAGGGTGTGCCCAAAAGCAAAATCCACTCAAAACCCCTCGCTAAGTCAACACATATTCCCTGTGGAGTTTAAACTATGACCAGAGGAAACAGATAACAGCTGTGAGTCTGTGAATATTTCTTATTGTAGCTTCAATGACTAATCGTGGGAAATGTCAGGTTAGAGGCTTCTTTCTGTGCATTTTCCAACAAGTGCTCATACTTAAAATGTGTTGGTGGAAAAGAGTTCTGATTGTTGAGTGAGAAATAAACATGAGGAAGCTTTAGAGAAGCTAGAAGAGGCCATGCAGAGAGACAAAAGTGCAGGTGAGGTGCCGTACCTGGCATAATCTCCACATCAAACTCAGGTAGGATATCGTCCTTCTGACCTGTCCTGCCTGCAGAGAGAGGGAGAGCACAGGTGAAGGCCGGCAGAGGAAGCAGAAAGCAGTGAGAATCAAAAGGTCAGCAGGGCGGAAGACTAACGGTCACGCACTGATAAGGAAACTGTAGGGAGAAACTTTTTTAATCAAGTTTTTTATCTGACATGTTGCTATGACGATGAATAACGGCACGCTTAATTAGCAACTGGAGAGATGGTAATGTTGGTTGTCAATCATGTGAATATATCAACAACTATTCAGATGGACTATCATTCATTTGCAGATATTTAAGGTCCCCAGAGGAGAGAAGCTTCTTAATTTGGTGAATGATATTGATACAGAGGACCTAGTGTGGCTTTAGACTTTTAGTCTTGTTATCACATGAATGGGCAGAGTTCATGCTAACAAAATGTGATGCCAAAGAATGACTTAGTATGTCTATAAAAACATGAAACTATAAAAATAAATCATGTAAGTCAGAGGTCAAAACGCACTTTACTTTGTATCTAACTTTAGCAATAGGCCAGCAGTGCTATCATTTCTATATTGATGTGCACACCACACATGAGCCTCTTTTGTGGCGTTAAAACAGCACACAGAGTAATCTATACACATGCAATATGCATCCATATGTGCCATTAGAGGCGGTGTGTGAGGATAAATTGGGTTTATTTGTAAACTGGGGCACATAACGATTCTGGGACAACAAATTGGCGGTTTGTGCTTCATATAGAAAACAGGTCAAAAGAGGCAGTTTGAAATAGGGCTGCTCAATTAATCTTATTTTAATCGCAATTACGATTTTGGCTTGCAACAATTATGAAAACAACATAATCGAAATAAAACAATTTTTTTTTTTTGGGTTTTCAGTTGAATTATACTTAAAGTTCAGGGTAATCAACTGTTAAAAACATACTGTTCAATAAATGGATGTTTTCAAAGTCAATGGATAATCGTTTTTAATAATCGTGATATCAATTATTGACCCAAATAATCGAGATTATGATTTTTGCCATAATTGAGCAGCCCTAGTTTGAAATACTGTAAAATATAGAAAAGTAAAGGGACAGTATAGAGTGCAGAGGCTGCAACACAACTGCAGGTGTTCATGTTTTCTAATGTGTGTTTATGCCGAGGTGACAAAAGACTATAATTACATTAAAGACCAGTTACTGTCTGAGGAGGGATAGACTTAAGCTAAACACTGGCTGCAGAAAGTGCTGAGTAGACTGTTACCATGGAGGGGGAAAGCAGTGTACCCTCCCAACCTGATAAAAAGTAATCTGGGTTCCCTGCTGGCTGGCACACTGATCTACATACCATGAAGCTCAGTATCACTGAGTAACCTGAGAGAGCCGAGGAGCTATGCAGCCCAAAGGGAGGCAATGAAAGATGCAGGAATGAGTCACGGAGGAGCAAGATTTTGCAAGAATAAAAAGGGAGAGCCAAGAGAGTGAAAAATAAAAAATAAACTGGAGAAGAGAGAGATGGTGGGAGAATAAACATGTATTCTTGTTGCTTAATATTATATTTTGGGAAATATATTTGGATTTCTTGCTGAAAGTAAGGTGAAAAGATTGACACCACGACTGCCTGTACGGTAAATATGGAGCTGTTAGCTTAGCCTAGCATAAAGAATGTAAGCAGGGAGTAACTACTAGCCAACATGTCTTTTTTTTTCATCCATAAAAATCACACTTTAAAATCAACGATTCTAACAAAACAAGATAAAGTAGGCAAATCGTTAAGCTGGTATTTTGTTACGTTCAAATGTAACCAAGCTAGGTGTTTCCAAGGCATATATAGGTTATCTCTTTATATAAACTAACATTGTAAGTGATTATTTGTAAGGGCAATTGTTTTGGCTCAAAAGTAGGAAGAGAGATTTGTTTAAATGCAGTTTGAATGTTAAAAATACACTCAGCCAATGTGGAGATATCAACGTCAAAGGTCATGAAAACTAACTTGCAAATGTGAGGGCGTATCGACAAACACAACACCAGTTTGCTATCAAATGTGGCTGGTTTCAACATTTTGATCAATAGAAACATACATTTAACATTTGATGTAAGGGAAAAACATTGCTGAGAAGTAAGAACATGTGTGGAAAACTTTCCTTAATGTGTTTTATCAAGAGGATATTGAGCTGGGAAGAATATGCTCCTATTCCAGTCTTTATTGCTAAACTAAGCTAGGCTAAACTAAGCTAAGCTAACCACCTGCTGTGAGTATTGACAATGAACAATAATAGTTGTAATTGAAGCTATGAGAGTGGTATCAATCTTCTTATCTAACTGTTGGCAACAAAGCAAAACATTAATATTTCACAAAATGTCAAACTAATTATTTTAATTTTGATGCATTAAACTTGATCTCAAAACGGATTAAATGTGAAATAATAGGTTTTAACACACTTTTATCAATCCAGCTACCCCATTGCCACATGGTGAAGCTAAAAAGAAAGCTCAGTGTAGTCTTGTTATTCTCACACATTTAAACCCCCCCTCTTCTCTCCTGTGAGCTGATTATAATCAGATTAGCGCTCAACGGAGGAGCATTTTATGAATGAGCAGATGCTAATGCTACATGCAACACCAGAGTATAAGCAGGGTTGCCAACTTTGGGTACCTGGCTGGAGTGAGATTTTGATATCATGGTTTTAATTCGGTTTAATTACACATATGCGCACGAAATGACTGCTATCGTGTCAGCAGCGGGAGCTTAGCATATATATAGGATATATATACAAATACACAATATTGGACACAGACTATAAAGGGCACACAGTTTCATTCACTAATGAAAGTCAAACATGTTTGTTTCCATTGTTTTATTGTGTGCCTGTCGCGATAAGCAATTAATTGACTTATCGTACGATAAATAAAAATGAACTCGATAACTTTTCTGACCTCGATAAATTGCGATTTACATGAGGATGTGACTAGCAGTTTGAAAGGATGTACTTGAATTATTATTATATATTATCATTATGTCAGTGGTCTAAAATGGTCATACAACGGTGCCGACAATATTATCGTTTATCGCAATAATTTCCGGGAAAATGTATCCAACAAAATTAATTATCGTGAGAGGCCTATACATGAAACACACACACACAAACAAATCTACAGACTTACTCCAAACTGCCAAATATATTAACACACTCTCACTCTCATATACTCTTTGACTCTATTTTGGCTATAGTAGAATAATAAGCAGCAGACTTTTACTTTTTTATCATTTCTACTGGATCTTAGATCTGCGCATGCGCTCCAGAGTATTTTTGTTGGGTAATCTATGGTAGGGCTAACCCATACAGTGTTGGGGCTCAAGTCAGTATTTGCAATGTAATTACATACACGCTCCCCCCCGACAGTGAAACGCCACGCGTGAGGTTTAGATTATTTCCCTGTCTCAATCCAAATTGAACTGTATGAAATAAAAAGGCACATTTGTCTTGTAGTAAATAAAAAGGGCGACCTGGAGCCAATCCTGCAATTTCCCCACAGGTGAAAGAGTTGACATGCTGAAAACCCAACCCCTGCAGGGGGCTCTGGGGGGATTCTCCCCCAGGAGATTCTTTTAAATACTAACATAAAATACACATTTTGGTACTCTCTTGAGAAGAAAAATAAATAAATCTATTACTACACATTTAAAAAAATGAATGCCATATTAGTTTTTTGTTACTTTGTTCTGAAAGCTGAACCTGCTGCTCCTCACAGAGAGAAGAGGGAAGAGGCTGTGTGAATTACTTTACATTGTGGATAAGGGTGGATAGCCCCCATTGTTCTGTGTGTCAAAATGAAAGACAGCCCACACACCTATCAATCATCAAACCGTGGGGTCTTATTTCATTACGTGTTGATTTCTATCAACACGTAATGTTCTGTCGATGTATAGAGATGTACTACCGCAAAAGTATTCTCCGTCGGGACTTCCTGCAACAACACCACGCCGTTATCGTGATTCTGATTGGCCAGAAGACATTATCAAAGATGTTCTATTGAGAAGACGATCACTACGTGACAAAAGTTTTCAAAACCGTTTCTAGTCTTCGTATTCTTGTTTTTGGCGTGAGAATAGTTTGGGCAGCGTGAGAGCGTGAGGTTGAGAATGAAAGCGTGTGTCACACGCCAGATGCGTGAGAGTTGGCAACCCTGGTATAAGACAATGTTATGAAGAGAGAAAACTATTTTTGAACAATTGTTTTGAGGGTTTAAAGATAATTTATTGTAATTAGTTAATATTTTTCCTACGTCTCCCTCTTCATGTCTACATCAGCAGCACTCAGCAGTCTCCTCTGTAAAAAAGCACGTTGCCACGGTAACGGCTTAAGGAGTGGCTTTGACAACAATGGTGTCCACAGTTTCTTTGACTGAGAGGACATTAGAGTCTCATTCAAGGAAGACGGAGAATCTCTGACCCTTTGGCAGTAAAACACTTGCTGCTTCATTGATCATTAATTGGCAACAAATTCAAAATTACAGTATGACAGAAAAACCGTTGGACAAGTACTTTTGAAACTTAAGGATATAAACCCAAAATGAGTTCCTGATAAATGTACTTTTAGGAAAAACAAATTAATTAATGTAAACAATTTTCTTTTGCTACTGAATTTACTTTTTAGATTCTATTGCTTATGTTAAAATACATAATTCTTTAATATTATTTTAATAGAAATATGTCAATTTTTTGGAATAAATGTTTTTACATTTACTAATGTAACATATTGATGTGCAATTCTCAAGTAGTTTAATTTAATATTTTCAATTTAAGGTTATCAGGGAATGTATGAAACTACTTTATGCTTCTTCTGCTACATTTTAGTCAAATATTATACTTTACCAACTATTATTTGAAAATGTATAAACAAGTAAATGATGGTTTATTAATATATGTAAAGCTACCCAGCAGTATCATATGATTTTATACGATTTTGTTAGTAATTAATGTTAGCTTTTTACTTCTGACAATTGTATTCATGTTTTAAAAATTACAAAAGTTGTCTCCATTTGTAAAGAAGATAATCTTGCCAAACAAAACATTTTAAGTATCATAAACTTCAGACTGCAACAGAGCTTATTTTTCTGCAAAAGTCCACGAGAAAAATCTATAACTTTTTGGGTTGTCCTACAGAAACAAGCACCAGTGCAGTAGCACCCTGTTGCTACTTTGACACAAGTTAAAGTCCTCTCCTACCACTGTAGTGCTAAATCAAGTAACGAGCCAAACACCATGTGGCCGTCTCCATGGAAACTGTTGTAAAGAAAATTCTGAATGCAGGGCAACAAAGAGATCTCTAAAAACTCACATAGAGAAAGAAACTCCACTGAGCTTAGAATGAAAACATTAGATCATTTGAAAGAAAACTCTTCCCAAGTCGATCATAATCAGGCATCAGGAGTTGACTGTACTTTGATTACAAATGAAGTGCAGGCATACCAAGCACCAGTAACTCCAGCTGGGCCTCATTCTTCCCCTCCAGATCATCAGCAATGACGACTTTACAGTAGTAAACTCCACTGTCGCCCCACTGCAGCTCCCCGATACGCAGGTCTGCTTCTGCACGGAGACAAGAGTAAGGTTATATGTGATGTAATAAGTAAAAGGTGAGAGCATTTTCACAAAGCAAGTCAAACAAAATGACAATTATCACTTTGTTAAACAGTTGCAGGGACAGCACACATTGATGACTGTGTTATACAATACAAATACATGTGAAAAACAAAAACAAATGCCATTTAGTGACTATATATTATTATTATCAGCATGCCACTGAACATTTATTTAATTACTTTGTTAAATGACAACAGGAGGGTTTCATAAACATGTGGTATGTCCCATTGACACATTTGGATAGGAGACGGGTGTTTTGTCTTGATAAGGCTTGAGGTTTTTCAAGGAGTCATACATGAATAGGAGGTTATGATCGTGTGTGTGTGTGTGTGTGTGTGTGTGTGTGTGTGTGTGTGTGTGTGTGTGTGTGTGTGTGTGTGTGTGTGTGTGTGTGTGTGTGTGTGTGTGTGTGGTGTGTGTGTGTGTGTGTGTGTGTGTGTGTGTGTGTGTGTGTGTGTGTGTGTGTGTGTGTGTGTGTGTGTGTGTGTGTGTGCTACTCTTTTGTGAAACAAAGACAAAGGAGGTTTATTTAGAGAACAGGAAACACACAAAGCACAGTCAGCTCTGACTCCTGAGTGCAGGAATCAAACAGCTGCAGCAACTCTTTCTCCTTAAATCTGGGGTAGTAAGCTTTTGTGTTGGGCGTGTCTTTAGACAAACATTCTCTAATAACATTTCAGCACATTGTAATTAAACTACTGTACCTAGGTTCAAGGTTCAAGGTTCTTTATTAGTCATACAACCATAGCTACAGATTAGTTATGTAGATGCAATTCTTAAGTCACAGGCTTCTCCAACAGTGCAACACAGTATTACAGAAAGACAGAAAAATATAGTGCAAGTAAATATTAAAAGTAACTGCAAAAAGAAAGGAATAGTTTAAAAAAATGTGAAATAAGAGTCTATATGCAAGCTATTTGAATGATATATTAGGTAAATAGATAAATGATTACTAAGTAGCAGAATGTTATGAATGTTGTTACAGCAGTTCAGGTGTTTAACAGTCTACTCCAATCTACTCTTGGTTTGTTTTTAGGTTTTAGAAAATCTAACTCTTGATGGGAAACGTTGTCTAAGCACCAGGCGTTTCAGAGAGAGGATGTTCCTATTGGCTGTTCAACAAAAACAGATGGATTTGCACGTCCCTTCAGATAAGGAAAGCTTGGTACAATGTAGAATATCCTGCAGCAAAAGTTGCTTTCCCAGCATTGGGAACAAGAGACTACACTGCAAAGCAACCCTAAAAAGAAAAAGTGTTTCAGAGACAGAGAAAATATTTCTCATACGGAAGATTAGCTTCTAATGTAGGCAAACTCTCTGCTGCTATGTAGCTAGCTAGAGCCTTAAATCACAGTATCAGAAATCAGGGCTTTGAAGACTTTCATGTTGACAGGCAGTAATTCTCATAGATGTACCAAAGCTGAATCCTTGCTACCGACAGGTTTAAATCCAACTTACTGCCCTTTGCTTCATGTTGCACCCTCCCTCAACTCCTCTCCAATCTATCTGAAGAAAAGGCCCAAAAAATATTTTAATAGAAAAAAGAATTGGCACTATGTTTTGAATCTGGATCACAACCCCCAAAATGAATAACCTACTACTCGTTATGGCTTTATACAGAAAACTGGCCTATCTTCAGAGCTGGGAAGTAGTGGAGTACAAACACTTTGTTACTGTACTTAAGTATATTTTTCTGGTATCAGTACTTTACTCCACTACTTATTTTTCTGACGACTTTTTACTTTTACTTCTTACATTTTAAACACAAATACCTGTACTTTCTACTTCTTACATTTTGAACACAAATACCTGTACTTTCTACTTCTTACATTTCCAAACAGGCTGGTTACTTTAGTTTGAATGTGTGTTTGGTGGCGTGGTCATTATTATTTAGAGTCATTGCGTGCCTATTGATTTGAACAGGATCTGTGTATCCATCATTTCCTGGTCTTCTCTAAAGAAGAGCGACCAATGAAAACGTTGTCATTTTCCCGTTGTTCAGCATGGAAACATTCATTAGCTAACAATGACATTATTGTTCTATTAATATAAAGGGAGGTCAGGTACTCTTTAAAACAGCTGGTAGTTATGGGTACTTTTTACTTAGGTACATTTCAAAGCCCATACTTCCTTACTTTTACTTGAGTGAAGAAGTTTAGTCAGTACTTCTATTTTTACCAGATATTTTTAAACACGAGTATCTGTACTTCTACTTGAGTAAAGGATGTGTGTACTTATGCCATCTCTGCCTATCTTTAATTAACAACTTTAGGATACAAATGAAGACATTACTGTTAACGATGGCGATGTCTCTGCCCTTGTAGTGCTCAGCCAGCGTCATGGAGGCCCCCTGCGCCGAGGCCACGACCCGGACTGTGCGCCCGCTGTCGGAGCACTCGAGGTGGGACGAGGGGCCGAGCTCGGAGCCCTGGACGCCCAGCTTCTCCGGCAGGGTGAAGGAATCTCGGGTTCGGTCTCTGCAGTACGACTTGTACCACCACTGCACCACGGGGTGCTGGTTGGAGGCCGTCTGGTACTGACAGGGGAGGACCACGGACTGGAAGAGCATCGCGAAACGCTGCTTCTCCCGAACTGTGACATGCACACCATCGCACACACACACTAAGAGAGGAAAGAGAAAGAAAATGGGAATTAGTTGAGATGTTGTTAAAGTAATTTACGCAAATACTATGAAGAGCTTTGTAGAGCTGACTCCCATTATGCAAATGTTGCTCAAAGATAAAAATGTTGGCGGCAAAGTAACAACACAGCAGAGTATCAGCATTGAGAAATACCAGGTTTGCACAGACATCAACACACGGCACCTTCAACGAGTTTATTCATACAGTTATCTCTCCCAGTATGACAATTCAAAGAGAGACACAAATAACAGCCCCAAACCCAAAATATATAGAGTATAGAATGATACAAAACAGAGGAAACAAGCCCATCCTCAGATTTGAGGCAGACATTTAAGTTCTTGTCAATTCAAACATGACTGAGTTTATAAGTTAAATGTACCTAAACTAATGCAGCAGCCTATAATACAGTAGCCCTGCAATAAATCATGATGTCATGTTGTAATGATAGACATTTTCGCTTTTGCTTACAACATATTTGAGAGGTTGTAAGAGGTTGAGTTGTGCTTTAATAAGGGCAGTTTATTTATAGTTGTTTCTTATATATTTAGTTAATGGTCTAGTCTGGTCTATAAAGGTCAAGAAAAATAGACAACTGCTCAGTATCATTTTTGAAAGTTAGGTGTCCCACAAAGAAATACAAAAATAATCAGTTTATTATTAATCAAGACAAACAGCAAGCAGCAGTAGCAACATGTACAATTAAGAAGCTGGAAATATTGCTTTAAAATCTAAATAGTTGTCAACAAATGTTGCGTTGATCAACTTATTCATGAATCAAATGCAGCTCTAGTTTCTGTTGATATTTAGTCCACCATTATTGTTGTCGAGTAAACGCAGACACATTAGTTTTTAGAGAAAAACAGTTTAAAGACAGGAAGAGGATGCACATGACAACTTGGTCACATTGGAAACAGCTGTGCCTCCTCTTTGTCTGTGTGTATAATTCACTGCACCTGGGAGATATTCATATTAAACCGGAGCAAAGACAGGAACAGAGATTATGTGTGTGTGTGGAGGGGGGCTCCTCTGGTGCTCAGGGTCAGGAAGGTCAAATTCCTGTGAGTGTGGGGGTCTGTGGAGAGGCAGGGGGTTGTCATCACAGGGGAGGGGATGGAGAGGTCGGACACTCGTGGGTGCTTTCTGCTACTCTTATTAGCTCTAGGTGGGGCAGGAACTCACTGTAAACATTTCCCAGAAACACAGGAAATCCAAACAAAACATGTCCACCAGCCTGACTCTCCGTTTATCGCTTTTATCTTGAATGGATGTCTCCTTCTACTTTGAGCATGTCTACATATATCCAGGACTGAGAGTTGTTTTAATCATGTTTAATAAGTAATGTTATGTCTATGAAATCATGGGAAAAGGTGGAAAAGTGAATGTCTTTGGATGTTTGTCTGATTAACAGTTCCAATCTTGTAGATATTCTGCTTACAATCCCCAGATTCAGATGTTATCAGGTAATTGAATGCCTGTTATCAGTTGTTTTCACTCCCTCTCTTCAGATGGGGCGACCTGCACCCTCTATAAGGCCAGAAGATGCCTATCCAATGTCATAAAATGGTGGCAGTTATGTTAAGTTTTACTTTAAGTTACATTAGTTTTAGCCGTCAAAGCTATATGTTTCTTAACTTTGCTTATGTCCGTTTAAATTACATAAGGATTGACTTCTGGTTTCAGACCGGACACAAACTCCAGTTTCCTGGGTTTAAGTCCTGCCTTCTTTTATTTATATTGGTGAGCCTCCATGTTCTTATAACGTACTTGTACCATATATTTGGGTAACCTCGGATGACAGCCATTTAATGGACTGATAGTCGTACGCCGGTTACACAAATAGATATAGTTACATAAAAGGCATTTAATCATTGTTATGACAATAAACCTTTGAATCTTGAATCATGACATTAGGAATCATGACATTAGGAATGATTGAACCAAAACATTTTTTAATTTCTGCTTGAAAATGACTAATGAAACTAACCAAAGTTCATGGTTGTTATTTTAAAGTATTCATTCTTCATGAACTAAAACCCCAATAAATCAAGTGATTTTGATGACATCTTGAGACTGGCCAGATGAGCATCATCAGGTTTCCTCTCCCCCTGATAACAACTACATGTTATCTTTAGTATGATGATGGTGGTGATGGAGCAAGAGGGGTTTACAGGCTAAAAGAACAAGGAGGGGTGACCAAACTCTTAAATTCCTCCCACGGGAGAGCTCTGGTCTTCCCTTTGTTTCTTTTTTTCATGGACCAGTCCATTGTTAGGGCTTTGCTGAAAATCCCCCCCTTTCTGGCCCACTTGAGGAGTTTAGGAGGGGGAGGAGGTCAGAGACTCCCGGCCAATGGGAGTATCCGTCCTCCTCCAGCTGGCTGTGAACAGACCAATTAACTTCGAGAGATTTGAACCAAACCGTTACTCAGAGCGTTCCATCAGTCTGAGGTGAGAGGAGGTTTGAGTCTCAAACTGTTAACTATTGTTTGCATGAAGTTTGCATCAGGTGTGACTCACTGTAGGTTAATGAGCAGGTAACAGACCGTCTCCTCCTCCACCTGCATACTGACTAAGGACCTAATTTCAACATTAGACTCCCCTTTTGAACAGTGTGTGGTCATGAAAACACTCCAGGTCATAGCTCTGCTGCCGTTTCCTGAACACAGTCAGACCTTTCCTCTCCAGAGCTGTCACATTTCCTGCTCTTACTGCGTTGCACATTCCTTCACATTGACTCATTAGACCAACAAAAAACCCCTGATAAGACTCGATATAGTCTCCATGTTTGATTATGGATTTTAATATATTTTCATAGGACTGTTCTGCCCACAGGTGCCCTTTTAGTCTTCTTTAGACCTGGTGTGCACTTTAGGGTCACAAATTGAACTTTTATAGAGCCGCAGATAAAGTGTATTTTCATGTTTTGATTAATCTACCAATCATAGACTTGATATTGGTTAATTGGGTTGTTTATAACATCTCAGAAAACTGTGAAAAATCCCTGTTTTACATTCCAAAACCCTAAAAGGATTATTAATTTATAATAACTTTACTTAATTAACAATATTATATTCAAATCATCATCAGCATTTTACTATTATAAGAAAAACATGATTATATATAAGAAAAGCACCGGATCACCACATTTGAGAGGCAAAGACCAGGGCATGGATGACATTTTGCTTGATATTTGACTAAAGCTACATCATTATCAGACATTTGCTAATTATTCTTCTGTCGTCCATCTAATAATCAACTTATCCTTGTAGCTCTTGGTATATTGCTATTTTAAAGTACAGCTTTATCATTAAACAGTGTGCTTTAAAATGTACAATCATGGTTTTACATCGTTTTTTGTAATGGCATAGTTTACACATAGGCTTGTAACAGCAAACCATAAGCCCCTAGGGAATATCATTTACACATTTGAGGGTATAAAGTAAACTATAAAGTAATAACAGCTATATTTAACACCATTACCAGACACTACACATCCCAAGGGGATTATAAGGGCTGATACATAAACCCCCTCACATGTTATTAAACCGTTAGAAATGCTGCAAAACATGTTTATAATGTTGCATTAGTCAAATTGAATAACAGAAATGGGATATAAAGCATGAAAAAGCCATTTTACTGAGTCCAATGGGTGCCTGGGATAAGTAACAGCCTTGCTTTAGGATCAACCTGTTGCTCGGTCGTCGTAGTGAAAACACATTTTTAGAGAAGAATACATATCAAAGTGAAGGAAATTAGACTTACCCAAGGCTCCCAGTAAAAAAGCAAGCCGGTAAAAGTTCATTATACAGTCCGTGTTATAGTAAAGTGCAGTTTATCCGCATGTTGGTGATTCAGGTTGTCCGCTAACTGCAGCAGTAAACAGGACTCACGGACTGAGACTAACGGGACTGTACCACTTCATGCAGAGGTGAGTCCAAACACTAAACTCATCCAAAATACTGACTACTCCTCTGCTTGTCTTTTATACACCACATATGTAAACTATATTGTTTCTTAAGTTTATATTTATTATGGAATCTAATTTTTGTTTTCTCCACCGGGTGTAGCCCGTAGCCGTAGTGCCTACCGGCCTACAGGGTGAGGTCTGCCCGGTGTGGAGGTGGAGGAAGGAGGGGTGGCAGCTCCATGAGTAAATCAGGTCAGACTTTGCTGTGAGGTTTCAGGAATTTTACTGCACAAAAAAAACCGAAACATTTGACCCACTTTCTTTATTAAACTTCATTTGATTTATCTTCATGAGAAAAAAAATGTTTTACATCCAACATTTACACATAAAAGCATAACAACAAAAAAGGTAAAACACAAATTGTCGCTTGAAGTGAAATTAATTTCAATAAACTCACAATAAAAAAATGCAATACAATAAACTGCAGGCTATAAAGACGTTTTTCACACATATGTATCCGTGCAACTGAGGCACTAAATCAGCCAGTTTTTAATCATACATTACAGGTTAATCAGACTAAATAATGTACACACTCTAATTGGCAGCCTGAAACAATTACTAACAACATTACTGAAGAGGATAAGTGGCCTGAATATTTTAACTTTTATTGTATTCATGATTGGGGGTAGTTTAATTAACAATTTACATTCATTGAGATTTTGGCACTTGGCCAGTTTTTATAAAAAAAACAAACAAACAATATCAATGCTAAAAAGGATTTTGGTATACAATTTATCAAAGGCCCATTAAATGGTAGATAATCAATTTTTTTTTAACATTGTGTCGTTAATAGTTCCTGATTAGGAGTACATGAAAATTGTTTTTCATCATCTCAAATATGGCAAATTTACTGTGAGTTAAAAATGTTGCCACCTTGGGAGCTTTAGGTAAACACAGCAACAACACTTATACTCCACCGTATATGTATAACCACTTTACTGTCACTGTGTAATGGATGCCATGCATGGTTGCACAACCTAAAGACTTAAACATTTATTTTAAACAGGAATGCATGGTTTTCTTTTGTTGGGGACTCTGTTATAAGTAATACTATACTATTTAAGTAAATACTACAACTTCTCTGTAAGTCTGTGACGTCATTGGGACCGAAAATACATTTTACCATCGACTTTCATTGGAAAAGAGGCGTCTTTGAATCAACGGATATTTTATTTTTTTAGCTAAATCATCTATCCAATACGATATAGAGTTATTTCACCTTATATTGACTGAGCCAAGACCGTCCGCGACGCTGTGGATTGGAGGCAGGGTTTAGGGAAAACACTATGGCCACAGATCCGGTATTTTTGTTCTAGAGTTTGGCCATTTTGGTTTCATTCGCATTTCTCATATGAACAATGCCCCCAATCAACCATCCATCCATCCATCCATCCATCCACATCTCTTTTGTTTCCATATTTCTTGTAAAATCAAAGCCTTATTTTAGGGACAAGCCATTATTTGAATGTGGACTTTTACTTTGAGTACAAACTTCACAAACCTTTATGGTTTTTGCAAGAATGCAATGTAGCTGTGTCTTTATGACGAGACCAAGCACTAAGCCAATCAATTCACCCAATAAAAGAGTGCATCAACCAAAACATTTTTTTTAGTGCATTAAAAGACTATTCAGTAACACATTGTTATTAATACCGGTTTCTGTTTTGGTCATCGGTGTAATCAAGGCGATCGCGGCTTCCACCATGACGATCGTATCGGTCATCAAGACGATCACGACTGCCTCCGTGACGATCGCGATTTTCATCAAGGCGATCCCTACTACCGACGGAACGATCCCGATTTTCGTCAAGTCGGTCCTGACTGCCTCTGTAACGATCGCGATTTTCATCAAGGCGATCCCTACTACCGACGGAACGATCGCGATTTTCATCAAGACGATCCCGACTTCCACCAGAACGATCCCGTTGATCATCAAGGCGATCCCGACTTCCACCAGAACGATCACGTTGATCACCAGAACGATCACGCCTGTCGTCTTGCCGATCAACGCTTCCACTGTAATGACTACTACGTTCATCTTCAAGACGATCAGGACGGCCATCGTAACGATTACGCTCATCATCAAGGCGATCTCGACTTCCAAGATGGCGATCCTGCTGGTCTTCCTGGTAACGCTGAGAGTCGACATCACTTCCCTTGCCCGCATGCTTTTCTTGACTGCTATAATAACTCTGTTGATCCTCCTCTAACTTGTTTGCGCTGTAGGAGCTCTCAGGAAGGTTTTTGTCTTCGTGCTGCTTGACCTGCTTTATGTCACCCTTTGACTTGTCGTCCCAGTACTGCTCTCCAGCTTCGGCAGCGTCTTTGTCATAATATGCCGCTTCTCCAGGGGAACTAACAGACAAACAGAAACAGAATACACAAAATAAATGGTAAAGCTAGGTAGAATAATCTAATCGAAGCATCCTTAAAGATCACTTGTGCTACATTTGGACTAAACTGTACTTCATGGCTATTCCCAACTCAGCTCAGTTGGTTTTCCATTAGCCAAAGTTGTGGATAGTACCCAAGCCTCCTGAAAGAGCGCAGACCGTTGAATCAAATTGTTGTAATGGCCAAACGGTGGTACTACACCCCGTTATAGTCCGTGGTGTAACTTTGACTTACATTGGGAAGATACAATACGTCGTAAATCAGCTGAAAAGGCTGAGCTAAATAAACTACCCAGATTTCGATAAAACCTTGATTGAGGTTCCAAGTTAAAAAGCAGATAGTTGATGGTGGAGTTAAATCACTACAGACAACTGATAAGTCAGGGAACCCTTGGCAACCCATTGTCACAAAGCCGCACTTTTCAAAAAGCCAAAGATACCATCAAAAGCAACTGCACACAATGCAGTACAGTGATTTGACAAAGTGCACTAAAGATGCCCAACAATTTGACGCAGCTTTAGCTATCAGAAAATACTCTCTCCTCAACTCAAGGGGTTCATATCCATTGTGGAAAAAACGAAATAAAGAAGTACTGCTCCACACAGAGGGTGTTTCTCAATCGCGAGTACGCTTGCTTGGTAGCACATGTCTGCCGAGCATCTTGCTTCAGAAGCGAGTCAAGAATACTTCCTGACATTTGGAAAACAAAAAGTGGAACAGGCTAGCAAGTGTGCAGGTGTGCGTCATATGAGAGGCCTCGCCTTACATTTTCCGCCACAGATTTTGGAAATTGGTCCGTGCGCAAAGCATTGTGGGGATTTTAAGACCCTGGAGTCTACTCATGTGCAGCCTCGATATTTCTCCAAACGGAGTACGCCGGGCTCGGTAGATTTCCAAGTATACTGGAGATTGGAACAGTACTTCGGCGGCACTCGATGACGTAGTATGCTTGAAATAGTGGCTCTGAAGCAGCTTTACTCGCGATTGAGAAACACCCCGAGTATTGCCTTCAGTCAAGCGGAACCATGCAGTAGAAATTAGGAATTTTTTATAGATACTAAGAAAACACGAACATAAATGTGTGATTTACAGCGGCAGAAAAACACTGTATTTATCAAACTTACCCTTCAGCGTACTCTTCCTTTTTGCCCTTTTTCTTGTAGCAACAATAGGCGACAATTCCCAGCAACACAACGCCTGCGAGGACTCCTACAATTATACCTGCAGTGGACCCAACGTTCATGCTGCCTGAAGAGAAAGAAGGAAAGAAAAGAGGTGTTCACACTACTTAGTCTGGATAAGATCAGAGGGAAAATCTTTGTAAAACACTTACCAGGCGTCACAGTCATAGTCAAGTTGCAGGAGGAAGAACCAACTCGATTTGTTGATGTGCAAATGAAGAAACCAGACGTGTCTATTGAAATATTGTAGAGAGACAGAACTCCAGCCTCTGCAAAAATAATGACAAAAATAAGGCTTAACAATGTTGATTTGATCAGAATCAAAATCTGAATCAGAATTATTTACCCACAGTTGCAATGGGATTTTCTAATAGTTGTTCCATTCTTTTTTTTTTTTAAAGAAAAGAAAATTAAGATAAAAAAATAAAGAAAAGAAAAAAGAAAAAGATTGTAAATGTAATAAAGTAAAAACTAAATTATATAAATATATTTATAAAACATAGAGAAGTTAATCTTCAAACGGTCACAGTCTACAATATAAACCAACAATGTAAAAACATGTATATTACAATATAAAGGTATAAATAGTAATGATATTAAAGCCTGAATACCAGGTTATTGCTCAAAATGTACATTATAATACAAAAATAATGCCTAAGCAGTGTAAGCAGAGTATTGCGGTGGACCCTCCAGCAGCCATGTCAAAAATATTTGCTTTCAAAATAACACATGGATAGTAAATTGCATACTTTCTGTCGTCTTAGCTGGAAATGGTCTGGCAATGCTTTTGACACTGAAGCTTTTCCACTCGTATGCAGGTTGTGGTGATCCGTTCTCAGACATGCAGGTGAGGCTGATGTTGTTAAAGTACGATGCTTCTCCCTGAATCTTACAGATCGGTGGAGACGGAGGGACTGGACGAAAAACACAGAATTGAACATAAAAACTTCATGATGCAGAACTTTGTAAGCAGAATTGATTTAAATGTCCCCTATTATACTGTTTTTCATCAATATATTATAGGTCTAAGATATATACAAAACATGTATCTGAAGTGTTTGGCTCCAAACAACAAACAGATCATTGCAGCATCCCATAATCCCCTCTGTTTCAGCCCTGTTTCAAAAGTGCTGATTCTCTGTCTGTTACTTTAGATGAAAATAAGGAGCCACTCCCCACGCCCCTCTGAGAGATATTTGGTTAAAAAGAACACAATGGTGCTCTAGGAGGAGATTCAGGTGATAAGGGGGGGGGTTACCTTGGTTGTTGATTGGAATGGTTACACAAGCCAAAAAAATCGTTATTACATCATAAAGTGGCCAAAATCTGATCAGCTCATTTTCAGACAGGTTTTTATATAAATGGATCAGGACAAAAAGAGAGAGAGAATCTTTTTTTCCTGAAACTTTCAGAATCTCTTTACACAGAGGGGACACATGTTTATGTATAAAAGACATGAAAAAGTGGATTTTCCTCAATAGGTGACCTTTAAATCATGTCAGATTAATTCTCACCCAGGACCAAAAGGGAAGTGGTGGCAGCGGTTACTCCCTCGTCATCATTGGGGATCATGACACTGCACTGGTAACTGCGGCTGTCCTGCACGGTCAGCTTGGATAACCGCAGTGTGCTCACTTGTTGGTTGATCTCCAGAGAGGCTCGGCCTTCATACTTCGGTGAAATGTCAACCGGATTGTTCAAAAAGTAGGTGGCCACCGATTGCTAGAGAAATAAACACAAACATTTTAGTATTACATTACATGTTACTTGTTAGACGCTTTTATCCAAAGCGACTTACATACTCAATACTGTGGACAATCCCCACAGGAGCAATTTGGGGTGAAGTGTCTTGCCCAGGGACACAACGACATGCTGACTGCAGTGGGGTTTGAACATGTGCTCCCCTGATCCGAACACCAACGCACTAGTCCACTGCGCCACACGCCTCCCTAACATGATATTAAAATGTTGTACAAATGCCGAATGTGATGTCACATTTCACCATGACATAATGTTTAATGATAGAAGAATTTGTAAATAAATTATTAAATTGTAAAACTTTTTTATGATAACTGAAGTTAAATTATTTTGAATTCCCCTTTTTTAACTTTACACAACTTGTCACATGCATCTTTTATAATTTTACAGACAAAACAATCAATCGAGTTAAATAACCAGAAAATTATACAATTCTTTAGTTTTGATTTCAGTCATCAGCTTCAGTCTTGCTTTTTCTTTGACTACATTATTTATGTACAATTTATTGTGACTATAATTCAGATAACAAAGTAATATAAAGTTGAACATGAAATGTCCTTGTTTCCATCTGTGTGTGCAGCCAGCCGTTAAAAAGGCAATCTTTACTTTAGAGGACAAAGGTCATAACGGCTATGAACAGATAAGGAAGAACCTGTTTGCTTTTAATGTTGAACATTTCCTGTATCAATCAATTAACACACAGGACTCCGCCACATAGAAACAGTTTTAAACTACAGTCATTTATTTTCTGTTTTAAGTAAGACATTGTATGAACACACTACAAATTAATATTTTAAAAGTTGACCTAGTGTGTGTAGTTTTCTGAGACTGTAAGGTACTCAATAACTTGGATAAAAAGCGGATAAGTTACTGATAGGATGGTGTTTATTAAAGAGGTAATTAATCGATTAATACCATTATACTAACATACAGTTGTACAAGAGAGCTCCCAAAGTGCTGGATCCTAAACTTCCCACAATGCAGCTCAAATGCAGACACACCCTGTCTTGTAAACATCCACGTCTTTCACACTCCATGCCCCCAGTTTTCATTTCTGATATAATGTATTACTCTCATAGCCAAAGCCGGAAGATGAAGCTGCAATGAAACGTCAGGCATTATTTGTTCACAGGCTACAGGTAGCATTAATCATCATGAGTAATCTGATCTTTATTTGTCCAATGTGGAGTTCCCCTTTAGTATACCTCACCACCATTTTTTTTTATTCATAATTAATTGATTTTTGCATGCCTCTCACCATTGGTTCTCCGGCGTTTTCAGGGTAGGCTTCCCATGTGAGGACGATTGTGGTGGTGACGGGTCGGGCGGGGGTGAAGGAGCAGGTCATGGTGACTTCTCCTCCACTCGCTGCCTCATATTCTCTCTCTGGAATAGAAACCTGCAAACTCCTGCAGCAGGGAAGTACTGAAACAAAAATAAATACATCATGACAGATATATTTTCAGTTTTACGCTGCTATGGGCAATCTTGCACTAATGAACATTTCCCAAGATATTGAAGTGACTGTTATTTTGTATATATTGATTGTTTTGCTTTTATTTATATCTTAATGTGTGCATATGTATACATGTTTCTGTTAATTGTGTATTGGATATACATATTTTATATATTTTTTTTTTGTATTCGGGATTGTGGGAAACGATCTCTCTGTCTGTACACACAAACAAACAAAAAAGTATATAAAGTTGACTTTGATATTTTTTCATTTAATCTAGTACTGTACACTTTTGAGGTACTTGAGTATTCCCATTTAATGGTACTTTATAGTTCTTCGACACAATATTTTGTATACAAATTATTTTTGATGTACTACATTTAGGCTAGTTTAAAGGTTTTTGATAGTTTAAAAGTTAGTTTGCACGTTTAAATTAATAAAAACAAAGGCATTGTGATGTATTATCGGTTAAGGTTCCCAGCAGTAGTCTATATAATGTGATTTACATTAGCTTTGCCTTTAGCAGCTGCACAATAAAATACACATTAATGCTTCACTAATTATAATTCAGTATACAAATGGGGCCATTTGACATAATCAATACTTTTAAGCATGTTACTCTAAGTGTATTTTGATACTCATATGTTTTGTGCTTGAATTAAAATAAGAGTTTTAATGCAATGATTTTACTTGTTAAAGTGTATTTTTACAATGTGATATTTCAATTTTTACACAAGTGAAAGATATGAGTACTTCCGCCTCCATTCTCTGCTTTTGCTAAATTCGTAGAGAAACATTGGTAGGATAAGATTGAATATAAAAAACAAACGTCATGTTAGTTTCACCAAATATAAGATACAATATGTTTCTTTCATGGCAAAGATGTATGGTTTTAACACCTTTTAAAGTGAACACACACTCTGCTTCCTGTTGAGTATGGCAAGAAGTTGGATTAATGATTAACACGGGTGATAAAAGCTTAAGGTGTGGCAGAGGTTTATCGAAAAAAGAAAGACTAAAAGCATAAATCCTACCTGTGAGTATCAAAAAAAGCTTTCGCCATCCAAGCTCCTTGTTTGTAATCATTTCTGAAAGAGGATGAAAATATCCAACAAGTAGAAAATCTGAAACTGATGCTTTAAGTCCAAGAGCAAGAGCCCGCCTAACCTTCAGGGTGAACTCCAAGGCGTAGAGAAGTGGACCTTTCCAGGTAATAAGTTAACACCTGCAGGTCACATGTCTCCAGAGGGCCAATCATTGACCTGCCAACCCCTTAAATAAATCTGACTTCGAGAGATGTATGTGATTCTGATGGAACTATACAACAAAAACCTCCAACAATAAAATATGTTTTTGAAAATATAGATAGATAGATAGATAGATAGATAGATAGATAGATAGATAGATAGGTAGATAGATAGATAGGTAGATAGATAGATATAGATAGATAGATAGATAGATAGATAGATAGATAGATAGATAGATAGATACAAACATTTTGTAAAGTGAGTTTTTGGAAGTAAAGAAAATGCTTTTAGGAATGCTAACCATTGAATGTCAAACTAAATCAGTAAATAAATAATTTAAAAACAAGACAATTCTAAATATATAATTGAACTGATCAAAGTCAGTGACTGTTTCTCAACATTTCATTGGAAGTTAGTGTTGTATGTGGTACTGCTGTACTCAGTTTGACCTGCAGGTGGCAGTGTTGCACTGACCACGATGTTGCAAGTGTTTAACTCTTAAAATAGGGGTGATACAAAAAGTTAACCTCTAATTCCATTATAGCATAAAGTAAACAATACAACAACTCACAGATGTAATTAAACATCTGTTGACCTTTGATCCATGTTGTTTGAAAGGCAAAGGTGTTAAGTTAACCCGAATCTTAAGTTTAATCAGAATTTGGTTAATTGCCCAGAACTTTTTCAAATAAAGATAATTTAATTTGGTATCTGGTGGTTGTTTGAACACAGTCAGTGAGAGAAAATAAAATGGAAAAGTGAGAGCAAATATAGAAACAAATTGTAGAGGAAATGTATAGTGTACACTTTAATAATAACAATAAGGTTTTTTGCCAAATAGGTTTTCAATTAGGAGGAGTATGCCTCAGTGTTTGTTGTATGCAATAAAGATATTAAGATGACTTCAAATAAAATGAACGGTCAAACAAATTAAATATACATAATAATATTACAGTCAGAATATGAAGAATATACTAAAACAATATGAAAATATGTTCAATATGTCATGCAGGATGTTAAAAAATATAGATATTTATACGGCAAACATCTTGGTTAGTCAATCAAAAGACTACACTAGTTAATTAAAACATTTAATCACACTTAATTTACAGTTGTACAGGTTTAGATATATATTGTATCTATTTTTCCTGCTGTTACAGGTACCATTTTCTTTCAATCAATTCAGCATGTGAAAATTAATTAGCAGACTCTCTCGAGTTGAGCACGGCGGATTAACCTTTTGAAGGCCCCGGGGAAAACGTTATCATTCGGGCCCCTATTAACCCCTCTGAGCGCTGTGTGTGTACACTGTGGCCTTCCATTAAGTACACTGGCATAACAAAACTTCACTATAGACCGATTCATAATCTTATACTGGGACCGGCAACAGGTTTTCTGTGAGTAATTTTAATATTTATGTTTTGGACTTTTGCATTAATGAATATATATGTGAGGAGCACAAGCAAAACACAGGTGCATTTACAATGCACGTAACACCTGTGACCTGTTTATTAATCTGCAGACATGGTGAGAGAATAAAGGAAGTAGATGTAATGTAATGGGTTATTTTGGTATATCTGTGCAGATTAATGTGCAAAATGCAGGAAGTGGCGGGGATAAAAGGAAATGTGTCCCCACTTCGCATCCCTTCATATTAGAGAAGTGACATTTCCCTGTTCTGGTCAAGGAGAGGTCATGGACATGTGTGACTATTGTTTAATTTTTTCTTTTCTTTTCAGGGTGGATGTTTAACAATATGAATTGGTTGCTGGACATCTATGAGTATGCAGTATATCCATACTGTACCAAAGATTTCAACATTAAACAGAAATGTTTGACCTTGATTGGGCTACAGCAATTATTCTAAACTGCATTGTGCTTTTTGTATTAAGCACTTTTTGGAAATAACCTTTCAAAATCACTGTCCAACAACAATTGCTGTTGCACCTAGATTTCAAGTCAGTTTTTATGCATCTTGAGTAATACTGCTATTTGGATATTAGCTTATCACTCATATGTGTTCTGTTTTTCATGTCTGAATGTCTGCGTCACAATCATAGATAAAGATAATGACACACATACAAGGTACAAGGGTTTTTGATGTACGCATTTTGAGATGTTTAGTTAAGTTAGTATATAGACAACTTGATTTCAAGCCCCAAATAAAGCTCCTATCAGTGTTATGCATCATGTGTAACTTTGCATGTATACTTTCTTTTTGGTAAAGATTAGCTTATAACCTTTCCTGGCTTTAATATTATATCTGACTTTAACAGACTACCAGGTTATGTCAATTCAAAAAATGTCTTTTAAAGTTGTTAAAGTTTTAGTTGGCTTTATTGTTATTGCCAAAGACAAACATGTGCACTGTATTGCAGATCCGCCCATCCATGACCTTTTCAGTGCAAATTCATAGTGCTGGAAGAGCTAGATGATTATTTAGGTATGTAAATAAGCAACAGAGAATAACACCCCACACACACTCCACTCAAGTATGCGTGTGTTCCTATGCACGTGTGAGCAAATTTTGCATGTGAAGATTGGCTATTTTTGCTCTAAAATATTTAAAAATATTTAAATATGATTTGCAATGAGAACTTGTACCCATAGCTACTGCACATGTTCTTATGGTAGGCCTACTCAGATACTTTTACTATTCTACTATTCTCAATGCAGTACTTTTACTTTAAATGTTTTATCTTCAGTGTGGGGTACTTTGTGTGTGTGTGTGTGTGTGTGTGTGTGTGTGTGTGCGTGTGTGTGTGCGTGTGTGTGTGTGTGTGTGTGTGTGTGTGTGTGTGTGTGTGTGTGCGTGTGTGTGTGTGTGTGTGTGTGTGTGCGTGTGTATGGCGCTGCTGCTGGTAGGCTCAGGGCTGGGATTTCGGGTTAAATATTCAAAATGGCGGACGGAGGAGCAGCGAGTCAAGATGAGAGTTCAGGACCAGGTAATGATTACAGCATTTTACATATTCATACTCATATTCAAACTGTGATACTCACAATCTGTGATAAACGGAGTGCAGATGAATTGCAGATGGATTTAGGAAGGAGGATGATATTCAGATATATTGCAGTTTAACACACAGTAATTTGACAGAGGAGGAAACGAGCTATAGCAGTGCGACGGTAAAATTACATGGAAACATGCCTCCCCCCTTTGTGCGATTAGACGGCCGTACGTCCCTACATATTCATACCTCTGTCGACAAATACAATTTAGCATATTTTATTAGTAATCGCCGAAGAGCCTCTGGTTTCATATATGACATATTTAGACTGTTTTCTCTCTCGCAATCTGATGGAAATGAGGATGCTAGCAGGCTAACGTTAGCTCGGTTGCTAACGGTTGGCTTTGTGTTGATGGGAGGATGCTAGCAGGCTAACGTTAGCTCGGATGCTAACGCTTGGCTTTGTGTTGATGGGGAGGTTTTGAACCGGGTTTGCATATTCATTTCTCCAGTGATTCAGTGGCTGTTTGTTTTCAACTGGAGGGAATAAATTAAAAAAAGGATCGAACATGTGTTTTTTGTTGTTGTTGTTGATGACACGGTGTCAGCTCGGCGTGGTTGAGCTCGACCTGTTTTTAGCTTTTTTTAAAGCAGTTTTTGCCCTCAGTCTTTTGTGTGCTCGGCGCAGCCTGTTGTGTTATTCATGCGGGCCTGCCGGAGCCCCAGAGCGGACTAAAGCATGTCCCATCGACCGACGAGGAACCGGAGCTTATGCTGCGTATGCGGCACAATAACCAGCATGCCAACAGAACACATACTATCAATATTTACTTGACTGCTTGTAAAATGTGGCTTCGTCTGTTAAAACGCTGGTTCTCATCGAAACGGCTAACTGGCTACCTCCTCTAACTTGGTCCAGTCGTTTAGCAGCTAACTTGGCTTTAGTCTAAATCAACTAAAAATAAAAACAATTCTCCTTGTTAGCTTTTTAAAAACGATGTTATTAGGGTTGCTCTGTAGTGTTTCTCACCTTGCTAGAGTTTAAGTTGCTAGTAGTTTGTTTGAAGTTGGGCCGTACACTTCTTCACGTGAAGTGGGAGTAACGTTATTTTGGAGGTTAACTGTAAATCCATCGCATTAGAATATTTAATTTATTTCCCTTCAACTTTTCACTGCTTTTGACTGAGCAGTTTTTAAGAAGTGCGTCTTTTATGATAAGATGCCCAATTTTTTTTTTAGAAAAATTAAAAACGCACTTGCATATCTGGTTATAAATAAGCATTTGGAAGAGGTACACAAATGAAAACCCTTCTTTTTTTTGGGAGAAACATCCAGGTAAAAGTGAGGGTGAAGCAGATAATCTACAGAATGAGGGGCTTTCAGTAAAGAGTAGCCAGGGGGGAGCTTATGGTTGTTGGATGCATATGCCTTTATAATACAGACACATGCTTTAAAATATTCAGGATAATAACAATTGTGGAGCTAATGGAAGCAAAAGTTGGAGATTTTTCTGGTCTGCCCCTCGTTGTTTCAGTAGTTTTGACGGAGTGTGTCTGTGCTGAAAACAAAGATTGTACCTGTGTATCCCCCCAAGGCACAGGGAGGGGTATGAGGCCCACTTCCGGAAAGCCACAATAATAACAGGCACTCACTATTCACTCTGCCGGTTTCATGGCCGGGCAAGACACAGCTTGATGGCATTTTTTTTCTTTCTTTGTGTAGTTCAGTTTGCCATTTACCTCGTTTTTAAAGAAGCAGTGTGTTGTAGCAACTCTACAGGGGATGGGCTTTTCCTTTTTAAGATAAGACAAACCTTTTATTACAGAGCGAATGTGGTTGTTACAGCAGCAAAAAGACAACACCGGTACATATAAAGTTAAACAATAAGAGGTACATAATATGCAAATGTAAAACATATAAAAGTAAACATTTAACCATAAGAGGTATATAATATACAAAACTAGGTTGTTACACAGATAGTGAGTTCTCCGGCAAAGCCATGCCCTATCTGGCCATGATAATTAAAGTAAAAAGTATTAGTTTCATGAAAATCAGGCCTGTAGTTAATCCATAATATACCTGACAAACATGCGAAGCGAGCAAAAAAAACCATTACCTTCTTTGTAGATGTAAAAGAGTATAAGATGAAACATAATAATGATGTAGTACTGCGGTATACGTAAACATTTTACTCCACAGTTAAGATTATCTTTACACAAAAGGCAGCTCTAAAGGCGTCCTTACCAAATAGTGATTCAACAGTAATAATTGTCTCAAACAATGTTGTTTATTTTTCTCTGTTGTAATCTTTTACGAATATAGTTTATACAGTTGTGACAGACCTACCTATGCAATTTTAAAACATGATTAAATGAACTGCAGTTTCATATGTTTTAATAATAACAATCAACTTTATGTCTCATGCCCTATGGGTGTTTAAGATTGCATTTCTAGTAATACGAATCACATTAAAATATTTATTCATACCCTGTCTCCATTGTTCTGACACATCACAAGGTACATTTGTAAAGTCTAAAGCAGGGCTATTCAATTAGTTTGGAATGGGGGCCGGTTGATGAAAATGATCCAAAGCAAGGGGCCGGGAAAAAGATGGCTTGAAATATGAGCAATCATATTTAAGAGCTTCAGTAAATACTACAACAGCATAGTGGAGTGCATATATTGTGTTTAATTCAATCAAACAACATAGCCCCAAGGCCTTTATAGATCTAAATGGCAAGTTCAGAACTCAGTAGGCCTACATGTTTCATTTGATTTCATTTAGGTGAAATGATCTAATCATTCACGCAGAGATGCAATCAATGACAGGAGTTGTCACTACAGTATAGTAGGTGGGTTCGAAACCCGAGCCCGTCGAAGTTTTCAGGCATTGTCTACCCCTCTATCTCTCAATGTAACACCCTCTCTGGAATAAAGGCACTATGGCACAAAAAAAATCTTAAAAAAAAAAAAATTGATTACTTTTTAACATTATACTCAAAGGGCCAGTAAATATCACCCCGGGGCCGGATTTGGCCCGCGGGCCGCCAATTGAATAGCCCTGGTCTAAAGTAACAACAGTATCACATTACAGGCCATTTTATGATATGCTATATGTTGCTAGACAGTCATGATTGTTCTAAACGATTAGTAGATAAACAAAGAAAACAATAAGCATTTATTTTTATTGTGAATTTAATAGTTTTAGATATTTTTAAGCCATTCTGATTTCAGCCTCTCAAATCAGCTGGATTCCTACGTTTCTTTGTTATTATGTTAGTGTGAATACAATATTTTGGGTAGCCTTTTAGTCAAAGAAAACAAGACACTTTTAAAGATGACATATTTGGCTCTCTTAGGTTAAGTTGTGATTGCGATTTCAAAACCAAACATTTATCAATTAATTGAAACTATTATCAGCAGATCCAATCGAAAATGAAAATAATTGGTAGTTGCAGGCGTAGGCATGATACTAAATGTATTTCCCATATTCAAAGCCAAGCCATATTGGCATATCAGGAATTACTTCTACTCTCTGGAAAAAGTGTTATTAAACTGGGCTACTTTAAAGAACAGACGAGAAATAATTCTGTCATCCTCACACTTAGGCTACTTTTCTCATTTAATCAGTTTTTCAGTTCCACCCTCATTCTAGCCTTGTAGTTCCATCATGAATATTCATTGATGTAAACACAGTTGTTATGAATAATGCATCATTCGAGTAATACATTCAGGACATGCCGTCTCAAAGTACAGAGAAGGCCTCCATGAAGGCTCCAGTCAGACAAGTTTTCCACTGTGGAGGAAGAAAATCATAACTAATCAGAGCTGTGTGTTGTGCTCAAAACAGATAACGGCTTGTTCCTGGTGATCTGTAGTAAAGTGCCGAAATGAGAGAAGGTTTGCCTTTTTTCAGAAAAGTAAAAACATACTTGCATGTCTGGTTATATGAAAGCATTTGGAAGAGTTACACGTATATTCAACCTTTTTTATTTAGGAAAAACATATAGGTACAAGTGAGGGTACAGCAGATAATCTACAAATTGGGCTTTCAGGTACAGTAGACAGAGGGGAGCTTATGATTGGTCGATGCATTAGCCAAGCAACAATTGGCATGCTGTTCCTGATGACTCTCGTGTTTCTGTCATTATTTAGAAAACTGGAAAACATTTGCCAGAATTTCATGAAATGCCTTTATGTTTCAGACGCATGCTTTAAATATTCAGCATAATAAGAATTGTGGAGCTGATGAAGTGAAAGTTGGTGATTCTTCCAGGAGACAGCGTAAGAGTGTATGGTAAAATATTACAAGAAAGTGTTCATACACCAAACAAATATCCAGCAGTTTATGCTAATAATATCACTTTCTTAGGTTTGTGAATATGTGCAAATTAAATTCAACCTCTGCCTGGGCTATTTTGAAGTAGTTGAATATCCCCACCACCACCCTCCAGACACTTCCATTTAATTAAGTTAGATTGAATTTTCCACAAAGTCTATAGACAGTTGGCTAATGACCACCCAAGAGATACCGCAGGAGCTTACAGTGGTGTTAGCCGCATTACCCCTCATCAAATTACACTGCACTGTATTCTGTTCACTTGTGGCCTTAGTCCAGTGTTGCTGCTGTACTATCTGTAGGCACACATTTGTTTATTGCTTGTAATAAAAGCTATTTTCAATATTCATGTTACTCCAGCTTAAACCAGGAATATTTAGGCCGTTTGGTTATTAGGTTCCTTAAATTGAAGGATTATCTGTCGTGATCATACATGCCGATCGTTTCAATTTCTGCTTAGTGTGCCAAGTGGTCTAGGTTTGCAAAAGTGGTCTTTATGTATTCTGAGTTTAAGAAGAGGAATTTAGGTGCTAGGGCTGAATGTGGATGTGCTAATTAAGTTTTGCTCTGTCTCATGTTGAATCTCCGCGCTCACATTAACTGCTCTGCAGTATTCAGCCAGCCTTCCCATATTACAGCGCTAATGAGGTAGCTATTTAAAATTCTCTTCGCAGGATATTTGTGTCATGCATTGTTCCACAGCAGGGTTTCGCAAACCGTTCAACCAAGTAGTCGTACATGTGTTGAAGTGCACTGCTGATGACTGCCTCTGCATTCACATCTCTTTTGTTTATTCATTTGTTGGCATGATATGATTGCTGGAGAGATGCTTTAAAGTCCAGCTGGGTTTTAAACCAAACACCGGGATGTTTGAAGAGAACAACAGGAGAGAGTTGTATAATTAGTGTAGTGTCCATTTATTGTTAAGGGCTGTGATTTCCAAACATGGGTTCTTTTGAAGGCGAAGGTTCTAAATGTGAGGATTAAACAACTTTACTTTGAAGTATATCTAAGGAAGGTGAATATAGTTGGGGTTTGGACCTTTGGTCAGACAAAACAAGGCTTCATCTCGGGTTTTGGTGGACCTTTTCCTAGGTGATCTCAAAAAGATTTACCAGGAGAATAATTGATATTTTTAAATATTTGTTGTTGCAGCCCTAATCAATAACTGTATGTTTTTGAGGTTAAAGGAGGATGGACAAAGGGATATAGACACATACATTGGGAACAATACCCACATTTATGTAATTATTTGTAGATCTGTAAAAGTTAGCGGAGAAATGATAGACAGAAAAGTTATCAGCAACTAGTGTACTTTATATAATTATTTTGGCAAAAATATGAATTGGTTTCCATTTCTCAATTGTGATGACTCTGTGTATATCTTATGGTTTTGGACTTTTTGTCAGAAAAAAATTGCATTGTTACCCTGTCTGTATACACGCTGGGGCATGTGTCGCTATTTTCTGAAATGTTATAGGCTCAACGACAGGCAGATTAGTTACCGCCCTATTTAATAATGTTGGATAACATTTGCAACCTGATAAAGCATGTTGATGAAGGATTACTTCATACAAAAATAAGGCACTACTGCTTTAGTGGTAACTCGTGATAAAAGCATGCTGATGTTTACAAAAAGGCTGAAAATATTGCTGAGTGCCTGAAGCCTCGTCCCTCATGCTGTCACCCTGCTGATAAAGGGTCTGTTTGTTTTTCAGTACGTATGTCAATGCTACCGTGCCCTCTTGCCATTGTTCGATCAGGTCAGCATTTAAATGCCTTTCAGCAGGCAGCGGGTTAAGTGAAGAGGTTGATTAGAGCTTTTTGCAGGAGCAGTTGATGTGGATTTAGTTGGTAAGCCCCCTCCCCTGCAAACCCTAATACATCCATGCATTCCTGTCCAGTCATTCTGATTCACTGGACACCTGTGCAGCTCCATCGCAGGTCTACATCCCCGCCGTTAAAACTCCTAAAGCATCCTGGAAATGAATTCAAAAGCGCTCCAAAGTGAAATACTAATGGCATGTAAAAGCTAATCTAAATATGCTAATCCCCAAACACTTCATAAACATGGACAGCAACAGCCCGCCACCCACTCTCTGTAGTCGCTCGCTCAGGAATGCTTTAGCCACGGGGGGTCTAGCCGTAATGACAGGCTTGCGGTGGATTAATGTGGAGTTATTTATTTCCGATTGAGCGAGTCCTCCTCCCACTCCTTCCCCAGACCCCCCTTTTTTTGCAGTTAGGCCCATGACTCCTGGAGATACTCCGAACGAGTCTTAAACGTTCTTTTAATGCGGTCCGCCTTGCTAACATGTCCTGACCACCGCCGACAGGCCTCACATTGCATTCTGGGATATCTCCGGCCCTTTTACCTGCTCTTAGCTAATTACTTTTTGAGCCGTGCACCCGCTTTATAATTGGTCTTGTGCTGCTGCCTCCCTGCGCTGCGCCAAGTGCTAGTTTGAGCACTTTTTCATTCCCCTCTCTGTGTCGTCCTTATTCCCCTGTTTTTTATCGTCCTCCAAAAGCCATCCAATTAATATGCTAATGAGATGATAAATATTTATAGGGGTTTAAATTATGCAGAAAGCTTTCAGAGCTCGGTGTGAAATGCGTCGCTCGCAGGACTTCAAAGCCTTGCATTGCTAACGAGGCAGAGGCAGATTTGCATACGGCTTTAATCAGCTGAATACTGATTATGCTTCATTATAGAGCCAGAGCCGGGGTGGGGGGGGCAGAGAGGAGGGGGCAGCAGAGTTAGAGGAGGCCGCCAGCTGCACTTGTCGTTTTGTTTCATTCCAGCAAGAGGGAGAGGTTGAACTTTTTCATAAGTACAGACAATCTTGGCAAGAGAGAGAGAAGGGAGGGGAAAAAGGGAGAGCGGGTGCAAAGTAGGCACTGGTTTGAAAAAAACGGAGAGAGGGGCAGAGCTATAAGAAAATAAAAAGAGTGCAAAGAGAGAAGCTGTTTGCCTAAACCCTGTTGGCTTTCCCAGTGTGCGTATCCCAGTGTTGTTCAGTGAACCGTGCGGTGGACAGTGCCACTGTGTCTGTAGTCGCTCCGCTTGTATTGAACCCGCTGCTGACCAGTGGAGAGTGAAGAGAGGGAGGAGAGGGAGGAGGAACTCGGAGCCGGACGCCCTGTTGGTGGTGTGTTTGCCCGGCAGAAGCACATTTTCCACGATAGGCTCCGCAACCATGCTGGAAAACACAGGTGGAGCAAGAGCGGGTGAGTTTTTTTTGGTGCGGTTGTGATGGAGCTCAGCTGGGATTTGTTGTTGGGCGTCCTTTTGTGAAACGGGAAAGGTTGATCTCGCACCACCTTTGCGTTACATTTGACTTTTAAGAGTTCATTGTCAGTCCTTGTGTTGGTCTAGAGTAGTTACATGTGACAGAAATGTTACTGCAGAGTAGGAATGTCATGCATGTATAGGATGTATATAATCAGGTGACAATAGCACAGGGCTCCTGAAATCATCCAGACATGGTTGTTATGTTTTCACCGGCAGTGGGTGTGAGTTTGTCTCACTGTCTGTCTCTGTCTGGCTCTTCCAGATGCTAAAGTGAATAATCAGTCAGAAACTACTAAATGTGCAATGGAAAGTGGTGACGGGAACACCGGTGAGTGACCTCCAGCTTCTTCCTTTTCTTTTTTTTGTTATTAACTGGGTTGAAATGCAGGATATTTACCTCCTCATTCAACAGGTTTCAAATCCACTGCCTACATTAACATTTTTGCAGCACAAATCTGAAAAAAGCTGTCCACCTTTTGTATTATTGACTCATTAAAAAGAAAAGACATGGCAGCTTTCCAAAAGCCTTGTTAGCGGTCTTCTTTGTCAAATGAAGTGTTTACCTCACAGAGCAGTTCCCCCTCAATTGAATATCACACTAATTAGCTCCGTCGCAGTGCTTCAGTGACTCTGTGATACGTTTATCGAGCTCAGAGTGAACACCATTCAGTCGTTTCTCATTTGTATATTCAATTTGTGTCATGTTTAATAATATAAATGTGAATGTGCAAATTCATACTGTTGATATTTATTTCTGTGTTACTAATTTGGATCACATTTGCTGTCATGTTTTCTTGCAACTGAGTGCAGTTTGTTCTTTTTAAATATTCTTCTGCATTTTCACTGTGGGTTTTTACTATTAAGTTCCTCTTTTTTGTGTTAAACCAACAACAGCGTATATTATGCCACCAGTTAGACCACATTCTTCTCTGTTCCTCCGACAGCTCGTTTCATTAACTGCATTTCTTCTCCTCAGGAATCCAAATCAATGGGTTCGACTTTCAGAGGCAGGCGATGCCTCTCACGAACGCACACGCACAAGCCCTCCTCCAACAGGTAACACATCATCACTCTCTTTAAGAAACTTTTTTTGTTTTAGTTTTTATGTGAAATCATCAGATGTAGTGTGTTAGTGTAGTCGCACATCTGAATTGTAGTTTCACAATGAAATAAGGTGTGATGTTTTTACCAGAGGTTTGCTCATCTGCACGAGCCAAATGAGTTCATTTAAATGAGCCAGGCTCTGCTTGTGTCGCCTGGCAACACGGCAGATTAATCAACCCTGTATGCTAATTAGCTGCTCTGCGGTTGCTCGGAAACAGATGGCAGAGAATATGCAAATCTATGCAGAATTGACATGCACTGCATAACGGTTATTTTAATTAGCATCTCAACTCTCCCCTCCTTTCCCATTCACTTTTCCTGTCTCTGAAGGCTGCAGCACATTTAAATAGCAACTTTCACAATAACTATTTTATTCAAATTCCTATGCCTGCTCAAAGACTGAAGACTCACTCTCAGGTAGCACAGACATGACATGTTTCATTGTTTTTCAATTGTTGTGCTTTTATTTGATTAAAACTGTTCTTTTTGGTCTGAATTAAACATGCTTTCAAGTGTTTTATATCTTGTTGGTTTTTAATAATAACAACAATGATGTTAAATTTAAGAGACTACCTCATGCTGTGAACACCTGTAGGAAGATTTCCTCTAAGCCTTCCTCTTTGCTTCACCTCCACTAGTCTAAGTCGGAAGACCCGAGTGCTCTTCCGACCTCCGTCCAGCAGAGCGTTTTGCCTCAAACCCAGCTAATGTTGGCCGGGGGACAGATTGCAGGAGTAAGTGGCCTTTTGCCTCATTGCTTTGAGTTCAAACATAGTCATAGTCATACAATTTAAAACATGATCAACCCTGGCTGAGAGGCTGGGTGCAAATATGATTGCTTGCCCTGATTCTGCGCCTGCTTGTTCATCCCATGATTGTGAGGCTCTGTCCAAACTCTTCCATTACAGAAAATGGACGGATGGGTTTGGACATAGTCTTGATGTGTTTGTGCACTCATGGTCAGGTTAACCACACGACACATTTCATATCCATCCATGTTCTCCCTGAGGACCTGCTGTAGTGAAGCAGCTGCTATGCGGGAGTGACTGTGCATGTGGATTTGAGTTTGAACATGACATCAACATTGCACTTTTGCCTCCGCTCAGCTGCATGAGTCCAATCTCCATTTGCCTGTCAGGGCTCATGTTAGTGTTGCCACAATACTGACAGTTTCATGACTTTGATACCTTTTTGAGAGCAGTTCAATTCAATTAGAGAACATTTAAGAAACTCTCAAAACTTAAATGTGATTTATTTAGCATGATTTTTGATTCCACTTCAGTAGCATCTGTAAAGGTGTCTGTGTTCATACATATTGGAATAGCAAAGGAAAGGAGAAATCAGACTATGCAGAGCTGCAGTTCATGACATTAAAGTAGATTTGGCAACAGCATCAAAGGGTTGGAAAACTGAAGCAAAGCATGGATAAATTATGAGAACATTTGATTGCATTTAATGAAGACAGTGCTTTCCAACATGTCAAGTGGCATGACGTGTCATACATCTTAAGCAGCACACGTCTTTGTAGTGTCCGGCTGTGTAGAGCTGCACGATATGAGTAAAATATGCAATAAAGTAGTTGAATATTGATATAAGAATTACACCCCAAAATAAATTAAACAGTTGTGAAAATGTACTTTGTTCAGCTTTGTTGCTGCTTCTACTGTACTGCTAAAATATACTTCATTCAAAATTATTTAAAATATTCTTTTATTAAACAAATTGAACACAAAAGTCACCAATAAAAAAGAATGGCAGTTACATTTCTATAAAAAAAACCTAAATGCGATATCACAGTATCTAACAATCTGTTTATTGTGCAAGTTAATACAATATATATATATTGTGCCGTCCTACTGTTGTGCTGCCATAGAAATCCTTTCATTAAAATTCCCTTTTTATGGGTATCACAACCAAAACTCAAGTATTGTGACAACACTAACTCAAAAGATCTCTATAACAGAAGATAAAACTGATTTGCCTAAACGCTACTTTCTCTACTTCCTCTATCTCTCTGTTACCCCTCTCTCTGCCCTCCATGGTCCCTCTCTCTCTCTCTCTCCCTGCCCTCCATGGTCCCTCTCTCTCTCCCTGTCCCTCAGTTGACCCTGACCCCGGCGCAGCAGCAGATGTTGATCCAGCAGGCTCAGGCTCAGCTCCTGGCCGCCGCCATGCAGCAGTCGGCCAACCAGCAGAACAGCACCACCGGGGCCAGCATCTCGGCGCAGGCAGCCACGCCCATTACCCAGCTGTCCCAGCCCATCCAGATCGCCGCTGTAAGTCACTATCACACATGTTTCTGCAAATATATCACAGGGTTCTTACGGTCATTAAAAACCTGGAAAAGTCATGGAAATACAAAATGCTAATTCCAGGCCCTGGAAAAGTTATGGAAAACAATATTTTTCCCAAAGTTTTGGAAAAGTCATGGAAATGTAACTAAAGTTGCATCAAATATAATTTATATTTTATCTAATCGCCGAAATAGTAATACTATAATGATAATAAATACTGTATAGTAATGAAACGTAAAATGGTATTTAACTGACGAGGTATTTTGCTGGTGAGAGATTTTAGTTGCTTTAGCCTGTAGGAGCTAGTAAGCCTACTATTTGATTTGTTTTAGATAGGCACAACATGTTTCAGACCTTATTTTCCTGTTCCATGTTAAAATAAACCATTTTCAGTGGTACCGCTGAGAAAGAGTAATTAGTTTGGTCATGGAAAATTAGGTAACGGTCATGGAGAAGTCATTGAAAATCATTGGTGAAAAAGTGTATGCACCCTGATATCAACTTAACTTCCTGTTTGAGAACTTGCCCCGAAATGTTTTGAATGAAGCTGACTTATTTATAGATGTACATTCTCTGGAAATTGCTTATACTGAACTTTGGGCTGTTCTTGCTCAGGGGGTTAATGATCATCTACCAATTAGACGGTTAGTGGTTTGACCCCAAGCCCCTCGACCAATGGTCATTGGGCAAGATATTTAACCCCCAAATGGCTCCAGTACTTGATTGGTCATATATTTGGTTTATATAGGATTGAGAGAGATTGATTTAAGTATGTACGTTTCTTTGGATTCAGCTAAATAACATTTCAAAAATTCAACGGTTTTATTGTCATATGCACAAAGCTACAGTGTAGAAATGGCGAAGAAGATCTTACGACCGGAGCTCAATGCAACATATATAATAAAATGCAAAAATACAAAATAAAAAGTAGTGCAAAAAGTCTATATAGATGTAAATACAATATGATATGTACAAGAACAGAATATGAAATAAAATCATGTAAATTAAGACAAAATGAAATATTGCGTGGATAACTATTTATATAAATAAGTATAATAAAGTATTAATTTTGATTCAACATGGGTTGGTATATCTAAATGATTGGCTTACATAATATACCCTGTTCTTTAGTATGAAATAACAATATTGTAATTGATGGCCATAGTCAAACTTAAGATATGTTGGAACATCTGCAAAGCATAAACTGTGTTATAAATATCTTATTTATCTGTGAGTTTACTGATCATTAGTTTGTGTTTTCTGCCAGCAGCTACAGCCGCAGAATCTCAGCATGCCGCAGTTTGTCCTGCTGCAGCCCGGCCACCCGATCGCCACGCAGCTGCAGCCCACGCAGTTCATCATCTCACAGCCACCGCATACCCAACAGGGTGAGGAAACACACTACATGCAGAATTAAGAAAGGAGACGAATCCAATAGTTCATTGATATGGAAGAATATTTCAATGTATGTTTCTTAACTTTCACGTATTTCACGCTGTAGGCCTAATGCAAGCCCAGAGTCTTCTAAATCAACTACCTCAAAGCCAAGCTAACCTCCTGACGACTCAACCAAGCATCACCATCAAAACTCAGGTTCGTAATGACGCAAGAAAACTCTGAAATATGTGGTTCTGCTTTATTCCAGCTGTTTGAATAAAATCTAACTACGAAGCAAACTTTTATAGATTAGCTAGGTGTCATTTTTTTAATACTTTCTCCCCTTTGCTGACTTTGCCTTAATAACAAATACATTTTTATATTTTGCTTATTTCTTCAGCCTGCCACTCCAACCCGCACAACTGCAGCCACACCAATCCTGTCCCTGCCCCACAGTCAGACCACCCCCAAACGGCTGGACACCCCGACTCTGGAGGAGCCCAGCGATCTGGAGGAACTGGAACAGTTTGCCAAGACCTTCAAACAGAGGCGCATCAAACTGGGCTTTACGCAGGTGAGTGTCATGTTCTGTGTATTTCTCACAGGTTCAGTGATTGTATGATGTTCAGTTGACCCTCCTCCCTCGGTTAATCGGTTGGAGGAGAAAGTGAAGAAAGAAATAAAAATGTTTTAAAAAAGCAACAGGAACAACAGTGTTCTCTCATAGCACAGTCATTTAATATATTGTGTTATTCAAGTTGAGTTAAGGCTTAGTTATAACTTCTATTTATAGATTTAATTATCTGATATAAAACAAAATGTTCCCCCTTGTCCATTTGGTTTAAGTTCACCGTGATATTTCCTGCACATGGGGGACAACATTACTTTTAAGCTACATGCTAGGCTAGTTAATGTTATTAGTGTTCCACCTTGGAGCTAATGAAGGAGTCTGTTGCCCCTTTCACACCAACGCGGTCCCCGTTCTAGCTCCGTGCTAGAGCTTTTCTGGTTCGGAACCGTTTTTTCTTTTCAGCCCCTGTTTTGTTCACACCGCCCAGAGCCCGACTGGTGCTGCCGCTGCTGCGTCATGACGTCACCGTTTACGTCGCTGATTTTCTCCGCAACGGCGTTACGATGCTCACTACAACAACAATGGTGTTAGCATAGCAACCGAAGCTAAACTGACTATCTTGACCACTTGTTGTTGCTATCCTATTGTGGCATAAGCCGTTTTCTACAGGCACATTTTACCGGCGTATTTTTCATTATGATTCTACTTGTGATAGTCGGACATGACAACCTGTGCAGCCCATGTATTGTTTCCATCTGATAGCTGCTATAATAACAAACAAAACGTCTGCCTGCTCTCCACAATGATCAATAACAGCGAACGGATGGTCAAAGTAAGGTACAAATAAACAGAATCACACGAAGCCTGGTTAGTGTTGCCTGACGTTATAAAGTGTGTTGTTCTTTTTTTATAAGTGTGTGGTTGCGTTCTAGTCACTTTGCTCAGCGCTACTGCTTGTTACAACTTTTATTTGCCGTACTCTCCTTTAACTGTTAGCTCAGGTTAATCTCGCCCCCCCCCTCTTGATTCTGCATGTCTCCAGGTTTAGTGAGGGGTTTAGCTTGCAGTGAATTTCATGCATTACGTTTTAGAGATAATCTCATCTTGCTAGTGCATATACCAATAATACATTCTCTATTATTATAATAATATTATAATTTGTCTGGGTAAAAAGTATTGGGATTCTGGCACTCCCTTGTTTCATGTTTTCCTCTTTCTCTCTCCTCTCCACCAGGGGGATGTTGGCCTGGCCATGGGGAAGCTGTACGGAAACGACTTCAGCCAAACTACCATTTCTCGCTTTGAGGCCTTGAACCTGAGCTTTAAGAACATGTGCAAACTCAAGCCATTGTTGGAGAAGTGGCTCAACGATGCAGGTTTGTCCCTGAACCCTCCTGAATCCCTCACACAGAAGCACTTGTCGTAGCAGCTTTAAAATCAGCTGTGGTCTAGAGAGAATAATCAGTTAGGTAACAAACGTACAGCAACACAATATTCGTATTAAAAGCAATAAGGATCTTTATACTTGCAAGTATGACGTCTCCTCCAAAGAGCACGTACTGTTCTGAGTGAAACAGGCTCTCTTTATAAGAGGACATCACAAAGCAGATTTACATTACAACAACATGCTGGGAGGCCAGCTGATACCCCCTCTGGCACTGTATGCAAAACCTCACCCCCTAAACACGTCTGTTGACCAGACATACATTTTAGGTTCACTCCCAGAGAGATGACCTAATCAGAGAAACTAAGGTTAGCACATTTGATTGCACAATTTCCTTAACACACTTTAGTCCTCATCGCTCTGCATACTCTTTGTCTCCCTGACATGTTGGGCGCAGGGCAGAGTGCCTTGTGTATCTCTCCAGGGCCTTGTCTTTACCTCTCTTCCTGTCTTTTGTGTCGGTGCTGTTTGTGCAGAGAACCTGACATCGGACCAGTCCCTGTCCAGCCCCAACGCGCTGGGCTCCCCGGGGATGGGCATCGAGGGGATCAACCGCAGACGGAAGAAGAGGACTAGCATCGAGACCAACATCCGAGTGGCCTTAGAAAATAGCTTTCTGGAGGTTAGAAACTCACACTCCTGGCTTTATTTAGATTATTATAGCCTTTATGGGGGCAAAGGTAGGATTAGTAGTAATAATGCTTTTATTTTTGTTTCAAAAAGGGGTCTTATTTAAATGTAATTGAAGTATATTCTTAGTTTTTAAAAATGTCTACATTTGTATTTCGCTTCAAAACCTTACCTCTAACTGATTGTTTAGGAAACACACACACACAGACAGACAGACAGACAGACTATGACAACCAACATAACCAACTAAGAAACATTTTTTTAAGCTGACCTATATTTGCCCATTTTGTGGGAACTCGTTTTTCTGAATGTCATATTGATCAGGTTTTAGAGACTCCTCAGTGCTCACATGGCTTCTCTGGCTTTTTGCCCTCTTCCAGCAGAACCAAAAACCTACCTCTGAAGAGATCACCATGATCGCCGACCAGCTCAACATGGAGAAGGAGGTGATCCGGGTCTGGTTCTGCAACCGCCGGCAGAAGGAGAAGAGGATCAACCCCCCCAGCAGCGGCATGGGAGGAGGCGCCATTAAAACCCTCTTTACCCCCAGTAGCCCCATGGTAATAACGAACACCAGAGTCTATTAACTATTCCTGGATCCATTTCAGGATCATTTACACATATTTGTTCACTGGATTAAACTACAATTCAAAACGATTCATCACATCTGTTTTAGCTGTTGTTTGTTGACACTCTTAACTCATGTGCACCTCTCTGTTATTCTGTTTCTCAGGTGGCCAGCACAGCAAGCCTTGTGAACAGTCCCTCTATTAACACATCCACCACTCTGACTGTAAACCCAATGATGCCTCTCACCAGCACCAGCATCGCCAATTTGTCTTTCACAGGTGTGTACGGGGTCACCATGTGTGTTTGCCTTTTTGAGAATGTGCCCCTAACAAACAATCAGTAATGTTGCTAGGTAAACATCCTGTGTCTCAAATGCATTGAAATCCAAAAGGACTCAGTCAATATAAACGCCTCTACACGACTTTACATTTATTCACTTTATGCACGCGTATCTCACCTAAGAAGAGATCCAGAAGCAGAAGAGTAAGAAAATAGACATGAAATACAATTTTACGCCATTTAATTGGTACAGTATCTTATATACATTTGTGTGATAGACTCACATTTAAAATATTAGGTTCGAGGTTTCATTTTGCGAAAAGCTAACAAAATGATGCTATCAATACCAATTATAAGTTACTCCTAAAAACACATTGTTTCTTTATCATGTTTCATTTTTGTGAAAAAGGTTTTTTACACCATTTTATACTTTACGAATATTTTTTGATATTATGAATATAACCATATTTATAATCATATGACACCAAACACCAGTTGAACTCTCAAAGAGTACACGTTTTAATGGGGACCCCCTCAGATGACTACCAGTTGTTCCCGGGGAATCACCTTACACGGGAAAACCTACCACATCACTGCACTATAATATAATTGAATGCTAACTGTTGTTTTCTTCCTCAAAGGCACGAACACGGCATCAGTCATCTCCGCTGCACCTATATTTACTACAGCCTGCTCTCCATCTTTGAGCCCGTCGCCAACGACTATTCAGTCTATGAAAGTAGAGGGCAAGGGCCACACCATCATCCAGGCCCCCACATCCATCGCCTCTCTGGGGGGGGGTCAGCTGATGGTGTCGGCCTCCAGTCTCTCGGCCGCGCTGCAGCAGGCTCAGTTACCCAGCAGCTTTGCCGCCATGGCTGCTGCCGCCGCGGGGCTCAACCCGGGACTCATGGCCTCCTCTCAGTTCGCTCCTGGGTTAGTACAGGCTCTGTTCAAACATTAATGTTAGAAAAATATCACTCGTCACCGGCATGAGCTTCAATAATCAGGATACATGTATTTATTATCCTTGCAAGAATGGAAGTAGTCATCACACACAGAGCATTTGATACAACTAGTTCCTGAACAGTGTCCTTCACATGCTGATATACAAGAGAGGGAGTTACACAGTCACAAGATGGAGGAATATAAAGCAGTATTCAATGTTTAGTTCAGATTAGCTCCACGTCAGAAATGATCATGATTATCATATGTCTATCTCCATAGAGAGTGAATAATCACGTTAATCACATAGCTATCATATGCCTAAAACAGTCCCGATGCTCTTCGAGGTAATCATACATCCTGTCATGTACACAGCTACGTAGGACCTTTTGTTATCATGTGTACTCTGATATTGGAAGAGTACATTCAGTATTTTCCCAACACTTAATGCAATGATTATCACTCTGTGGAGCTTCAGGGGTCTTATCTCTTCATGTAATTTATCCTTTTCCAGCGGGGCCATGCTCAGTCTGACTTCTGGAGGCCTTGGCGGTGCGCTGAATCCGGCCCTCATGAGCAACAGCACCTTGGCTACCATCCAAGGTGTCTATCAATGTATGTATATTTCATTATTCCTTTGCACATATTTACATACTTATCATACTATTCACATACAGCACAGTCCCAGATCATGGTATGTATGGAGCTACAACTCCAGAGGGAAAACATTACTAGGGTTGGGTCGTTTTGTCTTTATAGAGACAGAAGAATACTCTTTAGTACACGCATGTTATTTTAACTGCTAAATGCTGATTGCCACATTCTGATATCCTGCATCGTCCTTGGTAGCATGACAGATTCAAAGATAGTTTTCCACAAAAATAGGCAATAAAAGCCAGTTATAAATATACTAAACATGACTAATTAGGAACCAGATGAATTAATGAATCAATTAAATGAAATAGCCAGTGTGATTTTAAAGAACAAAAAGAACATATTCATAGCATTTACAAAGGAAAATAATTAAGAAATTAAAATTCACCATGGGTTTCTGAAGATATCCCATTGTTTGTATAATTAAATCAAAATGTAATGAGGCCCACAATGCATTTGCATATTAATAGCTAAATTAATCAGGCCACGCCCATGAGGTTAATCGTGCTGAGAGAAAATTACTTCTGTGAAAAAAAGGGAATCGTGCTGAGAGATAATAGGTTGAAAAAGTGAAGTGGGTTTATTTTTAATTGAGTTTGAACCCAACACAGTATGTTCGTTTAACCAGGAAGATGTACATTAAACATTGAAAGTAATAGTCCTCAATGCAGAAACATCCCAATATCTGAAAAGCTGGAAACAATAACCTCCAAAAACCACTCCAAAATGTTTCACACCAGCCAAGCCATAAAACAACAGGACTCTATGTATTTCAAATATACTACAATGTGACTGATCCCCCCCCCCCCCTTTGCTCTCTCTCTAAACCCCCGTCTCCCCTCAGCTCTGGCCTCCAGTCAGATCCCCATCACGTCTCTGGACGGCAGCAACCTTCTGTTCGCCAACACGTCTGGCGGCACACCGATCTTCCTGAACCCCCAGAACCTGTCGCTGCTCACCAGTAACCCCGTCAGCCTGATGCCGGGGGTGGGGGGGCTGCAGCTGACCTCCGACCCCCACCTTCAAGCCTCCGCGGCTGCTGTGCCTGTGCAAAACTCCACCATCACCGCTGCCTCCAAGGCTCAGTGAAGCCCGGCTGCATACCGTCTGTTTCTCTCGTCACCATGCAGGGAGCAGGGCGTCTGAGATCAGCGCTCCACTAACCAACCCCACATTCTTTCCATTGTATCTATCATTATTTAATCCTTTTGCTGCCACCAAAAAGAAAACAACCCCAAGTGAGGTTGAGGTTGACTTTTTACATTTTTGTTTCTTTTTTGATTCTTGGATGTTTTTTTTCCAACAAACATTCGCTGTTGTTGGCCTGCCGCTCATCATGAACCTTGACAAAGTGACCGGGAGGATGAAATATCCCCGGCACGATCAAGCTGTTCACATTGTGTGTGTGTGTGTATATATATAAATATATATCCTCCTATTTCCAGGTCAGAATTTCTCTGAAACACTTCTAACCAAAAACGTTTTAGATTTTTCTCTTTTAACATTCAAACTGATTTACTACTAATATTCATCATCACTAACGGGGATTTGTGTGTCACCCCACCTTTTAATTATCTCTTTTGAGTTTTTTTGGACAGGCCTTGACGCAAATCATATCAAAGTTATATTGTAGAGATTTTCTTTTCCCTTTCTTTTCTGTATTTTTTAACATTTTCAGAACTTTGTAAGTCTAATATTAAGTTAACTATCAATTTGTAATCGTGGTTATAAGGCTTTAAAAACAAGTAATAAGTGGCCGATATAAAGGTTATCATTGCTTTAAGGATCAGAGGGACAAGACGTGTCTCTCTGAGTCTCTCTTTCTGGAAACACTGAGTTTTACATTTTGCTGCGGAGCGAAGTAGCCCCAAAGCTTTTTGTAAAATCACCGTCTCGGTGCGGATTACAGACACTGATAGAAAATGACTGAAAACATTGCGTTGAGAGCTTTATAAAGAGCTGCGGACATGCAGTCCCGTGTCTGATTTAAGGGTGATTTGTTTTGGATGGTGGTCTATTGGAAAACTGTACATTACGTTTGGATTCAGAGGTAGAAAATAGACGTCTGCATGTGTTGTCTACAGAGAGTTCAGTTCCTGCATGATCCACGCGGCTCTGCGGCTGACTGCTCTGTCGTTGGGAGGATTAGTCAGGGCATGGGCATCATACCAAATGTATGCTGGCATTGGCTAGATGGGGTTGTTGTGTTTTTGTTTTATTTTTATTTTCTTAATAGTAGTACCGTCGTATCTACTTGTGCACAGTATCTGTACCAAAAAACTGGATTGATGAGCTGCAGTCTGCCTGTTTGGGGAGGAATGAAATTCTGTCTTTTTCTGTCTGCAGTCACTCGACTGGCTTCGTACTTTAAGATATACCAAAAATATTTGTTATAGTAATTGCTGTGTGTAGTCGGTGTAGCTTAGTCTAGTCGATATATTTATGAGTACAGAATTTCTCTTCATTGTCAACAGAATATAGAAATGCAATATTTTGATGATCATTTTCCAAAGATGACCTTTTTTTTAATTTGACAAAGTGTCTCATCGCTCAACTTAAAAAATTGGCAGCACAAACTGACCAAAAACAGAGGGATTGGCGGGATGGGGCACAAGAAAATGTTCGTTTTTACTCATTTTGAATTGTTTTTTTTATCACCGGGGCCTCGCCCCTAACGCCTGATCCTGGTTATCCTTCAGCCATTTGATGGCTTAGTTTTCCTTTATCTTTATTGGCCATTTTGGTAGCAGTTTTGGACTTTTCTGAAGCAAAGTGGAAAGGTTCTGTTTTTTGGTTTTGTACTAATATTCAGCCATAAAACAACAGCTTGAACCAAAGTGGTTTTCCTCAGTAGTTGCCCTACTCTTCACACTGCTGACAAATTATTTTCCACTCTCTGCCTCGGTTAATACCGGATAGTCCTTATTTGGTTCTGCTAGATAAGGATCACAGAAACCTAGCTTTAACAACTTGCTGCTGGAGCTGAGCTGGTTAGAGGCCTGCATGCTCTCCTATAGCTTTATGAATACATCCTGTGAGACCAGGCCTGCCCTCTGGAGGGCTCACTTTTATGTAAATGCTGAGATCGGATCATCAGTAACACACCACACTTCCTCTCAGCATCGCCATTTTTGAACCAGCACGCTATGAAACGATATGCTGCTCCCTAAATCTGTCTGCGGACTAGTTTTAAAACCTGCCAAATTATCTTACTCAACACAGTGTTGAGCTAAGTACTGTTATGTGCTACACATTCAACTGAACCCCACATAAAAAAGTAGCATTGTTCTACAAAATGAGTTACCACAGCGTTGTTAGATCGCTGAGGTTGTAGGCAGTGAAGTTTGTCCATGTTTTCCTCTTGTGTACTTCTTTTCTTTTGAATTACTTTGACTGAATATACCTCAGCAGCACTTAACATAAGGTTCACCTTTAGACATTTCTGTGTATAGAACAGTGTAGAATGTATAAGTACCGTCTGGCTCGCCATTCAAAGTTTATACTGATGAACCAAACATAGGAACCATACATGGAAAGGACAACAAACTACTGCTATTTTCTAGTACTACTATTTATGGGGTATTTCCAGGTTTGAATATTATTTTGAGATCCTTCTTGCCAAAGGACAAGCCTTTCTCTTTGCAGCCGGGCGGGTGTCTGGCTGCTCACGTCGCTGGTTCCCCGTCTTCGAGGACTCGGTCCTGTTTCCGTGCTGTTTGTAGTTACTAAAGAGTTGAACATGTGCTAGCAAGATGAACCCGTTGCCATCGGCACCATAGGATGTTACTGAAATATTTATCTGAGGAAAGAATTAGAGAAACAATCTTTTCTTAATTCTATACATATAAATATATATATAAACACGTGTAAGATATTCATATTTTATATTTGAACCAGTATGTTATCAAGACTGAATGTAGTGTTTATCATGCTTACTCCAGAAAAAAACTCCCCTAAATCCTCCTTTTCTATTATTGCAAAATAACGATTTTTTTTTTTTTTTAAACTGACAAGACCAAAAAATAAGAAATCTGAGATCACGCCTCTTGTGTTTGCTCGGACACTCCTGACTGAAGCATCTGATCTTAATCTTTTAATAGTTTTGTTTGAGTCACGTGGACTTGATTTGTTGTGCTGTCTTTAACAATCATTTGATTTTTTTTACTTTTATGCCTTTAATTGTTTTGTATAGTGTGAGGGCAAGATCACTGGCTTTCTTAGTTTGACAAAGAAGATTAACATTATCATTTATGCCTTATTGTTACGTAGAAGACATGAGCATTGTAGCATTGTTGTTGTGTGTGTGTGTGTGTGTGTGCGTGTGTGTGTGAGAGAGCTTTAGATCACCAGGTGCACCGTTTTCACTGAAACAAAGCGGTGCATTCTGGGCATTTTGGAGAGTGGGATGATTATGTTGCGACCTTTGCTTTTAGATGTTACTCAGACAGGTTAGGGATACCTGTGAGAAAAGCTTTACTAATAATTCCAGCAGGTGGGTGTGAGTGTGTGTGTGTGTGTGTGAGTGTCTTTTAAAGAGAGAATAGTGAGTACAGTCTGCAAACCATTATGGTGCATTTGATCCATCTTCCAGTGGGTTTTTGAGGGTGATTTTCTTTAAAAATGGTGAGACATAAGAGTACTTTTTTTGTTGGTCCATACTGGGGTCTTTATCGATATCTAAAGCCTAAAAGCAAGCCAGTTAAAGAAAAGAAACTACAGTTTGGGGTCATTGTGTGAGTGTTTTTATCTATTAATGATCTTATCTACTGTCAACTAAAGTTTTTTTTTTTGCCACTGGCTCTGCTTTGATGCTGTAGTTTCATAACGTGATCTCCAGATTTCAAGTTGCTCTTGTGGATCAGCCGTGCATCAAGTTGTAGTTTGTTGAACCCACCACTGGTTTGCTGGTTTTTAACATTGACAAAGGAAGTGTGGAGCACCAGTTAAGGCAAAAAGAGCTGTTGTATACCTCATTTCTAACTCAAGACTGAGTGAAACCTGCTTTAATCTACTTAAGAAATATAAAATATTATAAAAAATCACAAAAAAAAGAAGAAAATACAGAAACTGTCAGTGGAGAAGCCCGTTTATACTGTACTTGTGAAGGGTTGTGGAAAATAACACCACAAGGGGGAGACAGAAATACATACCTGTACTCATGAATGTCTGCTGTTTTTTCTTTTTCACAATTTGGTGTTTTTGATGCTGCACACTGATGTATTTTTCAGCCTTTTATGGGATTGGTTTGTTTTGTAACTTGAGATTTATTTTAGCGTATTATATTCCTTTGAAAAGTTACTTTGAATAGACGACCCCCTCCACATTTGAACACTTTAAGTTTGACAATCCTGTTTTCTATTTAATTTTTTATTTTCACTCTGACTAAGTGCAGGTATGTACGCGTCTCCCCACATGACCCGCTCTCCTGTGGTACCAACAATAACCAAAGACTTCTAACTTGATTGTAAACGAAACGACGCCCGTCTCTCGGCCCATCCCCGCCTCACTGCTCAGATCAAATCCCGGCTGCACGCTCTCATCCGAGTCCTCGATTCATTTGCTTTTTACTGCATGTGAATGTGTACCCGCCCCGAAAAAACACTCGGCGGTTTCAGTGCCTGTGGGCGGGGATCGGAGGTGGGACGGGGGGTCGAAAAGGGGCCGAACGGGCTTCTCCCACAGACATAATCTTTTGGTAGCTGGGTGATGTTTGTTAATACACACTGAGGGTTAATCCTGTGCACACTGTACATGCTCAGGACTGTATGTTTGTTGTTATGTTTCCCCGTCCACTCTTTCTCTCTCTCTCAAGGACTGCGGTGAAACTGCTCTTCCTGCCTCTGTCTCTTCCTCATCACACTGTATAGTCCCAGGACATTTTACCCTGTTGTCTCCAGGAATACACATCCTAAACTCACTGCTGTGTCCCCTCCTCCCTCCTCTTCTGCTTCCTCCTTTGCCATCGTCTCTTCACTACAGACTCTGATCCGCTGTGACACTATGCATCATGGTCCTGTCACTCTGCATGGACTGTGTCCCAGTGACACTTTGTTTAAGGCTTTACTCCGAGTGAGGTTTGAAGGACCTCACAAGCGCTATCCCAAAGCAAAAATCCAAATATTTAACTTTTGACAAATGCAGATACCAAAGATATCTCTCTGTCCTGTGTCTTTCTCTGTCCTTCTCTCCCTTCCACCCTGCAGCATGTGTATTAAGAGACAAACCCAGCACTGGCTTTAGTCCTAGCCTCAGTGATTCCAAAGCTTAGATGTATATTTTGGTATATTTCTGAGAAAATCTTGCGTGAAAAGTTTCTCGTTTGTTGTAATCTCTTTTTTTTCTGTCACAGCATGGAACTAATTGCAGAACTGTCTTACTCTTGGTAGGTTAAAGATATAGTATTTTTGTATGTTTTTGGGGTGTGTTATGTGTGTGTGTGACCATGGCTTTCAACAAGATAGGAAAAATGAGAAAACCAAAAAAAAAATGCCAACCATGTACATAATATGTTTGTGTATCTCAAGAACTGCATTATGTAACACATGTACTACTCACGTTGGAAAGCTTGGGCTCATCTAAAGGAATGTGTCCCTGATTTATTTCCCTGTTTCTTACTCTGCCGTCTGATAATAATTGTCGTTCCAGGACTCTAATTTAAGGAGTCCTGATTTCCATCATGGACAACAACTCTGTGAGAAACTGCTCTGATTTGACTACAAGGAAAAAAACAACTAAAAATACTGCCGTAAAGTACGGCGTAGAACTGAAAGGTTGTGTAGGAGTTTTAAGTATGTGAATCAGGATACATAGTAGATTTTGATGCATTTGTCTGCTGTATTTTTGTTTGTTTTGTTTTTATACACATATAAAAATAATCTTTTACTGTAAATGTACAGTTCTCTTTTGTTGTAAACATCATTAAACCATTTTCCAAGTGTTTTGATGTGCTTTGTCTTTTATTGGCATTCAGTTACAGCTTGATATTCAGAAGCACACATTCTAAGCCATGCAGGCTTTTTTTCATTTTGTGCCCAATAACTTCTAAAGTTAAACAAGCGACAGAATTTATGACCCTATCAGCTTCTGCTATACTTTATGTGTAGCACTAATTAATTGTATCATGCTAACACACTAAAAAAACATGTAGACACTGTGATGTCTTAAGTTACATAAAGGGCTTGTTTACATCCCTATCAGCTTCTGCTTTAGCCTACATTGCGTTTAGCATTGTTAGCATAATAAGGTCTTAAGTTAAATAAAAGACTTCTTGGACTCCCTAACCGCTTCTGCTATACTATGTGATAAGCATTCATTTATGTTAGCATGCTAACACACCCTAAATAATCTAGCAATAAGGTCTAAAGTTATATTAAATACTTTGTATTATACCTATCAGCTTCTAGTATACTTTATGTTTAACACTTATAAATGATAGCATGCTATCAGGCTAAATCATCATGTCACTATGAGGTCTGTGTAGATGTATTAACATCCCTATCAGCTTCTGTTATACTTTGTTTAGTGCTATCTAGTAAATGTTAGCATGCTATCACGCTAGGCTACAAGCAGAAAATAGTCAATATAAATGCTACACAATAACACAATCATCCTTTTTGAGACGCTTAATGTAAAGAACTGTTTTGCATTTCTTTCTCGATTTATCACTTAAACAATCATTGATCATCAAAATAGTCGATTTGTTTTGATCGATTAATCATCTAGTTGTTTCAGATCTAGGACTCGAGGGGAGCTGAGGCCGCCGCCGGAGACTCGTAGGGATCTTTATCCGGCACACCTTGGGTCGACTGTAGAGGAGAGAGACAGAGTTTAACATGTGTATTCATCATTATTATATTATTATTATTATTAGACCAGTTTATTTTGTAAATATTTTTTAACATTTTTAAAAGAAAACCATTTGCCTTGCCTGTTTCTTGTTATTCTGACTACATCCTAGAGAATTTATTATGTTTGACATGTGTGAACCATGTGAGTGAGTTAAGCTTCTTACCTCAGATTTATTTTTCTTGGCAGCTTTTTTCTAGAAAAGATCAAATACAACACAGTGATTGACAGTTTCGGACCGAGCAGAGACAGAAAAGTGACCTTCAAAAGTCTTCTGTTGCTTACTTTTTTCCCTTTTGAAGGTTGGAGCACATCGTAAGCATCTGTATCCTTTGCTCTGTCAAGCTCCTGCAGGAGAAAAGTGTAAATAAATGTGTTAAAGCTGAGCAGTTTAAACATCATCTGTTCATCTAGTGTGAGAGCTCGTCTTACCTGGTAAATGCATGCCTTATCTCCCTTCTTAGTCGGTGAGAAATACACAAGAAAGTGAGATAGTCATCAAGCAAAAACACTCATACTCACATCAATATACATGCTTTATATCAACCCATTATTAATAAATAAAAGGAAAACATGGCGACTTACTTCATCAGTCAGAGATAAGGCGACAAACTACACAGAGAAAAAAACAGCATTTTATCAAATTAAAACATCCAATAAGAAGTCTGCAACCTTATGACTATTTCAAGTAATTGATTAATCACTATCAACTCCCATCACAAGTTACAAAGGTGTATTTATTTAGCAAAAAATGACAATTATTTATTGTGATAAATTGTTGCTTGTCCTTATATGAAACCATTATTAATGTTTTTAAGTGGCGTTTCAGGTTGTTGGGTAGACAAGACAACATATGAAAGAAAATGTGTATACAAGATTAATAAAGAAATCCAAGAAGTAAATAAAAGATTAAATGATAAAGAAAATAAAGTATTGGCAGAATTTTAAATGAATAATAAGTTATTACAAAATGTATTAGGTCGTTTTTCCGACAAGTTATTAATATCTTGCTGGTATTAATAACTTATCTCACCTTTTCCCTGAAGAAGAGCCCGGTGGCAATGATGCAGTAAAGGGTCAGAAACGCATCCAGGAAGTAGCAGATGTGAGGGTGAGTGAAGAACGTCTCTACGGGACAAACACAAGAGAAAAACATCATGAATATTAAACTTACACACATTTCTGAGGGATTTCAACACATCATTTTTGTGTTATTTTTCCTCCACTTAAGACATTTATAACCAGAGGGGAAATTGAAATGATTTATAGGCATTCATTTATGTGAACAATAAATAAGTATTCTTATGTATTTGTTATAAGTGTATTGTTAGTACTTTGGAGAACCCTATTTGGGTGTTATGACAAATTTGTGCTTACATTATTTGGTACCCCACATTTAAAAAGGTCTGCCACTGGACATGCTTTATATATTTCTTTAATATATATCATTATGATATAATTACTTTAAAACATGAGTAAAATGATGTGTGTGCTTCTCCTCTGACTTCAGAAAAGTACGACACATGGTCTTAACGCGCGTGTGTGTGTGTGTGTGTGTGTGTGTGTGTGTGTGTGTGTGTGTGTGTGTGTGTGTGTGTGTGTGTGTGTGTGTGTGTGTGTGTGTGTGTGTTAGATGGCATACAAGATATCCACTTCGCAACATGGGATGGAAAACAGCCTCATAGTGAAGCAGTTCATGATTGAGTAAGACCCCTGAAACAGGAAGTAATGCACTACATATCTGTGGTACGGTAGATTAACACTTCCTGTCAGAGTGACGGCTCTGAGAGGCCCGTTTATCTCGCTCTGTGGTCGGAACAGAAGCCATAACGTGAGAGCACCAGTAGTGGAGATTAAATGAAGCTATCACCAAATCTTGATGTCTACATTTACTTGAAGTTGTCACATGTCTTACTTTTAGATTATATTTAGGTGTAAACAGGAAAAGTGTGTAATAACTGTTGCTGAGTTGGTGGGATAAGCATTTCTGAGAATTTCTGAGAATTGCCGTCAATGACCTGCTAAGCCCACCACCCAGTTTGTTTTAATTTGTTTTCTTTCGTTTTTTATATAATATACATACATTATGTTTTAACACATTTATTGTGAGATCGTTTTGTTACCAACCTGAGCTTGATAGAAAAGTAATCAAATAAAAATGTATATAAAAACATTTGTAAAATGATAGGAACACATAGAATTAAAAAAACAAGCCAAACCCAAATTAAAAAATATATAACCAGAGAGATATTTCTTTATACAGGTGCGGGGATTGTGAAGATGCTTCATTAACACACACATGAATTATACTAAGATATCTAACATATGCAATTTATTAATAAAGTGCTTATTATTACATGATTGTGTTGGTTATAAAATCCATAAAACTTCCCTTAGGGGTAGAACTATTATGGCATGTGTGCTTTAAAACATTTGTTCTAATTGATACCGTCCTCTAATATCTGTTTGTTAAAAAAATGATAATACATCTTACAGCCGGTAAGCTTGGTTAAACACACACATTATACAAATAGACATGTTGTTTCATTTAGTTTGGTAACTTTAAAACCAGTAATAGTAGTAACCAGAAAACTGGTATTGTGAGACATTGACATGCTCTTCTAACAGAAATGTGCTGATTGAATACAAACTTGAACTCTGTTTATTCAATAAGAAGCTACAACCAGATGGCAGTCAGTTTAGGAACAATCTGCTCATCTAACTCATCAAGAAGGTCATTGTATTTTCAAAATGTCAAACTAGTCCTTTAACTTCTCAATTGAAGTTCAAACCAAACATTGTTTATTTTATTTTAAATTCGACTGGAAATCCTCAAGTAAAGAAAATAGTGTGAGGTTGAATTTTGAGTAATGTGTGTAAACTACTTCTAAAATACTTCCAGTTGATTAAATAATGATGTAGTCTTGGCTATGAATATTGAATCACTTACTGCTAACATTGTTAATATACAGTAATTGAAGGCAAAAAAGAAGGAGACTGCTTTCAGGATCTAAAGATGTTATTTCATGTAAAAATGTGCTGCATTTGGTCATTTTTGAAGCTATCACATCACACATTTTCTTAAACACTTCATAGCGCTTGTTTCACACATACCCTGGTGAATATAGTAAACATGGACCATGACATTTCTTTGTGTTTAGCAACAAATCATCAGCGAGTACGAATTGAAAAATTAAGCAATCGTGGCTTTCAGGAAGTCACAATGTCACAAATATGCAGTGTTCAAATAAACCTATAAATATGTCTATGGCAGCTTCCTTCTACACATTGTATAGTGTGTTTTACTTCAGAGGGAGTTTTAATGCTGTGGAAAACTACATTTGCTGTTTTCACATTCAGTATATTCTGATGGGAGATTATTTATTCATGCTTTCCTGTTAATCCCTTCATCACGATGTATCTGACTGAAATACATGACAGGACTTGAAAGTGTTTTTTGATCACTTAGAAAATAATTTTTCACAACCCTCCTACAACATGAAAGGGAGAGCCTGGGAAACATCAAATGCACAGAAAACTTCTCAAGTTTAGGAAAGATAGGCAGCGCGTTGTTGCGTAATTTTATGGGATGAATTATATAAAGACACATATTTAAATATAACTAGACTATCTGTAAAACGCGTTTCATGAGCGTCTGAGAAATATAATGTAAGCAAAGAGCCTCTAAAAACAAAAGGAAAAAACATGTTTATTATCAGATCAGTTTGCCTCATTGATATACAGCAAGATTATATACATCTGTTATGTTTGTTTCCAATATAAGGAACTGTTCTCATAACATTGAATGGAACATTTAATTATTCTCTCCTTACCTTACCATGTAAGAAAACCTCAAACGGCTCTACTTTTTTCCACAAGATGCTGTGTGGAAAAATATCTTCTATCATCTGTGACTCTTTTGCAACACATGTATCAGATATTTTCGTATCTCTCTGTCTTCATCTATCCGAGCAGAGAAGGCCCGTGTTACGGAAGATATCCGGACATAATTCAAAATGCATACAAGTTTGGTTTAAAATGAGTCTCTTAACACTTACTGACTGTTTTCAAATGCCAGCTGGGTGTTTTATTTCCTCTATCACATATACAAACATTTGACCCCAACTCACATGTAAAAGGTTTTGTATTTGAGGAACTTACCCGCAGAGCAGACAGGCAGCAGGACAAACAGCAGAAATACACCTGACCTCAGGGCGTCCATGACTCTTTCTGCACAAACTGAAGCTTTTCTTTGTGTCTTTCTGTCCTGGTTGTGTCGGATTGCCTCACTCTTAATGTTTTCGTGTTGAGAGGAAGTGGCTGAACTGACTACCTGCCAATGGACTGAGTCGTTTGCTGTGTGAACTTCAAAGAAGAAGCCCAACCTTCAACACCCACTTTTAAGTCACGCTGACAGACAGTCATGTTCACTGTTTCCTTCTTTAAAACCTCAATAAATGTGTCCCTCCAGCTTCACTAATGAGTTCCTCTTCCTCTTTATTCATCTTAGATTATATGTACAATAAATTCTCCTTTACTTGAATAAACCCTGAGCTATTTCCCTGTTTAAAGTTGCAATGTTAAAGATTTGGCATGTATTTTAGTTGAAATCATTCAGAAAAGGGCTGGATGCTCAAGGAGATGTTTGTGATTTTTTAATAAACAATTTTTGTAATGATTTTATATCCTTATTGTTGCCGTCTCCTCGCTCTTTCTAACTGGCTGGTTGTGGCAACATTTTCATCAGTAGCAAAGTGCATTTCCAGGAATCGACTATGCCAACAAAATAGCCACACCTAGTCTGTTGCAGGCCACATTTTGGCATTTAGTTTGCCAAAAAAACGAATATCCATAGAAATGTTTGGTCTCATTTTGAACCAGAGCATCTACAGATTAATCCCATACACAATATGTTTTGATCCACTGATGTAAAACCAGATATAAGAAAAATAAGCCCTCTGCTTTTGTTTACTTTCTGCCATTTTGACGGTAAGGCAGCTGGGTGCATTTTTAGATTCTGAATGGTCAGTATTATAAATTGTGAAACTAAAGGTGTATTAGTTTATAAAATAACAATGAAAGGAAAACATATATTTTGACTTTAGGTGAATTGGGTTCCTTTATCCTCTGGACCTCAAGAGACATATTGCTACAGTTTTCTAAGGTACTTCAAGGGATGAACAACCTCTAAAAGTGCAGCATTTGTCACTGGCATGTAAACCACACCTTATCAAGCAGAGAGTAGAAATCTGATTGTACAGATTATAAAGTAAAACATGTGGCTGTTGGTTAACACGAGAACATTGGCAGACAGCAGACAGATTGATTGGACATTTGCAGCCGGCTACAGTCTGTTGAAGGGACTGTGTGTTCAAAGGGTCCACGGATAAGTTGACCCCCATGATACTTAAATGTTAGTGTGTGTCTGTGTAAAGGAAGAGGTTACAGACGTTAGACCTCTGCCTCTTTCAAAGGGTCGCGTCTGTCTCAAGTGGCATAATCACACTGATCTGTGAGGAAATTATTGAGCTATCAGGCAGACAAGTGAGGTCGGGTCAGGTTGCACAGAGAGGAGACTTTATTTTGACACTGGTGTGTGAAATGTCCAGGGACTTTTGACTGGGGTCTGACCTCCGGGGCCTTTAATTAGACGCCCACATTCAAGCTTCTGGAGCCTGTGAATTGGCCAGATAGATACATCTAGTGGGTTTGATTGAGGGACACAGTGAAGTTAACAATACAAAACAAAACTGACCAGCTCACAACAGCTAGATAAACAATGATGATTGCAATTACATTTATATTTATCGGACAAACCTTGCTATATTGCAGTTTTTATGTAGTCGTTATCTGCAAAGTAGGGTGAAAATACAAAACAAATTAATGTGATTCAAATAACAATATTAGTCTCTTATTTGTTTTAGTTTAGTGAGTGTAGTGGCATAAGGTACCTTAAAGGTCCCATGTCATGCTTTTCTGGTTATTACCCGTCCCCTTGTGTGTTATGAAGGTTTGTATGCATGTAAACAGTCTGCAAGTCACAAACCCTCAAAGTACACCCTGTAGCGAGTAAAACTCTAACACAGAAAAGCCCTGTCTATGCTGCCCCAGAACGCCTCGTTGGAGATTTCTCTTTTTCTTCCTGGGTACAGTGACGTGCCCACCATACCCAAATGGACCCATTGGTCCAAATGGACCAATCCGTGGAGCCGTTACATTACGTCCGCGGAGCCGTTACGTTAAGTCCGTGGATTGGTCCAAATGGACCAATCCGCTGACTTCCTCACACACACACACTCAATCTTTTCTCAGTTGCAGCTCCCGATTTCTCCTCCCTGAGACGGCGGGACGCGGCGAGGCTGCCAGGCTGCGGGTGTGTGTGTGTGTTCAGGCTGGTTGCGGGCTGGGTTTCGCTGTGTCTCGCTGACGGCCACTGGGCTCATAGGGAGGGGGGGGGCAGGAGCTCCAACAAGCCGTTTAGGACAGAGAGTGAATACACATACTATACAGAGATGCTGTATGAGAAACCAATGTGATTTTGGAAAATTGCACAATATAAATCTATTTTAGTATACCTCAACAATGGAATTATGATCAGTAGAAATGGCCATGACATGGGACCTTTAACATGGTACTTAAATACAGCATCTACTTTAGTAAATGTAACTTTCCATCAATCTTTGTAATAGGTATCCTCCAAAAATGCATTTAGTAGAAAATAATGTGTAAAGCATACATTTAATATAATACAGCATAGTACAAAATACATGTCAACAAAATAAACAAGGTTAAATAAAACAAATATGTGGGATTTATATAAATGGTTATATAGAAATATATATTTTATTGATCACTACACAAAGATAAAAAAAAAGGGAATAGTAAAATATAAGGGTCATGAATTAAAACAATAAAAAGTGACATATTTAACCTACAAACATTTTTACAAAATACAGAATAGTACCTCGAAAACGCACTTCAGCTCAGCAAATACACTTTCCACCACTCATTAATGCATGACATTGTCGTATTGAGACTTTAAAAGCCGTGATTAATCCTTTAACTCTTAACAAAAACCACTTAATAAGCATGTCATGTGGCTGCTGTGCATCACGTGACTTTCTGTTTTTTTTCTTAAAGCCCGTCACATGACACTGATGTCAGTTTGTGCTGAAGCTGCGGTGATAAAGTGTTAAAAGGCGAGCTAAATTAACTTCTCAGCTAGCAAATATACACCATACAAAGTTTAAACGTGGTGCCAGAAACGTCAGTGTTTTTGTTACCAGAACCAGAGCTTTATCATCTCAGTAAATCCAGTGCGCTTGAGTATTATTTCTCCCTTTGCTGTTGTTGTTACGCTAACGTTAGCTTAGCTAGCACAACATCTTGCTAAGCTAGCCAGTTAGCCGCTTCTTGTTGTTTGTGTCCCTGAGAAGCAACTGGAGTGTTACCGAAGAGAGAAGCATGACTCAGATCGGTGCTGTTCAGTCATGGTGGCTGGGATTAACGTTACAGTTGATTTTAGGTGAGTATTGGCCCATTTCTATTATCGTTTACTACGTTAACCGGGCGAGCAAAACAGTAACGGTTATTGTTTGATGACGTCACATTCCTGTTCCCTAATGTTAGCTGACGTTTAGCTATGGTCACTATATAAACTCTCCTTAACTAGATAGTGAAAAGCAACGTTTTCTGTGTTTTATAAGGGTTTAAAATGTAATAAAACCAGATCAATTAAAGATCAAACAAGCAGCTGATTTGTCAGGCCTACATATGTCAGTTAACTTGATTTTGGTTGCAGAATTGTATAAATGTTATACGGTTTATCCTAACGTTACATGATGGACTGTTTAATGATGCGTTCACGTCTCTCTCTGTTGTTTTGGCGCAAGTAAAGGCGTCAGTCTCAGTTCAGTCTGCGGATTAACTCAAACTGAGTTCAAACTATGGAAGCGTATCTGTCAGCAGTAGTGTAAAGTAACTAAGTACAATTTTGTGTATTTTCACATTATGCTACTTTAAACGTTCACTTCATTACATTAAGTAACTCGCTACTTTGCAGGTATGGATTTATAATACAGAATATAAATCAACCAATAAATCATGTGTTTTTAATTATAGGTTAAGCTACCCAGCAGTATAGCAAGTTATTTAAATAACCCCCACCTTTACCAAGTTAACATTGACATTAATGCATTAAAAATAATTATACAATACAAAAATGTAATATTTTTACATCTGAAATGGGCCATACTGAGAAAATTACTTTATGTACTTGAACTTTAATGCCAATACTTTTGTACTTTTTACTTGAGTACAATTTTGAATACAATACTTTATATGTTAACAATGCTACTTTTACTTGTGTAAAAGATCTTCTTACACTTCTGTATGTCACAATATATAACATCAACGATAGCTTTTAAAAGGGTGTTGTGTTCTCATCCAAGTGTTTTCTTTGGTTAAATGCACAAATCACTTAATGCTGTTATAATCCTTGAAATTTGAGCTACCAAATATACGTGCAAGATAGATATTTTTACTTGCGTAGGCTTTGATATCTAATAACTAAAGGGTTCTCATAAAGTGTCGTTTTAATTATGTATTTAGCATTGAACACATTGCACCTCTGAAAATCGTAACTTTTAACTGAAACCTTCTTGCAGCTGGCGTCCTGCTCCAGGGCTTTGCTGCTGGTCAGACAACGGAGCCCATGAGACCTGAGAAGGGTAACTATGTGGTGAGCAGCAGCAACGGGACGGCCTGTTTACTGGCCTCCATGGGTCTCCAGCTCAACATCACCTTCAACTCCGTGTCCCAGAATAAGGTGCCTAAATATAAACCCTCAAACAGCTCTCTGAATTCAGTCACATTAACTGGTTCCAAATGCTAAATGTAAACTCCTTTCTTTTCTTTTTTACAGACTGTGCGGAATATTGTGAACCTCCAGCCGAATGTGACAAAGTCCTCTGGATCATGTGACACAGACACCGCCTCCCTGCGACTCTCAACAGATGCAGAGAAGACCAACCTCAACTTCTTCTTCTCACTGGTGGGTAACTCCAGCCTCACAACCTGCTGTATAACATCTCTTGTATTTCATGAAACAGCCACTAGATGGCAGCTGGAGCCCGAGGTAATCTCACTTCACTGCAGTGTAGCTGATTTTTGTTGCTGTTGTTTTTCTTTCCAGAATACTACGTCCAATAAGTACCACCTGAGTAACGTGTCTCTGTCTGCAGCCTGGCCAGACATGAAAGGTGAGTGCACTTAAACCTTGCAGTATTTCACCTTTTATCATATAATGTCAAACCAATGCTGTGGTCAGTTTTTGGAGATCGTTCTTTCATTTAAGTGATTACGCTTAGGACCTTGTAAAATAAATCCAAACAGAAACCTACTCTGCCTTGTAACTCAATAACAGACCGTGATTTGGTGTTAAAATATTGTAAATGAGATGGAAAGAAGACACAGTAGTGCCCTATAAATGGATATGAGTCAACTGAGCAAACAATTCACTAATGAAGATGCAATTAAAAATTAAAATGTGCAGACTTCGAGTTAGGATCATTTCTAGCATTGTACCAATTCTACTAATGTCCAAAATGAACTTAATGGCCTCTGTGAAATCATTCACAGAGGCCATTAACATTTCCTTCCTGTTTGAACCACAGCTGTCACCTGGTAACTGTAAAGCTAGTTGATCTGTAACTCCTCCGCTCATCTTTGGTCTCCTGCCGCCGTTCTTTATTCTGTCTGTAACATTGTTGTCTTGCTTATTTTTCACTTAGCCCAGAAGCGATTCTGCGTTTTTAAATTTTATTAAACAAGATTATTATGTCTTGAACAAAGCAGCCACCTTTTCATTCTCTATGCAAGGTGGTGAAACATTTAGTCAAAGGCACAATCAGTTGAGTTTCCTTAAAGGTCCTTACACACCGAGCCGATTTCGGCCGTCGATAGATGTCTGGCCGTCGATGAGCGTCCTGTCGCCCTACTCAGATTAGTGTGTCCCACCCCGTCGTGTATTTTCGGCCGTGCCGACACCTTCCACCGCCGATTCAACATGTTTGAATCGGGAGGCTGTCGGCAAAAGAAATCACTCTGATTGGCTGTTCAGCTTAGCAAATCAGTGCATGAGAAGCTAAACGGAAGTGAAGAAGGCACACACAGACGGCTACTATTTTTCATTTTCCAGTACCGCACTAAACATGTTTTCGATTATAAGTCGTTATGTGAAACAGTCTGTGAAACAGTCTGTGATGGACGAGAGTGAAAATGGAACACACGCTATTTGTTGTATCACGCAGTCTGTCTTCCGGTTACCTCTTTTTAATTAAGAATACACACTACCGCCGCCTGCTGGTAAGGAGAGTTATTGCCACTCACGCATGCGCAGTGCATACGTGCTACTTGGCCGTCGGCTGAAGTCTTTGCGATGTGTTCCAGTGCGACTGTTTGGCCAAGACGCAGCAGACGTGAGGCGACACAACAATCGGGTCCGTCGGGACGTGTTCTTTGGTGTCAGTTTGGTGTGTCAGGGCCTTAAGGTTATTGACAAATACAAACATATCTCTTGCAATAATCACTGATAACCCACTACTAATGTGTGGCAGTGTTCTTGGAGTCCAACATCCAACCCAGCGACCAGATGTCTGATTGTAAACACACATCTAAGATGATACAAAAATGGCACTGAAAAACACAAATATAGCGAGGCAAAATGCCAAGTGGACAAAGCCTGTTCCAGAAAAAGACTAGTGGTTTTCTCGTTTTGTATCACCTCTGTATTATTTTTGTTTTACTGAACACATCTTCCTCTGTAATCACTCTCTGCTCTGTTTTGTCCCATAGAGCCCGTCTCGGCTGATAACAGCAGTCTGGACTTCCTGCGCGGCACCCTGGGGTTCTCCTACATGTGTCGTGAGCAGCAGACTCTGACCGTGTCCCCGGATCTGTCCATCAACACCTTCCAGCTGCAGGTGCAGCCCTTCGGCGTCTCAGGAGATCAGTTCGGAGCAGGTACAACTACAGACGCTTTCAAATGTAGCTTTGCATGTCTTTCGCTATATTCTCTAACACTATCACACTTAAGATTAAACATCTACAAACAAAATTCGCAATTTAAATGAGAGGATTTATTAATATTATTTAATTAACTTCACCAACACATATGGATTAGAGCTGACCTTTTTGTTGGATACATTTTTGATATGATAACATCCATCTTTTTCTTTTGTATAATGTGAACTTTTGTGACAAAGCTCTTGTAAATGTTTGGATCACAAACGGCAAAAACAATCATACGCAGCGATCTCTGGAATCTAATCATACAAACAATATGAAACAATACATGTATTGTATCTTTATCTGCATCTGTGCGATTAAGGCAAAAACTATGATCACAATTATTTTGATCAATATTGAGATCATGATTATGAGTTTAAGTGACAACAAATATTTTTTTGCACTTTCTCATTTCAATCCTTCAAATGTACAAATTAGGGCTTCACCATATGGAAAAAAACGGTATTACGTATTATTATTATGTATTACAATTTATAAAAAAAAAAAAAAAAACGTTACTTTTAAATGTTGCATTTGTATACTCCCTTTTTAAATGTAAATTCACTAATCCCGTGTGCTTTAAGAAGCTTCAAACTGGATGATTTCCCAGGTTTTGCTCTAATCTGTCCTCTCTGGCGTTCCCCCCCAGCTGAGGAGTGCCAGTTGGATGAAGACGACATGTTGATCCCCATCATCGTCGGAGCGGCTCTCGCGGGTCTCGTCCTCATCGTGCTGCTGGCGTACCTCATCGGCCGGAAGAGGAGCCACGCCGGCTACCAGACCATCTGAGGTCACATGACTCAGGGCAGAGCGTGCTTACCCCCACCCCCCCCGAGATTAACCACTGTTTTATGAGACTAAACACTCCACCCTGTGCCCCCCCTCTCCCCCGCCACCCCTCCACCCCTCACCCTCCCTGCCTGTGTGTGCTGTTCTTAGCCTTCATCAGTAACGCTAGTCATCATCACTTAGTGCAGGTTGATTTGCTCCTTCTGAACTGACCCGCTCATTTGTAAAAAAAAAAAAAGAAAAAGGAAAGGGGCTTTGTTAGGAGATTGTAAGGAAGTGAAGGAAAACTGGTACTTTAAGGGAGGGGGCGGATGTTGATCAGAGGTTAGCGTTCTCAATATGTAATGTACTATTTATGATTTCTGTGAAAGGAATTTTGAGGGATTGTGTGATTTTGAGGAAATGGCTACTCTAGCTTTTTCTTATCGGCTTTAAGGCGACCATTTTTAGTGGTCTTGCCTTTAATGAAGTTTGTTAATATATAAAAGGGAATATATCTGGCAGTCCACTTCAGACTGAAATGATCTGACGTTTTTTTATTGTAACTCTACATTTAGCCCAAGTTTGCAGATTTTATGTAACACACCTTAAACACATTAACCCGACTCTAAAAAGGATATGCAAGAAGTCCCCTTCGTAGCGTGAATTTTATTTTATTTACTAGGATTAGTTATTTTCCTCTTTACGGTACTCGGCACATTTTGTATGGAGACTGAAGATGCAGTTGTGAACTTTTTGTAAAATAGTTGGTTCCATTTGAAAGAATAATTCAACATTTTGGGGGAAAAAACAAGATGGATACCACTCGGATACCATCTGCACAGTAAATGTAAAGCTACAACCAGCAGCTGGTTAGCCTAGCTTAGCATAAAGGCTTGCAACAGCGGGAAATGGCTCGCCTGGCTCTGTCAAAGTAAATCCAAAAGCCTACCAGCACTTCTAAAACTTGCCTATTTACTCTGTTGATTCATCTGTGCAATGAAATATTCTGTAGCACCTAACCCTCCCATTTATCCACAATGTCACGTTTTGTATAGAACAAATCAATCTTGGATATATTGTGCTGAATGAGGTGATGGTGGGCAGATTTCTTAACTTTTGACAAGCAGTGCTAACTGATCCTCCCGTTTCCTGTCTTTATACTAAGCTAATTTAATCAGTTCAGAAATGAGAGTGGTTATCATCTTCTTCTTTCTTATGTAACTCTTATGTGGCTTATGTGGATGTAAAAGCTCAGGACATCACTGTTGAGTGTACAAATGTTGATATGTTACACTCCACCGGGTGGTTTTGTTTGTTTTCTTTTCCACTTGGGTTTTTGCTTCTGAAGTGAAAGAAGTTGCACTAATGTTCTGACAAACAGCCCCATGTAATGATTCAAGAGGCCAAAATGCTCCGGTCAGTGTTTATCAGTGCCTTCCCCGCAGTGACATAGATAGGATGAAAGTAAAGCCAATACCACAGAGGGACTCACTCACTGACACCGTGTGCTGCCATGTCGAGACTCTGTGTCTCACTAAGCCTTCATGTACCGTTACTACCATAGAAATGCATTGTTTGATGTTGTAGGAGAAAGTAAAGATATTATTTTCCATGTTTTTTTCTCCCTCATCTAAATATTCATGTAGTTATTTAATAAGGTTTTAATGGATTTGTTTGAACTGTTTGTTTTCTAAAGAAGAGGTCAATAAAACTGAATGAACGAGACTTTTTGTTTTGTCTTTACTATACGCTTCAGCAGTGAAACCGGTTCCTACATTATTTTGGAAATATAATTGGAAATTGTATTCTAGAAATGCATTATTAAATTCCTTTTTAACATCTACCATAGACTTAATTATATTACTGTATCAATAATAAATGTGCCTTTTTTTTTTTAATTGTTAAACCAGTTTTTGTATAGTTTCAGTAAAATGTAATTAGATTTTTCAGTCATTCAGGTTGTATGCCCTCGCGGTGTAAATCATCTTCTAACTAGACAGCTGAAATAAAAGCCTGCAGGACTCTAAACTGTAGTGTTTTAGCACCGTTCATTTTTTTTATCACATCTGAGCTCATAAGTTTTTGTCTCTGTACATGCAGGGAGGAGGAAAGTTGTCAAGACAACATTATGTAACTGTTAAAACAGCCCGCAGGCCCCTAGTTTACAAGAAGCTTTTTTCTTTATCTTTGTTTGGCACATGCATTTCTTTAGGTCCGCTAGTGTTAGGTTTCTAGTATAGAGTAAAACACACAGTTCTGTAAATGAATATATCTCATTTTATTTCAGAAAGTACAGTTTTAACTGTGTTTCAGTGCAAGAGACATCAATAACTATTTTCCATTAGACACATATTATCATTACTATATATATTATTATTCTCAAATATTATCCTCCACAATAATAAAACCACTCCCTACTACTATTAAGTTACAATACAATAGTGCAAGTAATAAAAACAATGGCCAATTTAAACACATTAGCATCAGGTGATCTTGAAGTATTTATAGCAGCAGAAATGTGAGACCATGAGCAAATGTTTACATCCTTTAGAGAGTAATATAGAAACGTATAACAGAAGGAAAAAATCCATGAGTAGTTCATTTGGAAATAGTTAATTCTTCCTGATATTAAAGTGTTGTCTACTTACACTGAATGAAAGGGTTTTATTAATCCAGTGAGAAAGGGTGGATCCAAAATGTTACCGGCGTCCGGATTCCTCCTCCAGTATTCGCTGTCTGCATTTCTCTCTGAGTTTATCGATAGTTCCCATCGACAGGGTCCCAGGTTCGGTAAATATCTTCTGTAGAAAGAGAATTTGATTTAATGTCACGCAATTGATTCTAATTATTCCTTTACAGGAGTATACACTAAGTAGTGTTTACAAAAAGTCTGTAATTTTCCCCACCATAAAAGCTCAGTCAGAATAAGCCTCATGTAAACACCTCATCTATAATTATCAGGCTCTGGATAAACTCCCATCCCAGGGGTGGCTTCAATTTGTCATAATCCGAAAAAAACTGTGAATATTTTTCAGACACCTCCTTTTCTGATCATTATACTTTTGGTAAATGTCTTCTCCTCAGTGCAACCTGACTGAATGCTTCTCAGGGAGGCCAGTTTAATTCGGCTTTTTTAATTAAAGGGGACCTATCATGCAAAATGCACTTTTGTACGTCTTTTATACATGAATATGTGTCCCCGGTGTTCCAGGGAACTCACCAAGTGTCAGAAAACACAACCCTCTCTATTTTCCTCCATACCCAAATCTCTGCAACGGATCTGATAAAAACTGATCCAGATTTGAACACTGTCCTGACGTCAGGACAGTGGCGCGACAGCTATTGGGCCAACTCCACCAATCAGGAGGAGACAGCCACGGCCATTGCCGTTCGAAAGCGCTGGAGACGCTGTAGTACATATGCCAGGCCTGTAGGTGGTGCTGTTCTCACAGAATCAACCCTTGCAAAAACAGAGCTAGAAATTGTCAAATTGAGCGAAATGAGGCATGACTAAAATGCATGATCTGTTTGGTATTTTGAAAAAAAAAAAGTATAAATATGCCTTATATAGGTATGGTCCTACACTATATTATTCAAATATAGCATGATAGGTCCACTTTAAGGAGTATATTCTACATTACATTACTTGTTACTTGTTAGACACTTTTATCCAAAGCGACTTACATACTCAATACTGTGGGCAATCCCCACACGAGCAATTTGGGGTGAAGTGTCTTGCCCAGGGACACAACGACATGCTGACTGCAGTGGGGTTTGAACCTGTGACCCCCTGATCCGAACACATACGCACAACCCACTGCGCTCCCTTTCTACTATTGAATTTATAATGTTTTAAGTATAACCTCCATAAATGAACCAACCATTATGCAAAGCACTTAGGATCTGAAACAGTTACTGCAACAACATTGATAATCCGTCAAGATTTTAAGTTATTTTCTTCCTGGCTTTTAAAAAAATGTTATATAGTAGAAATTAGATTATATTTGTGTTTAGAGCTGTTATCTGGATAAAACAAGACATTTTGAAAATGTGACTATGGGCTCCGCTTACTTTCGTCTGAATGTTTCACTTTTTGCGTACATACAGTATTCTAGACCAAATTATAATTAGATCCATTGTCAAAGTATTCACCAGAATAATCCCTTATGTAAAAAAGGGATTAAAGCAGGTGGACCTTTTGCTAAAGTTTGCCAGTGGAGGAGAGCTAATGTTCAAACATCTCTTATCCCATGTAACAACAGCCAATGATAATGTCCTTTCTCATCGCACCTGCATGAAGGTGTGGCAGTCCAGAGTGAAAGCTCCGCAGGTGATTTGTTTGAAGCACTCGCACACATCCGTTAGTGAACGAGCGCGCAGGATCTCCGGCTGGTGGTGAATGATGAGAGTCAGAGCAACACGGAAAAGAACCTTTGAGCCCTCGTAGAAAAGACAATCCCAGACCCGCAGAACTGTCTGTAAGAACAAGGAACAAGAACAATTAGTGCTTCGACATTGCTTGAATTCCTTATTTGTCTATACTATTAAACCCCAACTTTTCCTCACCTCAATTGGGAGTACGTCGATGTAGAGGCAGATGAACCAGCGAGACACCACCAGCGTCCAAATGCCGGGATACTGGTCCATTAACTGTCCGACTGCAGGAGATTTAGCCTTCACCAGCTCCCCGAGAACCTCCTGGTCGGTCTTCAGACCCATCATGGCCGGACTGTAGAAATCTACAATATCCACAAAGTATAGGAATTTACTTTTATTTTTGTTTTGTTCATATCTCTTTTTTATAAATCTAGTATCAAATTGCAATGTTTTAGATGGCTGTAGTAGTCCAGAATGAATGTTCAATGTGGAGCTCCACAAGGCTCCAACCTGGGTCCATTACTATTTAGCCTTTTTTATTACAATGAGTCATAACGAACAAGCTATTACTATTCATTTGCAATTTGTAGATAATTCTATTAACACATTATAGTCAGCCTTAATTCTCTTAAAAAGCCTGACATCAATGACCCAAAATTGCTTCAAGTGGGTCATGCTATAACACTGAACAGCAGAGGCAAATTCATTTTAATGTTATCACTGATGTAGAAAATATACACTTTGGTCTCTCTTCCCCTTATAAACAGGAACATATGCAGACCTTTGTTGCAGGTAAATTATCATGCAACACTGCTCTCAGATCTGCCTTGAAGTGTGTATTCATTCAGTATGCTAATGCTGGCCCATAGCTTTAATTTGAACACTAGATGACAGTATTACTGATTTGAAAGAGTTTTAATATCAACAACTTTTTTGTAATGCTTTATTTGAACTTTTCTTCCATTTTTTATTTGTAGACATTCAGTTAATATAATGCTTTACAAATAAAGTGAGACGGATTTAAGGCCCTGTGTCACTTTGGAGTCTGATTAGACTTCTCTGCCTTTTTATTGACATCTCCAAAACTGTCCTGTCACTTGTGTTGTAGCTGTGGTGGCTGGGCGACTCGTACTCTTTTTAAACACTTGTCGGTGTTTGCATGACCTTTCATAGTGTTTGTGAAGATAAAGAATACAAATAAAATCTACCTGGGAGCATTCTTCCCAACAATGCATCCATGAGCCAGAAGGAGTTCTCTTCATTTTTGGTGATGATCATGAGGTAGCCTGCAATGAAGTTCATGCCCTGACACAAACAGAGAGAGCGATGATTACATAACAGTGATTTACAGACACATGCACCCTAATACCTGGCAAGACTAGACATATCCTCAGCAACAACATATTTCCAACTCGCTAAATCAAAGAGCTTTTACACCAATACATTGTTAACTTGTTATGGTTGCATGTCTGGGGGAAATAGATAACTACACAACTTTTTACATTAAGCAAACCCATTGATTTAAACATTTAAAAAAGTCTGTGACTACTGTATACATCAAAATGTAAATCAGTATTTTAATTTAAGCAATAAAGTGTGTTGTACAGGAAGAGGAATTAGTACATGTTGCAAAGAAAGGGACATGTGGGTTGTTTGTATTTAAATGAATAAGGAACTAACTGGTCCTGTTCTTTAGGTAAACAATGAGAGGAAAACGTATGAGCTTTCCTCACCTGACAGTAGCCCACTTCCTTATTGTGGTGTCCGTACGCCAGCAGCACGTTGAACAGAGCGCTCTGCAGACTCGGTTCTGCTTTGCTCTGGAAGAGGACGTTGTCAGGAAAGGTCCTGTGCATGTCTGACAAAAATAACAAGACAAGAATTTGTATATGAAATGTACCTGTGTAAACAATATATTTATTTATTTTTCCAGTTTTTACAACACAATAATGAAGTAGCACATACATGACAAATACATAATTACAAAGCAAAGCAAACAAAAAGACAAAACATAACTCAGTCTCATACATACATGCATGCAGGTGGTTACAGGAGTATCACATGTATGATTGATGATGAATTGATGATGAAATGTACCTGTGTTGATACAAGTTCAGGTGTGTGGAGGTTTTTGTAAGGGGGAATAATTGTAGGGGGATGGGGAGGCTGGATCAGGCTTTTATCACAGAGGACATTTTGACACTTCATAGACAAAGCTCTGTTGTTAATAACATTATTCATGTCCCCTATTCTATTCAAGTGTCTTAGTAAGAAGGAAAGTGTATTCATATTTTTGTTACAAGTAAAAGTCACGCATTCTAAATCTTAAATTAAAGTACAAAGCATAAAAATATACTTAAAGTACAAAAACAAAAAAGTACTACATTTGAACAACGACCGAAATAAGAACAATATGTTATGTTAGCAAAATAAGAATTATTGATTATTAGACTTATCCAAGGCTTTTGATACTGTGGACCATGGCATTCTATGCCAGAAGTTATCTCATATAGGCCTGTCTGACCAAGCTGTTGGTTGGTTTGAAAACTACCTTTCGAATCGCAAGCAATGTGTAAAATTCAGCGGTCTCTCCTCAAGCTTTCTTAATGTGCCCAGAGGTGTTCCTCAAGGTTCGGTCTTGGGACCGACCCTTTTTACTATTTATATAAATGATGTGGGTAAAAGCATTGATGCCTCTGTACATCTATATGCAGATGATACTGTTGTGTACTGTTGTGCTAGCACTGTTGCCCTTGCATTTGAACGTCTGCAGTCTGCTTTTGACACTTTTCAGTCACATCTGTTCCACCTTAGGTTGGTGTTAAACTCAGATAAGACAAAAGTCATGTTGTTTTCCAATAAGAAAAGGTTACCAACTGTTCTTCCCTGCATCATGTCTGCACAGCATAACCCCATTGAAGCTGTTAACACCTACAGATACTTAGGCATCACTATAGATGAAAATCTCTGCTTCAAACAGCATATTGACAATCTCTTAAGGAAATTGAAATTAAAACTGGGATTCTTTTTTAGAAATAAGGCCTGCTTCTCCACAAGTGCGAGGAAACGGCTTGTAGCTGCCACATTTTTGCCGCTCTTGGACTACGGGGATGTTGTGTACATGAACGCCTCAGCTCACTCCCTTCATCTGCTGGATGCTGTCTACCATGGGGCTCTGAGGTTCATAACCAACTGTAAACCCCTCACACACCATTGCACGCTGTACTCTTTAGTCAACTGGACATCATTATCAATGCGCAGATCACTGCACTGGTACAAATTCATCTATACCGCTATGCTTGGACTGCTGCCCCTCTACATATCCACTTACATATCACACAAACAGTACAGCTATAGCCTACGATCTCAACATTACATCACTCTGTCCGTCCCCTCAGTTCGCACAGTGCTTGGGAAAAAAGCCATATCATACTCTGCCCCCTCGACCTGGAACACACTTCAGCAGGAACTCAAGCTGACCAGTTTGATACCCATCACGGATTTTAAACTAATTTTAAAAAAGCTGGAGAAATCATCTGTGGGTGTTTGCACCTGCTTTAACTGACTGCTGTGTGGATTTCGGTGACTGCTTTTTTTACGATGTTGTATTTTGTTGTTGCCTCTGTGTTTGGTGTCCTGTCTGTCTGTAACTTTGTGTGGTAGTGTTACCACTGACAGGTCTCTCTTGAAAATGAGACCTTGTGTCTCAATGAGATTTTAAACCTGTATAAATAAAGGCTAAATAAAAAAAAAAAAATTGATGCTTTAAAGGTGGGGTAGGTAAGTTTGAGAAACCGGCTCGAGATACACTTTTTGTTATATTCCATGGAATGCTCTTAACATCCCGATAGCAATGAATATCTTAAGTGCTTTGACAAAAAATCAATAAAAATATGTCATCTGTGGAAGCAGTAGTACTGTAAAAAGCACAACCAATCATTATAGCCGGCCCGGCTATAATAACTGGATGGCCTACCTGCCTGTCAGCCTTCCATCTGTGCACAAACTTATCTCGTGCCCTCATTGGTCATGTGCGCGTTCTTGTGTGTTGGAGGAGGGGCTCTGTAAGGAAGTGGGAGATTTTTTCCGGCTGTGTATTTTCAAATTCTAGCGCACTCGAGCTGGTTTCTCCAAAATTACCTACCCCACCTTTAATGTGTTCATCACTCTAATTTTGCAGCTGGAAAAGTAGGAGCTTATATCCTTTTTACTTTATACTGCAGAACGTGTGTATTTCACCAAGGGATAAATAAAGTTTAATCTTAATCCTATAATAATAATAATAATAATAATAATAATAATAATAATAATAATAATAATAATAATAATAATAATAATAATAATAATAATAATAATAATAATAATAATACGAGATTAATTAATATTATAATTATATTTTGTATTATTGATCTGAATATGATTTTCTAACTTAAGAAACTAAAATACAAGTTATTAAATAAATAAAGGGGAGTAAGATGTTCCTTAGTTTCCTTTAAAGTATAGTGTAGTTAATGTATGAAGTAGCAGAAAATAAAATGACTCAAGTAAAGAACCTAAAAAAAGTACAGTGTAAATGTACTTTCTGTCCACCCCTGTCAAAATGTCCTCTGTGTAACGTTTGTTTGTTTGCACCTGTGTGGATGGTTTCCTTCAGCTTGGTGTCGTGCTCCATGCTCAGCAGAGCCTGGTAGTAACCCGGGTTTCTTTCCAGTCGCTCCTGAGCGCCGCTGGCCGCCATCCACATCCTGGCACGGTGCTCATTAGGCACACCTTTACGCACGTAGCGCTTCACTTCAAAGAAAAACATTGATATATATATTTATAATTGCAATTACATAACCACAAAAAGCACTGAAAGCACAACAGTGGTGTGCTAATAGAGAAGTAGTACTTAAATCCTACTCCTACTACTATTACTACTACCTACTACTATTACTTGTGTAGAAGCATAGGTACTATTGTCTTAATTGCACCATTACAAGTAAAAGTCTTGAGTTTAAAATTTTATTTAGATAGAAGTACAAAAGTATTATGAGCCTAAAGTATCAAAAGATGTACCCAGTTTGCAGCAGGGTGCTTTTCACAGCAATATACGTCAAACGTCAATTTCCTCATGGGGGATGAATACAATATTTCAGATTTTCTGATTCTTAAAAGTGGCTATGAGAGTAAAAAAAAGTACAAATCCTGCCTCTGATATGTAGTGGAGTAGAAGTATAAAGTAGCCTAAAATGGAAATGAAGTGAAGTACAACTGTGTCAAATAGAAGTATAGAACTTTAGTTAATGTCTCTCTTGTTACATTCTTCCACTGGTGATATTTTGTTGTTGTACCTGTCAGGTTTTTCTCCACATGTGGTTTCTCCTGAAGCAGTTTGTCCCATCTCATTGACCTTCTGTTGAGCACCGCTACATATTCTGTCATCATCTCCTTGTAGGGTTCAAAATCCTGACGTCTCTCAAAGCCATAAGGGTCAATCCTGCAGGGGCAAATCCACAGAGTCCAGCATTTACAAATATATAGTAGGCTACACACACAAAGCACCACTGACAGCTGGTGTCACTTTCCTCCCCGCCCTTCTTTGTCGATCCTATTCCCTGAGGACAGACGCTACAACAGCCTCCCCAGGGTTGGGTTTCAGCAGAGAGGAGATCAAATACCCAAGCCTGATGATTAGTCCGTTTTAAATTACTTTATACTGGGTTTATAGTAGCAAGAGCAACATTCAAGTTTGAAAAGTAACCTCAGAAAGTTTCGTTTTTTCAACAAACAGCTTTTTGAAATGATATTTTACTGATCTCGGTAGTTTTAATAACTGTTGTTGTAAATGTTCAAGTAAAACAAACTGGCAACGAGAGGTGGAAGAAGCCCTCAGATCATTTACTCAGGTAAAGATTGCAATACAGTTTAAAAATACTTTGTTACAATAAAGATAATAAGTATAATAATAAGCTAGTAAGTAAAGGCTCTGCATTCAAAATCGTATTTAGGTAAAAGTACAAAAGTAATAGTATCAAATTTGACTTTTTACGAAAAGTAAAGGTACTCATGTAGTACGGCCAAGTCTTAAATCATACATAATCAATAATTTAATTGTTTTTAATTACTTTATATACTCTTGGGTAGCTTAACCTATAATTATATAATACAGTGTTTATCATATATTTCTATTTTTATGACAAGTCATTCTGTGTAACCTGGCTTGTAACTGACTTTATAAAATCATGTAGTGGACTAAGAAGTGCCTACAAAGTGTAATAAGGTAAAAGTATAAAGTAGCATAATTGTAAAATACTATAGGTAAGTACAATTACCACATCTTGTTTTACCTGAGTACAGTACCTGAGTAAATGTGCTTAGTAACATTCCACCACTGGTGTAAATACAATTAGATGATGAGGAAATAAGCTGATGTTGCTGTTAGTCAAGAATAAACATGATTTAACCGTAACTAAAAGAGAAGCAGCAGTCAGTGAACACATCGACACAAAGCTCACCTTTCACTGTCATTATCACCCGAAAGAGCCTGAGAAGCATTTCCTTTCAGCTCCATTGTGTGTCATGTGCTGCGGGTATAAAGTAGTCCGCCTCCGAGGTTATAAAATCCTGTTTATTCCATGTCTGTTTCTTGAAATAGAGTTGTCTGCTGTGAAGGTAAATAACAAAGCGGTCGGAGTTTCAAATTACTCACCTTACTGTTGTAACCGAGGGGCGGGGCTTGTGGAAGGAACACGCAGGTAACTTCCACAGGTAGCATCCATAGACTGTTTTAAGGTAGCATCCATAAGACTGTAAGGTAGCATCCATAGACTGTATAAAGGTAGTATCCAATAAAGGTAGCCTCCATAGACTGTATATATGTAAAGGTAGCATCCATAGACTGTATAAAGGTAGCATCCATAGACTGTTTAAATAAAGGTAACATCCATAAACTGTATAAAGGAAGCATCGAGCTATATGCATGCACAATTAGAGGAAGAGAAACAGTGATGTTTTGCTAGTATGTCCTCATTTACAGTCAGAGGTGTGTACTTCATGTAGTAGATGGTAAACATTGATTCATAGCCAGGATTTTTAAACATTTAAAATACTAATATTTTTATTTTTAAAATACAGAGTCCAAATTCCCCCGTTCAAGTCAAGTTGAAAGATATTTAAATGTCTTTCAAAAAAGTACACATTCTCTTAACTGTTTATTATGTACATGGCATCTTCCTATGATCTAAATTGTATATCTAAAATGCACTGCAAGGAATATAACTATCAAAAGGAAGACTAAACCCCTTTTACTTGACTAATTTACATTTATTTTTAGTGCCTCTAAACTGGATATTTTTATATCAATGTTTTCACTGCCCCCAAGTGGCCAGAAATACAATAATGCTGGTTTTATATTACCCCTTAAAAACAGATTATAGAAAAAATAATCTCATTCAAATGTGTTAATCCAGCACATTCCCAGGTATGGTAGAGGACGTGCGCTTTTCCTTAAAGGATACAGCCACATCAGTGTGTCTTTACAGCAAATAATAAGGCGCTCTTATGTACACTGGAACAGGTTTAGCTTGTTGTAATCCCTCCTGTTCACTGGTCATTAAAATATCCTTTTCCAATGCCCTTCCTATGAAAGTGATAGGGGACAAATCCAGTCCTTCTGCTACTGACCATTTTCCTTTAAGACTTCCATAATGTGAACTATTCCCTAAATGGTAGCCATGGATGAGATATTCTTTCTTTTCTGTCACATTAGTCTTATAGAATCATGATTTTTATTGTATTTCTGCATTTATTTGACAGCAATGATGGAGAAATAAAAAAAGGAAACTAGGGAACACACAGTTGTCTGATTTGAACTAAATGTTTTAAGTGTTGGAACATCTAAACATGTCATAAAACCCTTTTCGCAAACTAAACACTGATGTTCGTGACAACTTATCTTTGCAGAGGATGGCCCAACATACAGGTACATAGTGGCGTAAATATTATTTCAGTCACTTAACCTGCTGTGTATTATGATAGACACATTGAGGACGTAGAATACATTTGTAAATACTTTATGATCAAACTTCCTAAACAGCTCACCATCATCCAACACTGTACTTTAGATATGTTACATTGCGCAAACAGGTACATATTTAATAAATAATGTTTAATTAATGAGGTTTGTTTTCCAAAGCACTATCAATTGGGCCAAATTACAATGAGAATGTACTTGAAAGATCTTGTTAAATATTGTTTATTATTAACAATCAACAACATGGAGGATTATTCTGAAAAATGTAATATTAAAGCTTTCAGATCAGTATGGTTATAAATCTTTTTTACATTGTCAATCATAACAAATACACAATCCTGTCTAAGCAGCTGTACTGTTGTGGGATATAAAATGTGTCTCATCAACAAAATAACTTTTTGCATGTATGATTATGGAAAAGCTCATGCTTTATTCATCTTTCTCAAATGAACAATATACTTACATGATGTTTTAACAATATATTCTAATTTTCACTACCGTCAGTAACACTGGACAGATGGGCTCGAACAGAAATATAAATATTGAACAGACAGATATTTATTCTTAAGGCTTACTTTGTCGTCCCGTCTTTAACGTCCTGGCTTCTGAACTGAGCACTGCCATAACATACGGATATGTGCCATGCTATCCTACGGGTTTGTCAGTTCTTCACTTTATATTTCACATAAATGCTTCTGAATAGTAATTTTAGCATCATTACTGCCTCAGGGATACAAAAAGAACATTTCCTCAACAGTAATCTTTTGAAAACATAAGTTTGCTGCTGTATGTGGACTGTGTCACATGTAAGATGTAATACTCCCAACTGACATTAACCTGACAAATGAAAACCACGAACCAAACTCAGTTAGCTAAATTAAAGCACTGCCTTTACTTTAGTGAAAATGTATTTGTGAAACCAGTTCGTGGTGACGTAAAATGTGTTTAACATGCTTTCAACGAGAAGCTCACAACTCCATGACAGATCCACCGAACACTTAAACCAACAGCGTATCATCCACGATATCGAGGCATCCCGTTAGAGATCTAAGCATTGACTGTACATAAAAGAATCATCTTTTGCATTTATAAATTGAAAGTATTTATATTATTCTTCATATAGCTCTCTTTGTAAACTGTCCCAATAGATACAGTATGTACAGTAAAAACTGCAACAGTTCTGTTGGTGCTGGTGTCGCGAGCACTCAGAGTTAGAGTAAGACATGGGAACTTTGCACAGTTGCTCAGAGCTTCATATAACAAAATAAAGCGTAACACACACAGTTTCCTCCTCTCCAGTCCCTTTAGAGTGCACACAGCCAGTGAAGCTCCTCAGCGCTGTGTCCATCCCCTCATACAGGGCTGCGCTCCTCCTGGAGCCGAGCAGAGGCATTCAGGATGCTGAGAATCCAGCGGAGAGACAACGGTGAATCCGTCAGATGTCCGGATGACGCCCCGGTCTCATGAGGGCAAAAAAAAGTGGTCAGTTGTTCTCAATGTTTGTACTCAGCTCCCTGAAAGGTGGTGTCCTGACAGTTTCAAGTGCTTCTGTTTTCTCTCTCGTCTACAATTTTCACTTTTTCTGTACAAGTCTTAAAAAAAACAATGAAGTCACTGTAAAAGAAACAAGGTTCTGGCTTTTCCAGAGTTGGGAGTGGATTTAGAGAGTTTTACGTTTTGATCCCGTTACAATTGGTCGAGCGAATTCCACAAAATCATCTATAAGGACCGGCCACGCTCCTGAGAAAAGAAACAAGATATCATCAGTGGGAGTGATTGAAACAGTAAAGTCCATGTTCCCAGCATTAGAGAGGAAGCAGATCGATGAATCCAGAACTCACCTTCCTCATCATAGTTTGACATATCGTCTGCGATCATGTTACCAAAGTCCAACAATAAATTCCACGTGTCCTTTGGGATGGATCGTTTATGGTGTTCCTGTAATGGACAACAGATGGTCAAGAATAGCTGTTTTTTTCATAAAAACTTCCGACACAATCTGAAGAATCAATTCCCCACATTATCCACAGTTTCTCCTTCAAACAACAGGAGACTGTTGGGGTCAATTGTTGTCCCTTGGGATGAAAGTCAAGTTCACCATGATTGAAACAAATGTGTTTTTATCTTTTGATATACAATCCATGTTTATCCCACTTGAAATCCATTCTAAAACCTCAACTCTTGAATATTCTTCTTCCCTATATTTTAAATATATGCTCCTATTAAGGCTGTGTATTGGTAAGAATCTGGCAGTACGATGTTGGGGCGATACCATTACATATACTGGACATTTTAAGCAAGGCAAGAAAAATCTAATGTAAGGATAACTGACAGCAGAAACAAAACACAGCCCTATGCAAACAATCCAAGTTAAACAAAAAGTTGTAAGACTTTTTAATGCATTCAGAACAACTGCTTTATGTGGAATCTGGACTTCTGTCTGTCACAAATCTTTGGATGTAAACTATTAGAAAAAAGGCAGTTGAGTTTTTGCAGATTGACACAGTATCAAAAAAGATGATATGGCGATACTCAAGTGATTTGATATTTTTACATTTCTCTCATTTAAAGTTATTTGATGCTTTTGGGTAAGGTAACACAGCAAGGGATTACTTTGACCATACAAATTGCATGTCGTAAATGTAACAAATAGAGAAAATTGTATATTCGTCGGTCATGTCGTGGCAAATGCCTGATCTGCTTAATAAGGTCAGTGTTGGTGCTGATACTGATTCTAATTTCACTTCCTTGACTCACCAGGAGGAATCTGTTCCAAAGATCAAGGAACTTAAACCGTCCCGACAGAACCAGGTTCCAGTAAGCTACGGCCATCTCCAAGTCTGCACACAAACACAAAGCAGAACACTTAACAACGGTTTGAAACTCAGTGACACCATTAAGCAAGATGTTGTTGTTGATGTTGTAACTCATCTTACCTAGACCCTTCTGCCCAGGATTTTTGGCAAAGTTAAAGGTGAACTGGTAGAAGTCCTTAAACTTCCCACTGTCTTTAAGCTCCTGCTCTAATCTTGACAACAGGGCCTTCAGTTTTTCTGGGCTGTCACACCTAGAAAAAAACAAATTTAAGCAATAAATAAACCAACAATTTAAATACACACACCCTAACCAGTTGTAACATTAGCTTTTTAATGCTGATGACACATTTGCCAAAGGTAACTTGAACTTCGAAAGTCAAAACACTGCAACTCTTTGACGGAGTAATTCCATAAGGACACAGAATACTCTAGCTGTGGTTGAGTGGCTCTATATATAGACAACCTTCGCTCCCTGGAGCTATACTCCAAGAGGAACCACCACCAATGATACTTTGGGCACACTGTCCCACTTTGGAGCATGTCTCACGCTGTTGATGTCAACACTCACCCCAACTCTGTCATTCCATCCAGAAACTCCTTCTTGGAGAACTCGCACTGAGTGGCGGCACGAAATTTCCACGCCACGACCAGCACAGAGATGCTGGCTGGATCCAGCAAGAGGTCGTCACAGAACTGCTGGATCCCATCGATACCGATCTTATTCTCATCCTGGGGATCTATCAAGGAGGGGGGGGGGGGGAAAGAGTATCAGTGACATTTTCTGCGGCAAAGTAGTGTCTAGAACTTTTTTTTTTAAATACAGTTCTTTCTGGTTGATATTTTAGGTTACAGACTTACCTTTGTAGCGATTGTAGAGCTGCTCGAGCCTTTTCCGGTCTACTGACGTTTTCATGGATTCCTTGCAGTAGAGGTCTGGATTCTGAAAGTAGTTGTCGGTGGCAACTTCTAGTTTCCAGTCATTCTGCGTGAGGCAGTACACAGCTGTCTTCTCCCCAGCCTGTGTGAAGGACATGAACTGCCGTACCTTGTCCCTCTGCGAAGACTTTAGCTTATGCTGTGTGAGGACAGGACAGGGACTATCAGACACGGGCGCGATCAGACCAGGGAAGACTGACAGCAACACACAAACACAGACCGAAACACAGACCAGAACACACAGCGAGACACACACATCTACAGGCATTCAGGCAAGAGTTAGGACTGCAAGACACTCAGAAACTTGTATATCAAAAGGTTAGTCTGTCACACTGACACACATATGTGGTGGTGAGCCAAGTCGCTGTCCTGTTAATAATGTCCTATCCAACGGCAACATGGGCTTTTCTGAAGGGGGATGTTGTGGATTCTCAAAGCACATGCTGTACCCGCGAGGGCCCCTCAGATAACTACAGTCCCAGATGTAACATGAGTAGGGAAATGGGATGCCATCACCCGGACCTGGGGGTGCAACAAGTCTAGAGTGTAACACAAGCACCCTGCCAGAAATATACGGCAATAAAATTAAATAATATTGCATTTCTCAGAATACTTTATACATTAATATTGTCAACACTTTTGGAAAAAGTTGGGAATTTTCACTTTTGTAAGATATGTGTACAGAAATGAGTTATGGCTGCAAGCATGAACAGGCATTCAGTATATTTAATTTGGCTATTGTCGGCATACAAATAACCTCAGCATATTGCGTCAGTTAACTGTTGGGAAAGTTTTACAGACATGATAAACAACAGTGGTTTTCCAAATGACTTAATCCCTACAATGTATAGATGTTTTTCTGATTCATTAAGTAGTTAAAGGACTCATATTAATTTGAATTTTTAAAGTAATTTTTAAGAGAAAATGTAAAAATCCAGTGTCTCTGACTGCTCAAATTTTCCATTTTAATTTATTATTAATTTCTCCGAGTTTTTTACTTTTGATTTGAAAACATCGCCTTGGGTAATTTGTGACGAGTCCTTTAAAAACAAATATTTAATTAAGGATCAGAATAAATAAACAGTAACGCTAGTTTTATTACAATGATGCAATAAGTATAATTAGTAGTTTGTAAATATTTAACTAAGGATCAGAAAAAATAAACAGTAAAGCTAGTTTTATTACAATGATGCAATAAGTATAATTAGTAGTTTGTAAAAACAAAAGTAAACAACATATTAAGAAACAGCTACGATCCTGGCTTTTTCTTTGAATATATTGCAAAGCTTTTTAATTGTCAAGCATAAACACTGAATTGGTTTTAATAACTTTAATGTACTTAAAGTGTGTAAAGATATTATTATAGGAAAATAGTCCTGGTATCGATACTCAATAATAAATTACTCGGATCGGGGGCAAACTTTTGATGGTGACATCCCGAAAGAAAACATCTTAATGGATATTGTTCTGAAATATCGTATTGAAAATTCAGCATAGCAGCTGCTGTATCTGAGCACTTGCACTTCGCTGGAGAGCATTTCCTGAAACCGGAGACTAAACTCTGAGTTCACCAAGTTGCTAATGACTCCACCAATCGTTACAGATTCCTGTTAAAAACGAAGCAGAAGTCAAAAGTCTTCTGTTCAGACTGCACAGATGTGTGTGCGACCAGAAGGGTAACGTTAGGTTAGCATTGTCTACATACCACCAGCTAGTAACTTATACTGGCTAACGTTAGCTAAGTTAGCCACACTGTATCACTGACATCAACGATGTTGTATCACGGGATTAGACTGTCAGTATGGTTAAATATATACCGGGATCTCACTAAAACGATCCCGTGTGTGTCTGTCTTTAAGGTCCAAAGACTGACCTGCTCACAGCCGAAGTTACCAGACTGCCAAACAGGGACGTGTAGCTAGCTAGCTACTCCCAAAATATCAACTGACCTTCCCTGTAATAGCAGCGAACACACGTAACTTATCATTGTAGACGTGCCAAAACGCGACACAGCGTGTACTTTAATACTACGATCATAGTGCTCAAGGTAAGTCTTAATGGCACCAAAGACAAAGCCTGGGTTTGTGTTTATTTTGGTTACCTACCATTTTTACACCCGCTGTTTGACCAGTTTGGTAGCCCGACTGTCTCTCATTATGCGCATGCGCGGAAGTAGTCAAGCAGCTATAAAAGGTTTCAGTTGAAGGATGAGGTTCTGCAGTAACTGCTCTGATGTTATGTGACTTTATTGTTGATATTTAAAACCATGTATACAATATACATGTTTGTAATTAGTGGGGAAAGAAAGTGAGACTTTTACTCTACTTTATTGCACCATGTGTACATTATGGCTGGATTATCAAATTGCTCCTGTGGGGATTGTCCACAGTACTGAATGTATGTAAGTCGTTTTGGATAAAAGCATCTAACAAATGACATGTAATGTAATTATCCATACAGATATCCTGTAGGCCCTACCACCTCTCCTATGAGCAATACAGCCTTTACAGTTGTTAAGACTCTTTATGATGTTTACTTGTGTATTATGTTTAATTAATAGTTTTATTTAAAAGGCATACGCAGTATATCTAGGGCAAGGCAGTATTCAGGCATAAAACAGTTGCACACTTAACACAAAGAGTATGTGGGACAGCGGGGTTAATGGGGGCCCAGCTGCTCTTATTTTCCCCCCTTTATATTATATTCGGTGGACAATGAGTAATTTGAGTACCCCATATATCATAAAAAACACCCCTCTTAGTGTCAACCTTGAAAAAAAAATGTAATATATGTCTTTTGGGCGGACTCTGGCCCAGCTGAGTTTTATCTCAAGTGTAAATGATACACCCTTCAACAAGTGTGAGGGATGACTGATAGAGTATCTGTGGATGTCAGTCTTCCTTTTGCAGTGAAAAGGGTACGAATGGTAGCCTGGTTTTAGTTGAAAACGTGTTTACTCACAGGATGCAGCATGATCATAATAATAGAGGGAAAACCACTTGTTGTGAGATGCTTTCATGGGCTGTACTCTGATTGTATACAGCGGTTTGTTAGGCTGTCGTATTGTATTTGTTTATACTGAGAAAGATGCTTCCTATACTTACTCTACCCTCAAAAAGAAAAACACCCCTCTGTACAACGAATACAAATCAACATCACCAAAATACATCCTACAAAACTTCCATAAACTTGAATCAACACCTCACAGAAAAATAGCATTTATTTGAAGGCTGCTTTATTTCACTGTATTCGTTTTAGTTGATTGTATTTGTGTTATATATTATACATATGATACCATATTTAATATTCTATTACTAATTGGTAACTGTTATGTCTTACACTATATATTACACTTATACTAGCCCATGTTTTATTGCTTTTTTATGCTTATACACTATGTTACATTTTTGTAGTATAGTATATCATATTACTACTATACTAGTCTGTTTCATATTGTCTCATAGACCATATATAATAATGAACTATGATATTATATTACATCATATATTAGCCTGCCTAGGTGTGCACTGTTTACAGTGACTTGTTGACTCTGCTGCTATCAATCACAAGCTGTCACTTATCAGCAACACTCACTTCACTGTTAATTGTCTGATAGCTTTTGAATATATATTATTTATTTTAGTTTATGTTTACTGTTTCTGCTTAGCTCTGGTTCTTTTTATACTTATCTTAATGTATTTATTTCCTTTTTTGTTTGCAAAAAACACATTCACCTACTAGTAGAATTAAGGACTTTCGACAAAAAGTAAGTTTTATACGAGAACTAAAAACAATGATATGAAGTCATGAGGAACAAAATGATTGACATTAATTCATGGGATATTGAAATAACAAAATGAGCAGCTGTAAAATATGACAAAAATCCTACCTCAGTCTGCGACCCCAGTTGATAATCCTCCCACTCCTGGCCAGCAGATGGCGGTGTGTGTATATATGACGCTGGTTGGTATCCACCAATCCCAAGTGATGCTGTCTGTGGGCACGAGCCACTCTACTGCTCTGCTTTCGTCTCGTCGATGCTGTCCAATCACAGGGCGCTGAAGAGAGACACCGCCAAGATCAGATTGTGAGACGCGCTGCTGTAGCAAGGCTAGCGGAGAGTGGATAGAAGAGGCTAACAAACATTTTGCTAACTTGTGAAGTGCACCGGTAAGCCGCCGTATTTATCGACTTTTGGCTTGCTGTGTGACCGAGTTACCACAAAAGAAAGTTTAATATATGTTGTATCAGTTATTGTGTGTTTTGAAAGTCTTTAAAATATACTAACACTAAGCTAACGTAGTAATGTTGCGGCTAATACTGGCAGTGTTGTCGATGACAGCTGTGGGTTAGCTCGCCTGCTAGCTGCTAGCTCATGAATCGTCAGTTGGCTAACAAAGCGCCGGTGGTCCTGCTTTCCAACCGTAATCGCGAGTTAGCTTGTTGCTACACTAATGAGAAGGCATTGCTAACTACCTAAAATATTACTAGTTGCTGTACTTTATGTGTTGAATTCAGTGTATCATCTGACAAGTTGATAACTTACTATATATAGCACAGTCATCAGAAGGACTTTGGTGGGTTTAATGTGGAGATTCATGGTGATTGTGATTTAATTGGTTTTCATTAACATAATGTACTTGATGCTGTTGAATGATCATTGTTGTCCTGAAACGTCAAAAAATATGTGTTTAATGGTTGAGCAAACAACACTTGTAACGTAGCAAAATATATTATTCGTTAGCTCGGTGTTTTCTTCAACGTATTTATAACAAGCAGGCTAGTGTGTGTATGTGTCTAGTTTTAAGACATTATTCATAAACATAATGCTAGTGTAACTTCGGAATAACCTCACTGTTCTTAAGTTTGTTGCTGACCAGTGTCCAGACCTATCACTGTCAATAATCAACACTTAAACATCAAGAATCTAATCACCCAGAAAGTAAAGGATAAATCAGAAGTCTTGGCGAAATATGTAGTTTAAAATGTCTCAGTCTGAATAAAACACATGTTGTTTATGCTTAATTGTTAACTTGTTCTGTTTACTTTTTCAGTGGTTAGTCTTTGATCCATTGAAAACGATCACTTTTTAATTCAGCCTCAATACGACACAGGCAAATCCTGGCATAAAATGAAATGAAACAGGAAGTTGAGCAAAAAATAAACTCACTAGTAAACACGAACACAATTTAAGTAATTTGTCCATGGTATTACGCATAGAATTATATTAAAGTAGTTCGACATTGCTTAGTTTGTTTCCTGTTTGGTAAGGATTTAGACCTCCTCTTCCTCCATTCTCAAATGCCAACAACAACAGCCGTCGAAGAAACAGGAGAGTGCACTCGTAAGTGCACATAATCACTATAATAACTTTATTCACCGTGCGAAATGCACACACATTTCTTAAAGGTTAACCCACGCTGAACTCTGCCTTCAATCTGCAGCACGGAACTAGATAATCGCAATTTTCTAAGTGAATCCTTTGAAAACGTGCATAAGCTAACTGGCTAGCTAACGCCAGCAGGCTGAATCCAACGCTAACTGTTAGCTAGCTGCATTCAACAAAAGAGTGTTCCTCGCTGTCGTTGTATGAGGTGAATAATGTTGCTAGTGCATGCAACATTTCTAATGGACTGTAACTACATGGTGCTATCACTTAAGTCTCTTTAATAGTTTTGCGCTGGTGTGATAAAGTTAGCATGTTTGCGTGACCTGTAGCAGAAGTTCGACGATGCCTCTCCTCCGGACGGTACCTGAAGTAGGCCTTGTGCACACTTAGCTCAGTAAAAGTTGTGAGCATCAAGGGAGGCTTTATTGTGAGTTTCTACAGACAAGGTGCATTTAGAAATTCCCCTCAAAGGCTCATATAGTCGAGGAAGGTCTGAAATATGCACATTTGTCGTTAATGTTGTCTCCTAAGAACACACGGTTACTCAAGCTAACATTAATGCTGTAGCTGTGTACAGTGTGCTGGCAGCAAGCAGTTTAAATGGGCCTCAGAAATACTTCAGTTTAATTGGAAAACAAACCTGTAGTTAAATAGATTTAAACTTGTGTGAAATATAATAAAAAATGTGATATTTGGGATGAGCTGGAAACTAACTACTGTAATGTAATAGTTGTTTTTTTCTGTCCTCAGGGGTCTGAAGAGGGACAAATAAAGAAACATTTCTTTTAACCCTGAAGCCCAACTGCTCCGGTCCTTTGGGATCATGGCGAAAGATGTAAGTAACTTATTATTATAATTTTTAGTTTTTATTTTATGCTGGAAAACCTGTTTAGTGTATGTATTAGTTTGTGTAGTTAATGCACTTTTAAGGAACCTAGATAATCCAATACCAAATATTATCAAAATGTCTCCAGTCAAACTAGTTAAGTACTTGATTGATGATAACTAAAGAGCCCTTAGCCCAATGGGCCACCTTTTTTATATGTACTTTGACTGATTTTAGGATACCGTCTTGCTTTACATTAAGATATTCCCCTTTTTAATATCACGTTTCTTCTTCTGTACACTTTCGGTTCATTGGACCCATTTAGTGTATTTTAATGTTGTAATTCCGAGTGTGCTCTTGTCCTTTGCAGGCTGGTCTGATAGAAACTAACGGAGAGCTGAAGGTTTTCATCGATCAGAATCTGAGCCCCAGCAAAGGTATATGTTTCTAGAAAATGCCTTTTATATACTGCAGTTTCATTCTCTACATTAATGTCTCTGTGTCCTGTCACTGCCACTTTTTGCCGACATTTTACTTTACCTACTAATATCAATTAAAATGGTATAATGGTTTCAGTTATGTGAATGGTTTACATTTTAAAGGTTAATTCAAATAATTGAACAGAGCAGTGGCAGAAAAAAATGTGGTGGCTGATTGTTTGATTTTAAATGTTATTGCTTTGTTTTTTTTAAACAAATCATGGTTTATGGCCTGTTTTTGTATAAAAATAAGTCCAACATGATTATGATAGGAAAGACTTTGCAATCAGATTATGTTCAATATAAACTATCTTTCCCACACAGGAAACTCTGTGCCTTTCATTTTGCAATAGGGGGCAATGGCATATCATTCGAGCTCTACTCATTACTGCTCTTCTTGTCTTCCGTTAGGTGTCCTGTCTTTGGTTACAGTCCAGGCTACAGCTGTCCCCGTGGCCAAACAGCTACTTCCCAAAACTCTTGGGCAATCCAATTTGAACATTGCTGCACACATGCAACATTTGCCACACATGGTGAGTGATGCTCCACACAACCACCACACTTCATGGTCCTATAAAGCCAGACTTTTATGCTCTCTTAACCACATTTGTATGAGAGTTTGTAACCTCAGATATAAAAAAATCCAGCTTTTGAAGATGCTAGTGTCTATAGATTTGTTGCTGGGTCTTACTGTTGTGTAAGTCCCTCCATTATCATTGTGAGGTGACCGTGTGGAGGGTGGGTGAAGGGACTTGAGCCTAAGCTTATCAACTCTACAGTCAGCAGGATTACACCCATCATCCCATTATATACAAGAAGTGTATACATAACATAAATCAGCTTAGATAATCAAACTTTAGTGAAGGAATGGATCTCAGAGATGCCTCATATTACTGTGTAAGAGGCTAATCTTTCTTTGATCATTGGCCATGTTCATTACCAGTAACTGATAAGTCAATAAAGATGTCTAAAATAAAAACGTGTTCTTTATCTCCATTCAAAATGGACAATAGGGGTTTGCCTTTTCAATATTGGTATTGGCCTATTTTCTGCTCTGTTGCCAGCCTTTACCCCACATGTGTCAAACTCAAGGCCCGGGGGCCAAATCAGGCCCTTGGTGGATTTAATTTTGGCCCGCAGGATAATTTTAAATTACTATTAGATCTGGCCCGCCGGTATATTGCACGCACACCTTCACTCAATCCTGAGGGTTTCCTCAGCTCAGAGCCTGAGCCCAAACGTTGATGAACTTGCACCCAAGATGAGATGCCAAGTATCTGGCTTGAACTAGCATCACAGAGCAGCACACTAAGTTTAATGGATGTTTCCTTTTTGCACTTTTTTTCTTGCGACAACAGGGCATGTTTGGTTTGTTCTTTGAAGGAAATTGTTTTTTTAAGCTGTTGTTGGCCTGTGGAAAAATGTAATCATAAGAAATGACTCCGGAAAAGCTGCAGATAGAGCCATAAGAAATGAATGCAACTGATTATTTAATGTTGTTTTTATAGGCAATCATTTAAGCTTAGTTATTTCCAGGTTTACTATGTGCAATAAGTTCATTTCAATAACTTCTGCAATAAACATTGAACCAGTCCGGCCCTCGACTAGTACAATTTTTTTTAAATTTTGGCCCACTGTGTATTTGAGTTTGACACCCCTGCTTTAGGGAAATGAGATGACATTTGCCGATGTTTATCTGTTGCTTTAACTTTGCGAAAGCTACATTTTGTTTTAGTCATTTGCAAACAGACTCTGAAAACAGTATCTGGCATACCCAGCTGCTGAGTCATTGGTAAACCACTAGCTAATCATGACTCTTGAGTTGATGCCAATGCATTCCTGTATGGTTTGTTTACAAATTAAATGTTGGTTTGTAAGAAATAATGCAAACCGTCAGATATTGGAAATTACGATTGACTTTTTCTCCCTTTGCTTGTCTCTGTAGGTGATAGGAACACCCCAGAGGCCTACGATGTCCAATACCATTTTGGTAAACAGTCCACATACACCCAGTTCCCAGTTCCTCACTCAGAATCCACCATCAGATGCCTCTCCGTGGTCTTCAGGGTAAGTCTCAGAAGTCTTTATCCACTTTCAAATCAATGTGGAACCCTGTGGAGATTAATTTGATACTGGAAAGGCACACATTCAACAAACTTATCAGTATCCACGTTACCAATCTTGTCATTTTAAGAGCCTCTGAAGTATTGCATGAGTAAAACCGTCTTTGACGCTGGACAAGGAACTATATTTGTTAATATTATCTGACATAAAAGAGCATTCCTGAAGAACTCTCTCCATTTTCTCTAGTAAATGGCCAAGCTGAATGATATTGTCTCCAGTTCGCAACCTCTACTTCACTGTCAGTTTACAGCCATGTGACCCTATAGCACAAACGTCTGACAAAACTACGCTGAAGTGAAGTTTATGGCCTTATTTGCTTTTTTTATAGTGTCATTTCAAAAATGGTCTTTGAATTCGCTTAATAAGTGAAAGGAAAAAGTGAAATGGATGTGAAAATTGAAAGTGGGATCCGTTTTGTCTGCAGAAAACGTGGAAAGAAAGGGGAAAAGAATGGAAAGGGCTTGAGGCATTTCTCCATGAAAGTGTGTGAGAAGGTGCAGAAGAAAGGAGTCACCACCTACAACGAGGTGGCAGATGAACTGGTTGCAGAATTCAGCTCTGCAGACAGCCACATGTCACCCAACGACGCAGTGAGTGCTGCTGATGCATGACTTTTTTTCCGAATGATGCAAATGTGAAAAAAATGTTGTCCATATTTTAAACTTGATTCTCCATTTCAGCACGTGTACGACCAGAAGAACATCCGACGGCGTGTGTACGATGCACTTAATGTGCTTATGGCCATGAACATTATCTCTAAAGAGAAGAAGGAAATCAAATGGATTGGCCTTCCCACCAACTCAGCGCAAGAGTGCCAAAACCTAGAGGTAGAAACACACAGAACACTTCCAACAAAAACTTGTTTCAGGCACATCTTTTGTTGAATTATGAATTGTAAGATATTCATTTGTTATAACTGTGTTATTGTGCAAGTGTACAAGATTTTTAAATTGAATTTATGTTGAGAATATGTGCAGTATAAGAGTAAGTGGGGGGGGGGGGGGTGTTGAATTATGAATTGTAAGATATGAATTTGTTTATTTAATACTTTTATACTAATCACTTCCTGTATTCCCGTGATAAAAGGGACATGCGCAATAAAACGTGTCACTTCCGGTTGAAGCAAAGCCGACTGTGTATGTGTGTATTTATTCCTCTGTCACGTTAAACTATGTTCACGGTATTCCTGCCCTAAGATCATGACATCGTCAACATCTTTCCTATTCAACCCATGTTATAAATCTTCATTGCTATTTCTTTATTTCATCTGCAGGTGGAGAGACAAAGGCGGCTTGAGAGAATTAAGCAGAAACAGTCGCAGCTTCAGGAGCTCATACTGCAGGTGGGGATGAACTGAGAGTTTGCTCTTGGCCTTATCATGGGGGGTCTTTGAATGTAGTGATGATTGTTCGTAATTACCTTCTCAAGGTGTCTGTAAGTGCAAGACTGTACGGCCGCTATAGGCACTATTGTGTTCGATGTTGACTGCGGTCTTAATCTGGGCTTTTTGTCAAAGTTTTCACCTTTCGTTGATCTTGTCTTGCAGCAAATAGCTTTTAAGAACCTGGTGCAGCGGAACAGACAGACGGAGCAACAGGCAAACAGATCTCCACCTCCCAACTCCATCATCCACCTCCCGTTCATTATCGTCAACACCAGCAAGAAAACGGTCATCGACTGCAGCATCTCGAATGACAAGTATGTGATTGTGCTAGCCTTCATGGTTGAGCACTATTATATTGTTCGTTAACCTTACAGTTTAATTTGAGTGTATCTATTACAATACTGGATTAGTGGGAGAACACTTGTAATAGTCAAGGTCAATTATTACTAGTGTTACGCCCCTGATAAAGGGGAGCAATAATGACAACACCTTTCAAATGTATTTATTTAATCTTTTATTTAGCAGGGACTATGCACAGTAATGAACACTTAAAACATTAAAATATGTCAAGCGTAACAGTGCCAGATTTAGCTTTGAGCTAATTTCTGTCCATGTAAACATTTATAAATAAAGTACATACTTTTAAAAGACTTAAAATTGTCAAAGCTCAAGAAATTGTGTTTTTCAAGGATGGTACAGTGGTGGTATGAATTTGGCTTTCTGTCAAACACCTTGATAGCTCTCTTGAATAACTCAAACACATAGAAAAAACTAGATTAGTAGAACACTTGTAATGGTCAAGGTAGGTTATTTCTACCGCCTAAATCGATCATTTAACAGTTACAGGTGCCTATTGCGTCAAGTAAAGTGAATTATTTGTATGTTAAGTTTTCCAGACCGTGGCAAGGGAGCCAACAGCTTGTGGTCAAATGCCAGTAAAAAGTTATTTGGAAATGGTGTTGGGCGAGAGGAGGAACGTGATAAACCTGAACAGTTTCTTTAGACGCTGACTCAACAGTTCAGTATGAAGCTGTGTGGCAGCTGACTTTACATGTAAGACCATAACTCTGGCATGTCAACTAATTAGGGCTTATTTATTGTTCAAATATGTTCGTTTTTTGATGCAACATAAAGTAGAATGCAATTAGAGTGCATCTTATTCAACCTTTACCCTCTGTCCAATCATCGTTTGCCGTTATGATTGTTTACCGTTGATGGTAAACAGGAAATGCATTCAAACTATCGTCCCATCAGTGTGGGTGGGTGCTTCTTTAAATCATCATGGTGTTATCTGCAACAAACACACACTTAAAGCACTACTCTTCAGGCCCCTTGCTGAACATTCACTGTTTGTTCTAATTAACAGGGTTCTTACGGTCATTAAAAACCTGGAAAAGTCATGGAAATTCAAAATGCTAATTCCAGCCGCCCTGGAAAAGTTATGGAAAACAATATTTTTCCCAAAGTTTTGAAAAAGTCATGGAAATGTAACTAAAGTTGCTTCAAATATAATTTATATTTGATCTAATCGCCGAAATAGTAATACTATAATGATAATAAATACTGTATAGTAATGAAACTTAAAATGGCATTTAACTGACGAGGTATTTTGCTGGTGAGAGATTTTAGTTGCTTTAGCGTGTAGAAGCTAAGTATGTTTTAGATAGGCACACCATGTTTCATATGCAGACCTTATTTTCCTGTTCCATGTTAAAATAAACCATTTTCAGTGGTACCGCTGAGAAAGAGTCATTTTTTTGGTCATGGAAAATCATTGGTGAAAAAGTGTATGAACCCTGAATTCAACTATTTGCTAATTAAACTGCAGAAAATCAGTTAATGTAGTTGTAATGCACTGCTGCAAACACAAACCCATTGTTACCTATGAAATGATTACAGTCCAATAGTCAACAAAATGTCTGTTTTTTTGCGAAAACCTCATTAAACAACAATCCATGATCAGAAGAGAAGAAAACAACTAATCTAGTTAACTGTATAATTGTGTTTAGCTGTAAAATAAACAAAAGCCACAACGCCTCGTTCATTCTTGCAGAACAATGTGAGGATAATGTTACCATTGAGGCTTCACATAGCCTTCAATAGGTTCAGGGTAACTCAGTAGTTCATAGTTTCCTCTCTGCCCACTGAAGGCTGATGCTTCCTTTAAAATCTCTTGACTTTAAGACGTCTCATTTAGGGTTGAATCCAAGTCCTCTTACATCCTCTTCTTTATGTTTCTTCGGTCTACTAAATGTATTCTTATCTCTCCTGGACTTCCTCTCTTTCATCTGCAGGTTCGAGTATTTGTTCAACTTCGACAGCATGTTTGAGATCCACGACGACATCGAGGTGCTGAAGCGGATGGGCATGGCCTGCGGTCTGGAGGTGGGGAAGTGTTCTCCGGAGGACCTGAAGGTCGCACGCAGCCTGGTGCCCAAAGCGCTGGAGCCCTACGTTATAGGTCAGTCCACTCATTAGGAGTTATGAAGTCTCAGAGACTGCTGATGCTGTGGTTCTGGTTCTTTCTTTATTTCCAGGGTTCCCGCGGGGTCTTAAAAAGTCTTGCATTTGATAATCAGAATTTAAGGCCTTAAAAAGTCTTAAATATGATCAAAAAAATAAGAAAGGTCTTAAATATGATTTAGAAGGTCTTAAAAATGATGGGATTTGAAAGGTACTTCTGTGTTGCGATCACATCTAAATGTGTTTTGGGGGAAATGTCCAGGCTGCAAAGTAACCAGTACGGTAATAGCCTTTCAGTTCCCCCCAACAATTTGTATTGAAATAAATCAACATGGAACCAGTCATCACTAACTTTGTTTCCCCCGGCCCCTTATCGGAGAACACCCAGCTAGTAACCTAGCAACCAAGCTTCAGCTAGCGGCAGTCAGAAATTGGGTATCTTCGAATCTACTTACAAATAAATATGGGGAAGTGTAAGTTCAACCGTATTTGGTTGGAAAACATCGAATTTAGTGCTTGGTTGAAACCAGTGGAGGGCAACGTGTTTGAAGCCCGCTGCACCTTTTGCAAACAATTAGCATTTGTTTTGCTAGTGCAGGGTTAGCTAGTGCAGCTACTCCCGCAACAACACCGGGGGACCTCCGTGCGACGTTTGAGTCTACGTCAACCCTAAAAGCGGAGGTGCTGTGAATGCTAAACACCAATCATACAACAGCATGAAGACAGCAGAGCTCTGACTATAGCTCTTGTCACTCTCTCTCACACACACACACACACCAGTCTAACACAGTTCTGTGTACTGTTATGTTCAGTCATCGTTCTTATGTTGAACATGAATACATTTACTTTGTAAGTAATTATGGGACGTATTTCTTCTTTCCTAGCCATTTTCCTTCATACTTTCTTGCCGTGAAATAGGTCTTAAATTCTATTCAAAGTGGTCTTAAAAAGTCTTAAATTTGAGTTGGTGAAACCTGCAGGAACCCTGATTTCAGAATCAGAATACCCGTATTGGTCCCATAGAGGGGACAGCCGAAAAGAGCCAAAGACAGCTTAATGTTACCCAAGACATTTTTAGAAAATGTAGCCTGCTTATTCAATGTTTTCATGCTCGATAAACACAGATAATATTTTACAGGTTTCCCTACCATTAGTCCGGTACACTGAAAAAGGAATACCCTGATGAAGAATAAATGCATTACATTGTTAAACCTCCAAAGCAAATCCTGCCCCCCTTGGTATATAAATAGTTTGATAATAAATAAAAGTGCAGAAATCCTACTTTACAATTCCAGGTTTTAATGGGAAGGGTTTGGGGTATATAATACAGAAAGCAGGGTATGATGGTGCCTCCTTTTTTGCAGGAAAAAGCTGCTTTGACATAACATTAGTACCTCTGCCTCAAATGTTTCTTAAATGGATTGAACATTTTCAAATGTTATGAAAACGAGTGTGAACCTGCAGTGCTTTGCAAAGAAAGTGACACCATAGTGGGTCAGGGCGATTAGTTTTGAACCGCAGTAGATGAGATTTATTTTTTCCGAATTGTTTTCATGTACCTTTCCTCCAGTATTTCATATACAAACGAAAACAAAGTCCTGTTGAACACAAAGTGAAAAAGACTGGGATGAAGTGGTCCTCTGCCTATCCATGCAATGTTTCAGACGAGTGATGCCTTAAGGATTCATTCAAGATATTTCTATTTGCTGATGTAGTTTATTTCGTTTTCCACAGAGATGGCAAAGGGTCCAATCAGTAACGTCTACATCACTGGAGGGTCCTCAGCAAATGGAGCCCGTTACCCTGCAAGCAGGTGAGAAGTCTTTCCTGTAATTGTACCCTATAAATGTGCCGGATAGCAGCTGCATTTATCACCCGTTTCATCCATTAACCATTACATTCTCTCCTGTTCAGCGACGGCTGCACTGACGGCACCATGGCCTCCAGCTCGAACGACTCTCACTACAGCGGGTCTCGCGTGGAGACTCCAGTGTCTTATATGGGGGACGATGACGACGAGGAAGAGTACGACGAAAATGACGATGAAGACTAACCCGTCTACACTTCGCCACTCCAACAAGCACAGTCCTTCAAAACCACCTTTCACCGTGGGAACTTAGTCCCCTTTTGTGTGTGCTTCTTCAACCTCCCCCCTCTCCCCCCAGTTCCCCATGCCTGTTTTTCTGTCTGGCTTTCTCAGGGGTCTAGATGAATGACATGGAAGAACAGAGGTGTGTTATTGCACCCGTCTTTTTCTGCTCCTGATCACGTGCACCTGCACCGCAGCTTTGGGGGAAGGTGTCGTCCAAGGGAACTGTAGTCTGTGGCCACGCTCTCTCAAGTCTTTGTATGTTCAATCCACTTCTCAATAAGCCATCCCACTTATAAAAAAAAACAACCTGTAAAACCTACTGCTGTTGGAGAATGTATAATGTACTTGTTTGAATAGTTATTCCTATTATTTCGCAATTGCATACGGCAGACATGATGATCAAAATGTTCCAAGATGGCCAAAGTGTCTGCTTTAACGTGCTGTTAGTGCAACACGGTGGTTTCCGAGTGGCCTGACCGTCGCCATGGCCTCCCAGGATGTGGCTCCATCACATGTGTTGATACTTTCTTGTTTTGTGTTCTGGGCAATAATTTGAAATAGTTTCTTATTCTCCGTTGTGTTGGACTGGCTTCCTTCTGTTCCTGTAGGCAGCTGCTTTTCCTGATCTTGTTTGCTAGTTTTTTTTGTTTTTTTTGTATTCTGGATTTGAGGAATTCTGCGTCACCGCCCTTGTCAACGCCTTGGTAGTGTTTACAAAATGATGGCACCAGCAAGGTAAAGACTTTTTATAACCCAGGCTCCTGATAGGTAAATAAGCTTTGTTTGTGAATTACGTATACGAATCCTACGACGATTGTAGCTTATAGTATCCTTTAGAGGCCAGTGGTAAAGATAGACCTTACAAACAATTATTGGTGTATTGAAATGTGTGGTTGCATAGATCTTTATGTATACTCCCTTCAAAGATCTCCCTTTTAAAACTTGGCAACACATGTACTGACTCTTCCAAAAACCTTTTCTGTAATCTAATATAAGTTTGCAAATTAAAATATAGATTGTTTTAATAATTTTGTATTTATAATTTATGTGGGTTTTATGCAGAAAATACGATTTAAGTGTCGTGATGGAAGGACAACTTTCATTTGTTTGCAGGTAAGCAGAAATCCAAAGTACTGGAATATAATGAGATTTATTTTAGCATGTCAATCACTGAGGCTTTTTAAAAAATGTCACAACGGTTTTCCTCCTTTCCTTAATCGGCAAAGGACCGTGTTAAAAATTACCGTTTTTAAGAGCCTCCATTGATTTGTGGCTGGTGGTTCTTTAAAAAAACAAAAAAAGCCATTATTGTAATAATGGTTTAGGATCGACTCCCAGACTTAAGTGCTGGTGAAGTGTTTGGGGAGGGGTCTGTTCTTCAGAGGAAAGTCACAGGCAACATGTTAAACACTCCGAAGAAGATAGCTGAAAGGTGAGACCCATCAATAATATGCTCCTTTGCTCACTTATATTTTGCTACTGTAGTTTTACATTTATCAGCTTTTAATTTAAATGTCTACATATTCAAACACTTGCTGACTTTAACACTGGGCTTATTTAAAAAATAATGCGTGGGCCAAGTGTTTTTGACATGGAGAGCCGATAAGGGTCAAAACGAAGCATGTGCTGCAGACACTTCATTTCAGTGCTAAAAAGCCAGACCAAAAGATAGCAAAACATGTCTGTGCATGATATTTACAATAGTTTTATTTCTCAAAATGTCTTCCACATTTCAAAGCAAAGGTTAAACATTGTTTTCATGTTAAAATGCGGGTGTGAATGTGAATTTAAAGGGTTATTCATTGCTGTCAATAATCCTGTTCAAACCAGCTGCACAAAAATCTCTCTTTCAGTGTAAGTGATGCAGTTCTTTATATTTTTTTAATCATTTTGTTAGTTCAAAAATATCCTACACACAAGCTGTGTAAACAAAGCAGTATAAAACAAAGCAGTATATGTTTCTATTATGAAAACTAATCTGCATAAATAACTGCTGAAGCCTCATATGAGCTCCAGCGGAAATTTAAAATGTATCTTTGAGAAAATAAGACTGATGACTTTTTTCACTATTCACTTGCATTGAGAATTAAGACAGGATCTCTTTGTGGCTACTACTACAGACATTCACTAACCTGGATGTCAGTATGTAATGAGATATAATTGAATATTTCCCATTTAACGTCATATTTTAATTTACTTTATAAATATAAAAAAACGTGCTTGGTAAAAAAAACACATTCAAATTAATTTTGATATTAGGATTCTGGGTATATTGCAGACAATATTGCTTGGATTGGGCAACATGAATGTCTCACTGCTAATTGTCAATAGCCAGTTGAATGACTGAGAGTCCATCTTCATATGCTGTCTATGTTCCTGCATGTGCTCACACACCGTCTGGGACATTAGGGTCATAATGGATTACCAAAAGATGATGACTCATCTGTATGTGTGTTTTAGTGAGGGTCGAGTTGAGACGCCAATCTCTCAGTCCCATTTCTCTCTCATGCTGCCTCACCGCCACCTGCGTCTTCTTATTTCCACACACTTTTAAGCAGCATTTATCCTCTGCGTCTGTTTTCTCTTTGCAATGTCTCTTCTCTTTGTTGCCTAGCAGTCTCCTGCCCTAAACATGGATATCGGAGGCCTGACCACAGTGGTAGCAAACTCTGCTTACATCAATGCTCGTGGAAGTTTTGATGGCACCAATACAGCAACATCCCGGGATAAAAAGTACCACTCCCGCCTCATGCTGCCCAACCTCCCAGTGTGTGAGGGCCTGAGGGACACCCTGGATGTGACCTTTGACTCAGTGTGTGTGGAGCAGCCCATCGGCAAGCGCCTCTTTAGGGAGTTCTTGGATAAAGATGCAAATGTAGAGTATCACGGGGCTTGCCGTTTGTGGAAAGACCTGGAGGCGTATGACATGGCTGAGGATTCTGGGAGGGCAAAGAAGGCCTCAAAGATAGTCCAGCATTACATGGAGCCCTCTGTCAAACACTTCTGCTCCTTCCTGTCAGAGGACCTCATCGCCAAGGTGAAGGAGAACCAGGAGGCAGCAGGGCGATGATCTGTTTGTAGCAGCATGGGCCACGCTGTTGGACTTCCTGCGAGAGACCCCCTACTCCTCCTTCCTGGAGAGCCTGTTTCTGAAGAGGTACCTGCAGTGGAAGTGGCTGGAGATGCAGCCCATGGACGCAGACTGGTTCCTGGACTTCCGTGTGCTGGGGAAAGGTGGGTTTGGGGAGGTGTCGGCCTGTCAGATGAAAGCGACGGGGAAACTGTACGCCTGTAAGAAACTCAACAAGAAGAGGCTGAAGAAGAGGAAAGGCTTTGAGGTGAGAGAACTATTGTCACTCCTGATAATATGCTCCTTTATTCACAATATTCATTAGCCTTTAACTTTAAAAAAAAAAAAAAAATGGTTTTGAAATGGGGAATGCATTAACAATGATCAACTGTTCCAAAACATGTTTGACATAGAGGTTAATTTAAGTTTAAAATATACTCTTTAAATGCTACAAGTTAGGGGTTGTATTTTAGTTTCTGATATGATCGGACCTATATTATCTTCTCTGAATATCAGTTTATATCCAGCCCAGGTTTACATAGTGTGCCATGATATTACTAAAATAATTGGGCTGAATGTATCTAAGTAAATGTACCCAACCATTGTAATTAGAAGTACACATTTGATGTACTTTAATTTTACTTAAGTATTTTCTTTTCATGACAATTTATACTTTTACTCCACTACATGTAAAAGCTGTGAATAATTTGTACAAGTTACCCCACAAACGTTTACGTTTTTTGCACACAAAACATTTAAAGAGATTATAAAATATGAGGGTTCGTTAACAATGAATCAATTAACAATGCATCGTCTATAAATACAGCTGAAATTATTAGCTATTAATTAATTAACCAAACTATTTTGATTATTTTAAGTCACTTTTTATGTGAAACATTTTTTCTGGCTACTCACACGAAAGGATTTGTTTTGCACCGAGTACTTACATTTTTTATAATTTTACTACATTTAATTGACTTTGTTTACATACTGCATTTTCAATGAAGGACTTTAACTTATTTATTAGTGTTTTGTTAAGATGTGATTTCTTCTGACAGCACTGCAGTAACGTCCCATATCCTCGCATGAGATTTCAGGGAAATGAAAAGCCCTTTGAAATACTTGCATGCAGTGATTTGATTAAACGAGGCATTTTGCTGGCTTCATGTTGGAAGTGTGGGACTGCCACCGCTAATCATCTTTATCCCTGCCGCTGTCTCGTTTAGCCCGCAGTATTAAACTCTGGGACAGGGATAGAGTGATTACTGGGGGCTTTACTGGAAAGCTCTTCAGAATGGAACTGCTTGGCACAGTTACATCTTGCCCTTGGCTTGTCTGAGGACATGTTTTGAAATGCACTTTAACCTCTGTTTCAAATGGCATGTATATCAGCATACTGGCCTATGGACGAGAAGTCTCTGTAGAGAGTCTGTAACAAGTGTTTCCTCTCTTGAAAAAATGTCTTTTGTACCACTGTTGGTCTTTCCAAATGTCCTCCTGTAGGGGGCGATGGTGGAGAAGAGGATTCTTGAGAAGGTTTACAGTCGCTTCATTGTGTCATTGGCGTACGCCTTCCAGACAAAGGAGGAAATTTGTCTGGTGATGACCATCATGAACGGAGGAGACCTCAAGTAATGTCACATTCCTAAAAATCCCATGTTTTAAATCACAAACATCCCAAAAACGGAGCATAAGTTCCTCGTCCCTGCTATGCTGCTGTGGCGTTTACAGTCTTTTTAATCTGACAAACAGAACATGTGTTTCTACAATATCTTTTAAACATCTCTAGAGCCAACAGAAGGTGTGCAGTCGTCCAAAGGTCTGACATCAGAGAGATTTTGTAATGTGAAGTCAGCTGTGACACCAGATGGGAACACACACAGTATCAGTTACCCCAATGTGCCACACGTTATTTCTAAATAATGGTTCCTACAGTGTGTGAGGGGTTACATGTGATAACATGCACCTTGATGGCCTCAAACTGTTGTTTATCTGTTGACAGGCACACGGACGCAGCTGCATGTGTGTCCGTTTCATAAGGGACAGCTTTATGCAAATATTTAGTTGTTTTTTTCAACAGACATTGGACTAGAAATCACAAAAATAACATGAAGTGGTTCCCTAAAATGCACCCAACAGTCAAAAGAAGAAGAAGGGAAGACTGTAATTTGCAAAACAATAGCAGAATAAGAAGGATTCTATTATGCAAAATATATATGTGTATAAAAAAACCGAATTGAGCTTAAGCTGTATATATTTAATCCTGTAAATGTATGCCTTTTTATGGCCTTCATGCTTTAGCCAAAGCTCACCTGTTCTCCGTTCCCTGAAGGTACCACATCTACCTGGTGGATGAGAACAACCCGGGCTTCGATGAGCCCAGAGCCTGTTTCTACATCGCTCAGATCATCCAGGGCTTGGAGCACCTCCACCAGAAGAGAATCATCTACAGAGATCTCAAACCAGAAAATGTGCTGCTGGATAATGATGGTAATGCATTTCTAGTTGAACAGTAGAAGATACAGCATGGTCCCTGTGTTAATGATAGCAAATTACGATTAATTATTTATGTTCCCAAAAAGGGAATGTGCGTATATCTGACCTGGGTCTTGCTGTGGAGCTGCAAGAAGGCAAAACACAGACCAAAGGATACGCTGGGACTCCAGGTGGGTCTCCTCTGTTTTACACTATTTAGAGGTTTACATTTAATGTGTACTTAATTATAATGTGTTTATCCATTGCTTGGCTTACGTTCTTACAGGGTACATGGCTCCCGAGATGCTGAAAGGAGAGAAGTATGACACCTCAGTCGACTACTTCACTCTGGGAGTCACGCTGTATGAGTTCATTGCAGCTAAGAACCCATTCAGAAACAGAGGGGAGAAGGTCAGTCACCTTTCATCAAACTACAACTTGTGCACAACATGAATTACTTGTGAAATGAATGAGAGGAGGGACACTTTTGCCTGTTTTAGGTTGAACGTGAGGAGATGAAAGAGCGGATGCTGACCCGGGAGGTGACCTATGAGGAAAACTTCAGTGAGAACGCTCGCTCGCTCTGTGACGGGCTGCTGGCCAGAGACGTTGAGAAGAGGATGGGCTTCAAGAACGAATGCTGCGATGAGATCAGAGCGCACGCTTTCTTCAGTGACATCAACTGGAGGAAACTGAACGCAGGTGCAGAGTTGGGAGAAGTACTCAGATCTTGTACTTGAGTGAAAGTAGAATTACCAGAGTGTAAGAATACTCTGTGACAAGTAAAAGTCCTGCATGTAAAATGTTATTCAAGTATACAAAAGTATTCAAATCAAAATATACTATATAAGTACTGAAGTAAAAGTACTCATTATGCAAGATGGTCCATTTCAGAATAATATATATTATGATATGTTTTGATTATAATTATTGATGCATTAAAGTGTTATCAAAGCTGGAAAGGTGCAGCTAGTTTTAAGGACTTTGAATACTGCAAGTATACATTAAAGTGGACCTATCATGCTATATTTTAATAATATAGTGTAGGACCATACCTATATAAGGCATATTTATATATTTCAAAATACCAAACAGATCATGCATTTCAGCCATGCCTCATTTCGCTCAATTTGAAAAATGTTAGCTCTGTTTTTGCAAGGGCTGATTCAGTGAGAACAGCACCATCTACTGGCCTGGCATATGTACTACAGCGTCTCCAGCGCTTTCGAACGGCAATGGCCGTGGCTGTCTCCTCCTGATTGGTGGAGTTGGCCCAATAGCCGTTGTGCCACCGTCCTGACGTCAGGACAGTGTTCAAATCTGGATCAGTTTTTATCAGATCCGTTGCAGCCCCTTTTTTAGAGATTTGGGTATGGAGGAAAATAGAGAGGGTTGTGTTTTCTGACACTTGGTGAGTTCCCTGGAACACCGGGGACACATATTCATATATAAAAGACGTACACAAGTGCATTTTGCATGATAGGTCCCCTTTAAGTCTTTACGTTTTGATTATATTTCACATCTTTAATCCAAATCTGCTAGGTACAAAATAAATGTAGTGGAGTCAAAGTACACAATTTACCTCTGAATTGTACTGGAGTAAATGTACAAAGTAGCATAAAATGGAAATACTAAGTAAAGTACAAGTATCTCAAAATTGTACTCAAGTACAGTACTTGAGTAAATGTACTAAGTTACTTCCCACCTCTGCGCAGGTACTATCTGTTTCCTATACCTTCACGTGGCATATTTTTCAGAGTTGTGTATAACTTCTACAGTTTGATACAAACATTTGCATGAATGAACTCTACTCTAGATTCAAAGCTTAAAGGGCCCATGTCATGGCCATTTCCACTGATCATAATTCTATTGTTGAGGTATACTAAAATAGATTTATACTGTGCATTTTTCCAAACTCACATTGGTTTCTCATACAGCATCTCTGTAAACTACGTGTATTCACTGAATTTCACTCTCTGCCTTTAACGGCTCGTTGTAGCTCCCAAAGCTCCAGCCCCCACCCTCCCTGTGAGCACAGTGTGCTCTGATTGGTCGGGACGTTGTGAATCGCGCTGAGCTCCGTGGAGGTGTTGTTTCCTTGTTAGCGATACACAGCCAAACACAGCCAAACTCATCCTGAGCACACACAAAGTCACAGCCGAAGTAAAAACAATAAGTGTGGCTTGATATTGAGTAAGAAAAAGGTTGATAAACGCTGTGAGAATGGGTCTGCAGAGAGAATTTCGCCGCCATCCCAACTGTCTGTTATCAGCCTGCAGCCAGGGAGGAGAAATCAGCTGAGCTGCCTGCTCCCTGCACACAGATGTGTGTGTGAGGAAGTCTGTGGATTGGTCAATTTGGACCAATCAGCGGGGGCTTAACGTAACGGCTCCGCGGATTGGTCCATTTCGTTCCGGGTACGGCTTGACATCATGCCGTACCCGGAAGAATCAAATGGACAATGACGTATCTCCAACGAGGCGTTTTGGGGAGGTATTTTCTGTGTTAGAGTTTTACTCGCTACAGGGTGTACTTTGAGGGTTTGTGACTCTGCAGACCGTTTACATGCATAAAAACCTTCGTAACACACAAGGGGACGGGTAATAACCGGAAAAGCATGACATGGGCCCTTTAAGATTTTAAGCTTAAATCCCCCTAAAGTTAGATTTTTAATTTCTCTCCAGGAATTCTGCATCCACCTTTCGTCCCGGACTCTAAAGTGGTGTACGCTAAAAGTCTGGACGACGTTGGAGCTTTCTCCTCGGTGAAGGGAGTGACCTTGGATGATCCTGATAAAAGCTTTTTCGATGAGTTTTCCTCAGGCAACATCCCCATCCCCTGGCAAGAGGAGATGATCGAAACAGGCATCTACGGAGAGCTCAATATTTGGGGTCCTAACGGCAGCATCCCCAAAGACCGCAGGGAGTCTGTAATGGAGCAGCAAAAGTCATCAACCTGCTGCGTTTCGTAGAGTCATGGAAACACCTTGAAAATACTAATAATAATAATAGACTTATGCGTCATGAAGACTCAGGAAAGACACATCTCTTTTGGACTCACTAATCTCAGTTCAAACTGTTTGTGACTCTTTGATTAAATGTTATTACTTTAAGTAATAATGTTAAAGGTTTTATCCCCAAACTAAGTAGCACAATGGTGACTTAGTCGTATACCCCCCTGATGAAAGCCCTGGGGTTTACAGCATTGCAAACCAGGTGTGTTTGGCGACATTTCCTGGAAAAATCCATCTTATTGCGATAGGTGCCACCAAAGAGAAGAACACTGAGATCTTCCAGATTACCCCTTAAAATGTAGATTTAGACGTTTCAAAAAGAAAGTGCTGACATGATTTCCTCTTTGTCTTCTTTGCCGTTCTCTCAGTCTTTACTATTTGTGTGTGCATGTGTTAAATGAATGTAATACTTTTAGGTTTAAAATGCATTTAAAGTATAGACTTATACTTTGAATAGGGTTAGTCAAGTGGTACATTCGAGTGAGAGTGACATGTTGAACATGTACAAATGTTTATTTACTTCTCTTGAATATGTGCTTCTATAGAGTGTTGGTTGTTCTTATTGAGTCTACTGTCTTTTAGTTTGAATATAAACAGCTACTACTGTTGCTGAAATACTAAAAGCTACTACACCAGAAATGTACATTTTTGAAAAGAAATTGTTATAGATTTATTTATTTATTTGTTTATTTCATAGATCATAATTTACTCTTTGCACAAAGAAAAGAAACAAGAAGAGCAGAGCACCTTTCATATGAGTAAATATAGTCAAGTTGTTATGAAATACACCTAAATATAGAGACACGTTTACAGCAAATGTTTTTATTTTTGTTAATTAGATTAAAATCAGAGATATGAACTGTATAGAAAAGTGCTGGCAAATAAAATAACTTATTGTAATGGAAATGTGAGCTTAATTTCTGTTATTTCCCTTACAGCAGCTACAGCTCTGTCCAGTGATGTTGTGAACTAAACACAGATCAACACAGAGGATATGGAATTGATTGTATCCTCCAAATTATGACCTCTAACATCTCAGGATCCTCCACCTCCCGCAGCTCCTCGTCACTCCTTGGCTGTGGCTTTGTAAATCCTCACCTCCTGCTGTGGCAGCTCGGCGAGCAGCGTGGTGTCGAAGCTGCTCTCGAAACTCTCCGTGAACTTTAAATCTGACTGGAACCGGATCTTGTTGGCCCAAAGCAGCGTCGTGCGACTCCCCGGTCGGCAGAAGTGCTGCATGGTCTCCAGCAGTTCATGGATGGATCCGTGGGGGTAGACCACGTCCGCAGCGAGCACGTAGTCGTAGTGGAAGGCCGGGTAGGGGAAGTCTCTCTGCAGGTGCTGAGCCCAGGTGAGGGCGGACACCTGAGGGGTGTAGCGGCCGCGACCCCTCGTGTTCCTCAGGAGGTTAAAGCTCAGATTAGATAAGATGTCAGGCAGGTCCGTAGCTGTCACCCAAGCACCTGGAAAAGAGTAAAGAACACCAAGGCAGCTGGAGTACAGATAGTAAGAAGCATACACTGACTTTTTCTTTGTTGACTGATCCATTTTTAGCTCTAGTGATGCTGTGCCACTATTGGATGGATGGCCATGAAAGTTTGGTCAGACTACTTTGTTCTATTAAGATCTAACGTTGATCCTCTGTTTTTTCTTGTAGTGCCATATTTAGGTTGACTTTTCTCTGCATTGCCAATAGTTCACACATTCATGTCAAGTTCAATTTGCATGAACATTTGATTAGTTTTCACAGATTGAATGCTGAATTGCCGCTATCGTATGATGTATTACAGATTTGCATTGCTGTCTTTCAGAAGAGTATACTTCTTAACGCCCAAGAAAGGTTTGTTTTTATAGTTTGAAAAAAACGTACTTGCAATCCACTTTGACATTATCTCCAACAATCAAACAATGTCTCAATATCTACAGAATACCATAATCACTTTCTTTTCGGCGAAATATTTTTAAAATGCAAGAATGTTGGTGTGGGTGGATATGCACGGTCCTCAGAGACAATGCATCCCTATGTGTTAGTGACCTCCTGATGTTTCTGTGACTTCCACCAATAGGTCAACATTTAAATTTGGCACAAAAGATGAACAGACGCCATTAAGATATTCCTTGCAATAAATCCTTCAAGCTTGCCATCTAGCACCACAATCAAATGGTACTGGGATTTTTTTTAAGTAGGTGCTAGGAACATTGAGTGTCAAGACCAGTGAACGTTTTTGCCAAATGGACTTTTATAGACTTACCGAGCAGACTGGCCACTATTGAGAGCAAGCCAGTCCCAGCTCCAATCTCCAGAACTGCTTTGTCCATCAGGTTCAATTGCTGCTGGTTATTCTCCAAGAACTGGCTCAACGCTATCGCCTACAAAGTAAATCACTCATGACTACATTTGCAGCCAAAGAGTAGGTCAGAGTATGTGTGCATTACACACAGTAGCAGGACGTACCCCGGGCCAGATCAGAGCACCAAACGTATCCATAGACTCGCGGATGCTGATGTCATGACCTGCGATATAAAAAGACTCATTCCCCAGCGCGTAGTAAACACTCGGCTCCCAGATGTTCCTTCTGTCCAGAGCCTCTCCTGCCATCACGTTCTGGTCTGTTAATGCTGCAAAGGAGAGTGTTACATGAAGGTTATAATTCTGCAGACCTTATTCCAAATCTGCTTTTCTGCAATACAGAAACTAGACTAGGGATGGCGGTGCAGAATTCAGAAAAAAACATAGTATAGAGTGAGTCTTCAATCTAAATGTACCCTCATTTGCGACCCCCTGTTCCTCTGGTAGTTTCCCATCCTGTTTGTCATCCACCTCCTTTTCCATTACTTGATGCTTCTCTTGGACATGTTGGCTGACTTCTGACAATGTCTCCATAATATAATCACTGAAGCCTAACGTTAAAGGAAAATAAGTTTAATCAAATGTTGTTGTGACATGAGCTTTCATTAGGAGCTTATGACTACGACACAATTTACATTTAGTAATCACTCTGTATTGCCGAAGTCTTAACGGATTGTAACAAAACCTAAAAACGGAGTCCTTGGTCCTATCTAGGTTGCCTAAAACAGCTTTAAGACTGATTTATAGAATCTGGGCTGGTTTTTCCGGGAAAATTCACAACATGCTTATGCACGTTCCCCAATGTCTAGCCTGTCTTTAGCTTCCCTACAACCCCACCAGTCAATATCTAACGTAGCAGAGTAGTTTCTTGACTGGATAACTTTAGCTAACTCATCAAGATTTCCAGGGTTGATCTGACTAGCTTGCTGTTTGCAAATACATTTACAGCGGATGTTATGAAGCAACCAACGCCAGATCCATGCTGCCACAGCTCGCTGGCTACCGTTAGCTTTCTTGCTTGCTCATGTTATCGCATAGTCACGAAATTAATTTATTGATTTGTTTTCACCAACACGAATTCCCCACGATTTTCAAAGCAATGTAAATAATAACAAATTAGAAGGACAAAGATATTTAAAAAAAAATACAGATTTCAGTATTCTGACACAGAACAAATTTTAGAAGCAATGTATTTAAATTGGTAGTATGTTTCGTGCCTGCACCAAATAATAACAAATTAGAAGGAAACAAAGATTTTTTTAAAATACAGATTTCAGTATTCTGAGGCTCTGAGCCCCATTTCTTTTCCTCACTGACGGCAATAAAACTCAGATTACTATTTTAAATAAAAGGGTTTGGGTTAGGCTTAGGGTAAGATATTGAGTAAGAACATGTTTTTATGAACCACACAGCTTCCGGTCTTCCAAGACCCGACCGGACAAAAAGACGTGATGCAGGCACGAAACATACTACCAATAGAAATACATTGCTTTTAAAATCGTTCTGTGTGACACGAAAAAAATGCGGAAATCGTGTTAAATTAAATTAATTTCGTGACTATAACACGAAATGCCGTGAGACTGGGTTGGTTATCTTTAGCAAAATACTATCTGAGTGGAAATGTAAGTTGGCCAGCTTGCCAAATAACTTCACTAGCTAAAAATATCCATCATACTAATGATGTGTTTTGACAAATGGTGGTCATTTTACCCAACATTAAATGTTGTAACTGTAAATGCTTAATAGTACCAATAATCCAAATAAAACAAACGTAAATAGCCTACATTTGAACAAACTTGGTTAGCACCTTTTATACAAGACATGCAGCTCAAAGTGCTTAACATTTAAAACTGAAAAAATGTGAGATGTACTCTAGACACGAGCTGAGGTAGACTATCCTCCAGATTGGTGTTGTGTCTCTATCAGACCATGAGTATGTGTTGAAATAATCATTATTGAAATTGCATTCACAGTTTGATATTCAGTTAGGCGTATAAGCTGTGTTGACAATATGCATATCTTTACTTTTTATTATCCGGATCATCACAAACCATCACAAACAAAAAATAGATTTTGTGTACTAGTCCCTTTGGCTGTCATTGGACTCCAGTGTGGAGCCCAAAAACACAGCTGGTTAAACCCCCTAGGTCAACAGCATAACATTTCTCTCTACCTCTCCATGCACATATGCACATTTCTATGCAAATATGAAGGACACAGTTTGATGTAATTTGAATCTAACCACTTTCATAAGAAGTCTATTAGAGTTATTTACGAAGGTCTACTTATTCACAGAAACATTAAGAACAAACACTTTAAATATGTTGCTGAAACATACCTGTACGAAGCAGTCACTGTTTCTCTTGTGTGTCTGAATGTTTCTCTGCTGTGTTCTTGTGTTTATAGAAGCATCATCTGTGACACACCCCTGAGCGAGGCTGCAGCATTGGGCCGACAGAGGCAGAACAACTGATTTATAATCTCCGACAGATATGAGCAACCCTGACCCCTCCCAGCTGTGTGGATATTCTATATATAACTCAAACAAAATCAACAACATTGTGGCTTTATAATCAGGTTTGACATTTGTTATTTTTTATGAAGAGAAATCCTAACATCTGCGATCATTGTTCCCTCCTCTCATCCTTAATGAACAAGACACTGACTTTCAGCAGGGATTTCAGGTAGGACTGTAATGCCAACACTTGTTCACACTGTGCACGGTGCCAACATATTTACATGTTTATCCTTGGAGGGAGATCTTTATGAGGTTTGTTATGGTATGTGAGATGGATGTGTGCCACCTGGAAGGCTCCATGGAGAAAAGTGTTGATTTCTAAAGTAATTAACAGGAGCGTTGACAACTGTTTTCACAAGCCTGACCTGAAACTGACACTTTTCCCTTTGAATTCCTTCATCAAGCTTTTTTCATTCCTCTCTTCTACAGACGGCATCTCTAAACCTGCATGCTTTTCCTTTCTCTCTACATCCTACCTGCTAAACCACTTGGACTTCAGTTTGTTAGTAATTTAACCTTAGGATAGGATACGACATTAAACCTTTGAATCTGAATTTTATTTAATGTAACATTTTAACCCTCTTTTAGACTGCAGGATCCTCCTTAAAACATCACAAAATCAACGACAACAATTACGAATATTTCAGTACATTTTTCCAGGGAATTTATAACTTTATTAAATGCCGATGGTGGAGAGATGCATCGACAGTCTTCAACTTTGAACCTGATTGCTGCAAAATTCCGAAATCCTGATTCTTAAACCGAACACACACAAATACATAAGCCTAACATAGATTACCCTCCCATGCTCTCCCAAAAATGACCATACCTTCAACCTGTTCTGACCCCCCCTCCTCTTAATCAATCGCATAAACATTGTTGCATAGTCCACAAAAACAACATATGCCATCAACTGCATCAGTAAATATGAACAGTAGTCACAGATTTAATCACCAGAAGAGATGCAGACAACTCAAATATAATGTCATCTACGACTTTTATTATTATATATGTCAAAAACAGTTTTAGAAAACACCTGTTATAGGACTATTTTGCTTTTAAATAAAAACATTTGATGCCCTCAACATTGTGTCAAATGTCACAAGGTAATGAATATCAATGCTTTTAAAAAATAAGAAAATTCCAATATTATGATGACACACTGAAAACCCCCTTTCATTGCTGATATTTATCTGCACTATAAAAAGACGTGGTGTGAATATTGTTTACAGATTGCAATAACACGCACGCACGCACACACACACACCATATTCACCAGCAGACAACTGGTTGTGGAGCCAGAAAATGGTACTGACAGATGGCAAGCAGCCATGGTCTTAAAGGATTTCCAGAGCATCAGGATCTCCAAACCAGCAATCCAACGCTCTCCATTTCATTCATCAATCATTGTTGATGAATGATATATTGAACAGATGTTGTTGTTTTGCCAGACTCCCGCCCGTTTGATTAATTTCTTATTAATCGCCTGATAATGACCGACCAGATCTGGGAAGGTACCAAGTCTTAAAATATGATATTGTTATGCATCCATGCAATGTGCAGCAAAGCCAGTTTCAGAGTGCAGAAACATATTTCGACAGTGATCTCTTAAATCCAGCAAAAGTCACTTTACCAGGTATTGGAACAATGGAGAATGTGTGCACGGATAGAAGACCAACAATGAGTCTATGGTGAGTAATTGGCAGAGGTGGGAGTAAGTCCTACATGTGCAAGTTATGAGCAAGTCTCAAGTCTTGACCTACAAGTATCAAGCAAGTTCCAAGTCACTGTGGTGAGAGTCAGCAAGTCAAGTCAAGTCATTGCTCAGGTCAAGTCAAGTCAAGTCAAGTCATACGAAATTCTGATGAATAAGCCCAGTTTCCGCATTTAAATCAGTTAAAAGACAGTGGTTATGAAAATGGATTCAACCCACACTATGATCTTCATTACATACACAGTTAATCATTTGAAATCTAATTTAGACCGATGACAATCATATTAGATCAATATTAACCCTAGAACTGCAGACAATATAGCTAGGACTCAGTCAAAAAGTCTGTTCAAAAAGGCAGAATTCCAGGTAAGAAAATCATATATGGCATTTGCCATTACACATATTTAATTTAAATGTCTGTTAACACTAGAACCGCCAACAGCGTCAGCACCTACATAGATATCATTTTCAAATCATTTCATTTCTTTCTCTTCATAATTTCCTTATAAACTAAAAGTAGGACGATTTAAAACTCAGTTAATTGGGTTAATTTAGAAATTGCTTCAGTTTATCATCATAACAGATCAAAAAGTTCAGATTCATTTTTACAATAAATCAAGGAATGATGCACTTCTACAAACAAAAACAACATAATTAAAACATTTAAACAAACTACTAAAAGTAGATGAACTACATTATTCAAAAGTTTACAGTAACTTCTGATAATAACACAGGGGAAATAAACGAGGCATCTCTTTTCCTCTCTCTCTCTCTCTCTCTCTCTCTCCCTCTCCTGACAGCCCGTCAGTATCGGGGTTAGTCAAAATGAATCCCTTGGCGGTTCTAGTGTTCATTTACCGTTTTGTCTTCTCTTTGCTTAATCGATTTGAAACCAAGTCTAACGTAGCTTAAACTTAACGTTAGCTTTCTAGCTAACACAACACATTCACGCACCTCTGTGGGTTTTTTTGTAGTGACGAATGAAGTTGGATGTTGTGGTGGTCTTGTCACTGATCGTTATGCTGCAGACCCTGCATACCGCTGTTCTCTTCTTATTAGCGTCATCGACAACATAATCCTTGAATCCAAACTTCACTATTTTTGGAGTAACGCTAGCCGCTGCCATGTTAACTGACGCTCCTGCCGTCTAGTGGGTTGCCAGGTTTGCGCGCACGGCGCTATAATCACCCAATCACGTTTTTCGAAAAAACTAAACGTAATATCTCACTACAAAAACAAACGCAAATATTTAATTTTAAACAGACAAGTCCTTTCAAGTCATCTGTCTCAAGCTTAAGTCAAGTCTCAAGTCATGAATACCAAGTCAAAGTCAAGTCAAGTCTTTTATCAATGTTAGTCAAGCAAGTCTCAAGTCAAAAAATATGGGACTCGAGTCTGACTCGAGTCAAGTCATGTGACTCGAGTCCCCACCTCTGGTAATTGGTAATGCATAAACTAACATTTATCATATAGTTAGTTTATTGTTTTGTAAAATGTTAAGGGCTCATGTTCAGGTTCATATTTGTATTTTTTTCCTCTACTGTGATGTGTCTCCATACTTTAATGTTCAAAAAGCTCTTTATTTTTCTCATACTGCCTGTGCTGCAGCACCTCTTTTCACCCTCTGTCTGAAACCAGAGCCCAGTCTGCTCTGATTGGTTAGCTGGAGATGTCCCGCCACTTAGCCTATCCTTACAGTGTGTTAGCCAATTGAAGCGCAAGTGTAACTTATTGATGTCACTATGTTACTGAAGTAAAGAAAGGAGTCCAGTTTCAAGCAGGGTGTGTCTCACGTGTCAAATGTAAACCTTTTTCTCAAACCAAAGAATTAGGATTGTTAATTTGTTGTTTGTTTATATCGGGTGAATGAATCTACAGTATATGTGGAGCAGCATGCAATTAAAATAGAAGGATAAAGAGCGGCCAGTCATCACCTCGCAGTGGTTAATCCTCACCTCCACGTCCAAAGGTCAGAAACAATTCGTGCAGGCCAGTGGAAAATGAGTCACAGTCACACACAGAGCAACATGTGAGTCCCAGCTGGATTACAGTAGCACTGGGATGTGTGAATACATCAGCTAATAGGCGCTAAGGCTGCTGTATTTTAAATTGGGAAGGTGATGAATGGTACTTAATGAGAGTAGCCCCATTAACAGAAGAACAGAAACATGTCAACACAGCAATGTTGCAGACAGAAGACATGTGATTTTAAATCTTGGTATGAACAGCTTCCATTGCCATGCCATGACAGATATTTGGCACAGGAACAGATTGCTTTTGTGACTTACTTATCACCCTGTTCTGGAAAAAATAAGCCAGAATTCCTTGAGTTCCTGTGTTATGTGAGACGGGCCGGCTGTATTTGGGTCCTAGAGGGACTGGAGGTTTAGATACAACCAAAGGACTGATGGTTATGTCAATGTTTCCTGGTAAACACTCCACACCTTAACTTCCAGTTTCCAGAATATTCATCACGTACACCTAGATCAGGGGCGTCCAAACTACGGCCCGGGGACCAAATGTGGCCCGCAGACTATTTTTAATAGGCCCTCAGCAAATTCAAAACGTATAAGGTTCAAGGTTCAAGGTTCTTTATTGTCAAACTAACATAGCTACAGAGTAATTATGTCGTTGAAATAATAATAATAAGTATAATGACTTAAGTATAAAAAACTTCTACTTGTCTTATATTGTACTGCTTAAATATATATGTTCAAATATTTTACACAGTATTCATGTGTTAATAAGCCCAAATTTCAAATAAATTCAGTCAATTCATGTTGAAAACATGTTCTAACAAATCTAAGTTGATAATAAAAAAGCCCAATAACAAATTCACATAACAACCTCGAAATATACCCTTCATATTTCCTTTTATTATAAGCAATCTGAAGCTTCTGTTTTAAGGAATGAGCTGCTAACAAAATAAATAAAAGCTCTGGAGAGCTGTGATGTAGGCTGTTTTTTTCTTACAGCATTTTCAAGTATCAAGAATAATTTACCTATATTGGATTGATTTTTCCAACTTATAACTTAACTTATGAGGCGATATACCTCAGTGAGTGGCCCAGCCCTTGGTATATTGTTGTGTATGTGGCCCTCGGTGAAAAAAGTTTGGACACCCCTGACCTAGATACATCTAAAGCTAAACAACCCTGCAACAATCCTTCCATTGAAGCTGCAGTTTGTGGTGTTGTTGGATTGTATTGCATTATCCAGAAAGGTATTTCTTGTATGTCCAACCCACTATAAGAAAAGAGTTAATAACAAAACAAAACAGATGCAGGAAAGGCTCCAACTAACAATTATTTTCATGTTTCTTAATCTCTCAATTCATTTATTGATAAAAAAAATTGGTTGTTTGCTCTGTACAATTTCAAAAAATGGTGATCAATGTTCCAATAAGGTGTCCTCAGATACAGTAGCTCCAACTCAACTATATTAAGCTCACTGTCATAGAGAAGTAAAGAAGATCATATTCATATTTACAAGCTGGAATGAGAAAAATATTGACTTAAAAATGTTAACTTACAACAATAGAATTGACTAAACATCTAAAAATGTAAGCAATTTATCTAATAGTTGACAACTCGATTTATTTAGCAGCTTTAATTGCAGGGCTCCTCTATTATTTAGACTGTATAAGTTATAGATGAGTTGTACACTAACTGGCAATTGAGTGTAGAGCTTTAATCTACTAGAATCACATTTTCTTTTTTAATGTGAAAAAGTATGGAAATAAATATTAAACTCTATTTTGAACGGGTGTGTTCAATCAGCACTTTCTATTTGTGACACACAAACATTGTACTTAACATATATATATATGATAAGTGAAATTGAATGTAAATGTAAATAAGTACGTCTAATTATCTTGGTAGCCTACCTAGTGGAGACACATTTAAATACCCTTAAATGATACATAATTCAACAAAAAAATAACACATTATGGTGTTTTATTTACAGGATATAGCTTGTTATCAAAAAACAAATATTGAATATAATATACAACATGCTCACAAGTCCTGATTTTCCAGTTTTATTCAATAATTGATATCATGGTTCTTTCATTCAGTCCATTGTATTCCCAAGATATGATTTTAAACTCAAGGAAAAGGTAGCAAACTCTTCATCATATCAGCCCAAGGACTAGATAAGATATGAGGTGTGTCTGTATATCCATTAATAGGAGCAGATGAAAGCCTGAGGTTCCCAGCAGGTGAAGTCATTGAACTTTCCATTTCCTGCAAAACAAATAATCAGCAGATCATAAACACAGTGGTTAATATTCAAACGTGGTGCAACATCAAAGTAAACAAGTAAATTATCTATGTCAATTTAGTTCAGGTTTAAACCAGTCCTACCCTGTGGCAGCAATTCCACGCAGTCCTCCAAATCTGACGTGTTGTTGGGCTCCCCTGACAGCCAATCAGCAAAGCCCCAGTGAGAGCCGTCCAACCAGATGAAGCGACCGGTCTGATAACGGGACATTAATGAGGGGAAATGAGATTGGGAAGAGTCATTTATTTAATTAATTCAACAGATACAAACACGGTAATGACATTATGTAATAGGTGAAGGTGATTATTAACAGATTTATGCCCCTTTAAGATAAGTGAGTTGAATGCACGTTTAAGGGTCTTGAACACATTGTCCTCAGTGAATATAATGTTAAAAGTCTGTTTCTTGTTTTATATATCTGTCCTTGTTGATGTTGCTGCTTTGATGCAAGAAAAATGTCAGACTTCTGTCTGAAATTAAAGTTTTATCCTATCTTATCGTATGGTAGACATGTATTAATTAAAGGGGACCTATCATGCAAAATGCACTTTTGTACGTCTTTTAGACATGAATATGTGTCCCCGGTGTTCCAGGGAACTCACCAAGTGTCAGAAAACACAACCCTCTCTATTTTCCTCCATACCCAAATCTCTAAAAAAGGGGCTGCAACGGATCTGATAAAAACTGATCCAGATTTGAACACTGTCCTGACGTCAGGACAGTGGCGCTACGGCTATTGGGCCAACTCCACCAATCAGGAGGAGACAGCCACGGCCATTGCTGTTCGAAAGCGCTGGAGACGCTGTAGCACATATGCCAGGCCTGTAGGTGGTGCTGTTCTCACAGAATCTGCCCTTGCAAAAACAGAGCTAAACAATTTCAAATTGAGCGAAATGAGGCATGGCTAAAATGCATGATCTGTTTGGTATTTTGAAAAAAAAAAAGTATAAATATGCCTTATATAGGTATGGTCCTATACTATATTATTCAAATATAGCATGATAGGTCCACTTTAAATGATGTTGTCACAGCAGCACACAGACAACAATAGTATAGGTAAAGAGGGAAGTCAAATCATAAATAATGAGAGGTATATTAAGGCTTATATAAGAATAGAATAAGACAATTTATAAAACATGGTGAATAATCGAGTGAAAAATTACTTATTTTTAAGCTGCTCCCATGTGAGAAACAGCCCTCTTCTACACTTCAAGTATTAAATAAAAGGGTCTTATAGAAGTCAGGTAAGTGACTTTCTTTGGAAAAGTGTAAATGTATGATTGATGATGTAGTCTGCAATGATATTGTTATTTTAGCTTTCCTCGTTTTTTTTGCTTAATGTTTTAAATGTACATTCCTTGAGACTACAGGAAGTTTTAATTAATATTTCATTGTGAATTTTTTGCACTTTGGTTTACTTTCTTCTTTGCCTTTATCTTGGGACCACGTTAGAAAAAGTGTTTTCACTTTAAAATATTATTTAAAGTTTTGTTTATCGGATTGATGATACTGTATGATCAAATAATGGCACTTTCTGATTGACTGCACTAATATAGAGATGCTATTTAAATATGATACAGACTATGTCGTGCAAAAAAAAACATAAAACATGATTTATAATCTGATAAATGACGATGGTATTGGATATGAGATACAGTATAAGGTGGCTGAACATACACACCTCCAAATATCTCAGCCCTCCGACCCAGGTGCGAGTCAGACCTCCGTTCTGCCGGATCAGGTTCATCACCTCTCTGTGGACGTGAGGGCTGGGGATGGAGGCCAGGTGACCTCCAGAGAAATGATCCTGGCAGAAGAACTGCAGAGAAACAGAGAAGAAGTGAAGGTGGGATAATGCACATTATCATATAAGAAGTTTAGCTTAAAAAAGGTTTAATAGTTCATCTTTGAAAAACATAATATTGGTACCTGTGGGACGCACAGTAGGAATGTTTATGGACATTCAACTGTGTATTGAAACAACAAACTTTATATTTGTGTTTAGTTCTATTTAATGAACCTGTAATTGCCTGATGTATGCCAGCTATAATATTGAATAGGTCAAGTTAAGGTTAAAAAGAGTACAGCTCACACAGGCACAGAGGGCAGCTCGGGGTCCTGCAGGGGAAACTCACAACAGGTGAAGGCATCACTAATTAGACGGAGCCCGCAGTTTGCATCGCATCCACGCTGCAGTGATGTTGTTGTGTTTCTGTATGTTCAGGTAAGCTAAAGTGGTGAAAAGTACTGACACAGATGTATAATACATGTGTAAGTGTAACAAACTAACGCTAATGCAGATGATATTTATATTGCACGTTATCGTAGTTTTACCAGAGAATTGACGAACATTGCGTCACCTGCGAGCTACTGTAATATGGACTAATGCCAGTATGTTATGTATGCTTGTCAGTTTGTTAAACGGGTTGATTGCCAGTCGACTTTTTGATGTTATGAGTAATGGAATATTGAGAATGTAAACGCATGTTTATGCAGATGCATCACTTATCAGACTTAGCCAGCTGTATGCAGCCATGTTGCATTGATGTGCTTATAGAACTAACATGTTTAACTTGTGCACGCCTGGAAGTGTGCAACATACCTCAGCATCTGCAGCCTTCTTTGGCTCTTTGAAGAACTGGTGACACTTCCCCTCGATCATCACACCAGGGGAACAGCTCTGCCCTGTGGCCAAAAGGGGAAATTACACACTTTATTTTTAAACGATAGGTTTTCCAACTCTAAAACACAACTCACATGCACTTATAAAACATTTCTTTAAAGGGCCCATGTCATGGCCATTTCCACTGATCATAATTACATTGTTGAGGTATACTAAAATAGATTTATACTGTGCAATTTTCCAAACTCACATTGGTTTCGCATACAGCATCTCTGTCAAGCATGTGTATTCAGCAGTATTCACTTTCTCCACTAAACGACTCGTTGGAGCTCTTGCCCCCCCCTCCCTGTGAGCCTAGTGTGCTCCGATTGGTCAGCTCGGCCACTCGTTCTGATTAGTCAACCACCAGAGAGGCTGCGCCCATGTCAGTGCTTTTCCCGGCTGCTCTCAGCGTAACATCAGTCTTATCATGGCGTCGGTACAGCGGTATATTTTATATACATATATATTTTTAACTGTTGTTATAGAAGAGTGTGACGGCCCCAGGGCCTTTGTCTTACGATGGGGTGGAGCTGAAGAGGGTAATCAGCGCGATCACGGACACCTCCGGACACTACGGCCCCAGTCTCTCTCCAAAGCGGCTGCAGGAAGACTAACTCTGCGATCCTCTCAACCACCTATCTTTGCATTTACCACAATAAATGTGCCGTGGTTTTGTAAACTCGTGTATGTCTCCTTGTCTTTGTGGCCTACGAGCCGCTCATAACAAAGAGTAAGTTATTTTTACCCGTTATAAACTACTACTGTTTGATGAGAAATCAAATCATGGTTTGCTATATATGAATTCAGGGAAGAAAGGATAGGCCTACTAAGTATTTCCATTAAACTTTATTTTTAGAAATGTACAAAATGAACATAAATATACATATATACACGGTATATCATCCATTCCTCCTCCTCTTGCCTGCGCACAGCCGGTGCGGTGCGGTGCCTTTTAGCACGACGCCTCAGTAGTAGTAGAATCCCTTCCCCGTCATGGATTGTCCGCCAGGATCTGGCTGGACGAAATCAAATGCAAATCACAAAATATTAGAGAAACTTAGTTGTTTTAGATTCGTTAGTAGTAGTTGTGTAATGAACAGCTTGCCTGCTAATATGCTAACCTAGCTTTGTTTACCTTGGTAGCTAACACGATATGAACGTTAGCTTGGAGGAAAGGCAACTATAATGCAGTGTAATAAAACTACTATGAACAAAAGCTAGTGGTTCATATTAGGCTAGCAATAACGTGTTTATAATTGCAATCGTATACGGGTATTCTGCTACCATACAATGTAACTTGCATGAATACATTGTTTTGCGCTAGCATACAGCTAGCCTCGTTAGCTACATGCAGTATATGTACGGTCACAATGTACGGTAAACCGGAGTATACTGTATGAGTATTCCGTGTGTGTGACTGCAGACATTCTCCTGCCATGACAAACATGTAAGGCCATCTGCTGACATTGTAGTTGATATATTTAAACGCTAGCAACGTAGCATCACAAAAATGTTTTTCTGACCAAAACTAGCTCAAGCTCCGTGTGTTAGATCGCTACGCCAGCTATAATGTAATTACGTTTCGCGACTGACCGGCAAATCACCCGCAGTATACTGTCAATAGGTATTTTGTGTGTGAATGCAGACATTCTCCTGCTATGAGATACATGTATGCAAGGCCATCTGCTGATATTAGAGTTGATATATGGAAACTCTAGCAACTTAGTTAGCACAGTTAGCACTGTGTCAATGGCTTAGCAGTCCAACACAGTTTACACATTTAAACAGTCTTGTTTGATAAATACACAAATAACAATGCAAACTTACAGGTTGTATACCCAGATCTTCCCCTGCTCCAAACGGTCCAAACAAGCTGTGCATATCCGGCCTCAAACTGGGCAATGTTTTGGAAGCTTTCGTCTGTGAAATGCTGGTTCTTCGAACCTCTGGAGGAGGAACACGCCGCTGCTGGTGTGGCCATAGCTCTTCGGGATTGGTCCATTTCGTTCCGGGTACCGCATGACATCAGGCGGTACCCGGAACTAAATGGAAGACTCAAATGGGCAGTGACGTATCTCCAACGAGGCGTTTTGGGGAGGTATTTTCTGTGTTAGAGTTTTACTCGCTACAGGGTGTACTTTGAGGGTTTTGACTCTGCACACCGTTTACATGCATAAAAACCTTCATAACACACAAGGGGACGGGTAATAACCGGAAAAGCATGACATGGGAGCTTTAAACTGTAATCAGTTCTCTTTTCCAATCTCTTTATTAAAGTGTGTGTGCATCATTTGTTCACACTTTACCTTGCATGTTGTGTTTTGGTGATCTTCTTTCTTCAGGATTGTTTACAGCCTGCCTCCTAAATGCCCTTGGCTCTCTTACATGATTAATCACAGGACTGTCTGCTGCCATTTGGGACATCTGGTCTGTTTGGACAAACTCGCTCGCTGTTTCATCCATCATCAAATAGTCGGACCCATCCACCATGGGAGAGCCCATCCTAGCATCTTCATTTGGGAAATACTCCTCTGAAGTTTTCATCGGCTGCCCAAAGATGTCCAATGCTGGCCCTCCTTCCTCTTCTGTCTGCTCCGTGTCTTTGTTCTCCAGTGGCTCTAACTCCATGATTGGCTCGCCCACCATTTCATATTTTCTCTCTGTGTTAACTTCTGACCTGCTGCTCAGTTTCTCTCCATGCATGTTGTCATCATCCAATGCCTCCAGCTCCATGATTGGCTCGCCCACCATTTCATATCTTGCCTCCATGTCAATGTGCTTCTCTTCAGTCTCCTGGTTTGATTTAGTCTCTTCCTCAAGGTTCATTTGCACCGGAAACTCCTTTTGAGCTTCGTTGTCATCCTCTAGTGGCTCCAACTCCATGATTGGCCCGCCCACTATTTCATATTTTCTCTCTGTGTTAACTTCTGACCTGCTGCTCAGTTTCTCTCCATGCATGTTGTCATCATCCAATGGCTCCAACTCCATGATTGGCCCGCCCACTATTTCATATTTTCTCTCTGTGTTAACTTCTGACCTGCTGCTCAGTTTCTCTCCATGCATGTTGTCATCATCCAATGGCTCCAGCTCCATGATTGGCCCGCCTACTATTTCATATTTACGCTCAATGTCATTCTCCCACCCTTCTTCACCCCCTTCCTCAAAGTTCTCTTGCACTTTAACCTCCAGTGTCTCCAGCTCCAAAATTGGTTCTCCGTCCCAAACGTAGGTATTCTCTCTTATAAGCCCTTCTTCCTCCTCTGAGTGACGTTGATTGACAGGATTTTGATTCTGATATGCCGTCCTCAAAGACGTTTCCACTTCTAAAAGCTCCATTTCTCTCAGTTCCTCTTTAGAAATGTCATCGTCCTCCAGTGGGTCCAGCTCCATGATTGGCTCGCCAACAATTTCATATCTTCTTTCCATGTCAATGTCCCTCAATTTTGCTTCAGTCTCTTGAACCTCTGATTCCACCTTAAAGTCTGGGTTATCGCTGAGCTCTGGCACATCCTCAACTGGTTGGTTTTCCAGCTCCATGATTGGTTCTCCATCTAAAACGTAGGTCCTCTCTCTCATAAGCCCCCCCTCCTCCTCTGAGAGATATTGATTGACAGGATCTTGATGCTGAAATGCTGCCCTTAAAGACTTTTCTGTGTTGCTCAGTTCTTCTTCAGACATGTCGTCGTCATCCAGTGGCTCCATCTCCATGATTGGTTTGCCCGCCATTTCAGATTTGTCCTCCATATCAATGTGCCTCTCTTCTGTTTCTGCCTCTTGAACATCTGGCTCCACTTTAACCTCTGACTCCACCTTAAAGTCTGGGTTATCGCTGAGCTCTGGCACATCCTCAACTTGTTGGTTTTCCAGTTCCATTGTTGGTTCTCCATCTAAAACGTAGGTCTTCTCTCTTTTAAGCCCCTCTTCCTCCTCTGAGAGACGTTGATTGACAGGATCTTGATTCTGATTTGCTTCAGACACATTGTCTTCATCCAGTGGCTCCTGCTGCATGATTGGTTCACCCGCCATTTCAGATTTGTCCTCCATATCAATGTGCCTCTCTTCTGATTCTGCCTCTTGAACATCTGGCTCCACCTTAACCTCTGGCTCCACCTTAAAGTCTGGGTTATTGCTGAGCTCTGGCTCCATCTCAACATCTGGCTTCACGTCAACTTTTACTTCAGCCTTAACCTCTGGATTCAGATTTACTGGAGCTGGTTTTACCTGTTGCTCCTCAAAGCGAGGCCGGACTTGTGGTGCAGGGTCCTCCAGCACCACATGACCCTGCACAGGAACCCAGTCTCCCAGCAGAGGGCTCTGGTTGTCTCCAGTCAGCACAGGGTTCGGTGCAACTCGTGAATCAAATGGTGGCCTTCCCAGAGCCACTGCAAAGAGAAACAAATGATAAAAATGCTGGTGAGAAAAGGCAGATTAATTGACATGCCACCATTGGACGACATTGGGCCATTGGACACACACCCCTCAGACTGAAACACACACACTTTATGATCTGCAGACATGTTGTTTTTCCTTGTAGTATAGTTCTCTTTTGTTTAGAGATATCTTTGTTGTGATTTTGCTTTTTGTAGCTGTTTGTTTTGAGTCCGTTTGTGATAATTTCTCACCTTTTTTGTATAAATGTTATAAAGAAAAGCCTTATGGCTTTAATCATATTAAGTAAGCCATCCACCCACCCATTATTTTGTATTTTAGGGAACAACTAGAATCATGTTAATTTGCTTTTATGCAGGACGGCATCAATAAGAGATAAGACCATTTCGTTCCTATTCAAACCCAATTTCCATTACCTAAAAATGTTCACATTAACTTTTATTTATAGCTTTCAAGTGTGCATGAGTTAATGTGCCTTTGTAAAGCATTTCAATTCGAAACAATTACACAACAGACACAACAGAATGATTTGTACATGATATGATGAGATAAACATAGCGTTGATAATTAACTAGACTCTCTTTAGGGACAAAGCTCATAGAGCAAGTCATAGAAACATCATTACTGGAAATAAATGATTAAAATTAAGCTGAGACTAGATGCTAAATCTTCAAGTAATTAGGAAAAATTACCCTTTAATGCAAAATTAAACGGAGCATATTTGTAAAACACAATGCATTAGAGGTAAACCATATTCTGGATAACACACAAAGTAAAACAATTATAAAATCTCTCACCTGCGAGGCTCAGTGAGAGCAATGCCAGCGCCTTCATCTTCTTCCGTTTGAATAAATCGGTGTTTAGTATTGTAGTCTGTGATTTACTGTGAAATGTGCCTCGTAGCAGTGAGTTATTATCCTGTTTGTGCTGTTCTCGTTGTGAGTGCTATTTATCTGTTATTAGTGGTACACCTAATCTTTATGAAAGCCATAAGTCCAACCTCTTTTATTTCTACTGTCTTGTAAATCATAAAACTATGCCTTCCTGTTAACTTATCTTGTCCAGAGCACATATTTTTTCTCTTTTGTTTCCTTATGGCATGCACTTCATAATTAAGAGGGTAGAAAGTTCACTTTTTCAAGGCCCTACCAAAGAAACAAACACCTGGGAAGTATTCAATGATACTGTTCCTAAAAACATTTAAGAAATAATGTAGTTGTACTTGATGAATGTTTTGGTATTTATATGCAATACATGTATTTAAAGTGGACCTATCATGCTATATTATAATAATATAGTGTAGGACCATACCTATATAAGGCATATTTATACTTTTTTTTTTTCAAAATACCAAACAGATCATGCATTTTAGCCATGCCTCATTTCGCTCAATGTGCACTTTTTTTACCCCTGTTTCTGCAAGGGCAGATTCAGTGAGAACAGCACCACCTACAGGCCTGGCATATGTACTACAGCGTCTCCAGCGCTTTCGAACGGCAATGGCCGTGGCTGTCTCCTCCTGATTGGTGGAGTTGGCCCAATAGCCGTAGCGCCACCGTCCTGACGTCAGGACAGTGTTCAAATCTGGATCAGTTTTTATCAGATCCGTTGCAGCCCCTTTTTTAGAGGTTTGGGTATGGAGGAAAATAGAGAGGGTTGTGTTTTCTGACACTTGGTGAGTTCCCTGGAACACCGGGGACACATATTCATGTATAAAGACGTACAAAAGTGCATTTTGCATGACAGGTCCCCTTTAAGCTTATGTAGTACTGATTGGATTTTATTTCTCACAGCATACATTTGGCCATGTCACAGCAGGGAGAGAATGAACTCATACCAGTTCGATATGAAGGTATTTGTATGTGTGTATTTCTATTTCCTGCTACTTTTTTACTTGCACACACAACATGTCAGAGGCAACAATATTGTACTTTTTACCCCACGTCATTTATCTGACTCTTTGTATTATGTATTATTATTGGTCAACATTAAAGTTCATTGATGCCTTGGTGAAAGTCACAAGATACCTGGCAGTATATATAGTAAACAACTGCAACAATAATGCATTCATATTTTTCTTTAACATTGTGTGTTATATAGGTTTTTGTGGATGAAAAAGGCTAAAATCCCTCAAGAGGGAGTTTCTTCCGTAACATAGTGACATCACAATGCCACCCTTTCAGAAAGAGAGTGAAAAGAGGTGCTGCAGCACAGACAGTATGAGAAAAATGAAGAGCTTTTTGAACATCAAAGCATGTAAACACGTCACAGTAGAGACACTAAATACAGATATGAACCTAAAAAAAAAGCAAAATAGGGCCCCTTTAAATAATATAAGATTATTCTGAAGAATGAGAAGTTTTCATAATATTTCGATGCTTCTTCTTTTGTGCATTTTTTTGGAGTACACAGTTAAATGCAGAATCTTACTTGCAACAAAGTAGTTTTGCACCGTGGTATTAAAAATCTTAGTACTTTGTTTACAGTGGCTGTTGTTGAAGAGAGGAAGAAAATGGAACAATGTATTTTATTATATAAAGCTTAAATATGCTAAAAACTGTTAAAACTCTGAATGCCATAGTCATGTATCGTATAGTTTAATGCTTTAGCAATATAAACAGGATGTCTAACATAAATCCTGACATGGGTGCTCATAAAGACCCGTGATGCAAAATACCACAAACCCCTGTGGAATCAGGCGAGAGGGAAACAATAGACAGTGCACTCGCAATCCTAGAGGATAATGGCGGAAATAGTCAGGTCCTACCCATAGAAGGAGAGACAGAAGCCCAAAGACAATTTAGGGTAGAAATGAACAGAATAAGAATGTTAACCGAAGTCCTTGGCAGTCAGGTGAACCTGAACCAAAGACCAGGAAGGGAGGTAGTAAGGTTGAATTTTGACACCCCTGACATCCGAGCACGCCCACATACTACCCCAAGAAGGGCATATCCCCTCCCCTCACCCCGTCACATTCGGCAAATCCAAGGGCCCCCTGGTCTGACCCAATCATAGAAAGTGAACTCGTCAGAGCACGCCGTGCAGCCAGTCATTTTGCCGACAACGTAGGCCCAATCCCAAACCGCCCCCTACACCCTACCCCTACACACTACCCCTCCGTTTGCGCGTTCGCGCGGAGGGTCCGCCACATTAAGTGCTGTTCCAAACCAACGAGTGTGGAGCGGTGTGGAGGGGGGGTGGGCTATCAAGCCCTCAAACAGCGAGTCTGCATCGGTGCTGACTTGAGACCGGTCTCTACCTGACCGGAGTCACGCTGTGTGTGTCCGTCAGGAAACACGCTGTTTACAAGTAGTTCCAGCAAACATCCACTGATAAATTGCGATGTTAACAACCTCATGATAACCTCATATTTTTTTAACTTAGGATCATACCTGTGTTTAGTCTAGAAAAAGGTAAATGTGTGCATTTTATTATAAAGTTGTGTATATTTACAGACTGTTGCAAAAACTAAGAAGCTTATAAACATCAGGTTTAAAACTAAAAGAGCTTTACAAAAAAGTAACACAATGAAAGATGTTTGGAGTTTTATTTGAGTTATTAATTTACATTTTTTGTCTAAGAGATGCTGATTTGAAACCGTTGTTACATACAGTTACGGCATTTCCTGTTTCTGCCGGAGAGAGGGGAGTTTGTCCCAAAGCTTGCCGCTGTATTTACTCCCTCCATCTGACAGGAGGGAGCCTCATTCAGCTGCGAGTGTGTCTACAGACGGAGTTCACGCCACGGAGGGGTAGGGTCGAGGGAGTGGTTTGGGATTGGGCCCTAGAGTCCCGGAATAATAGCGGACGGCGGCTGAGAAACCAGATAAGAGCAACTGCAAGGTCACCAAGGCCCGGTAGATGGGAAATTAATGAGCCAGATGTGTCCCCCCCGTGGCTCCCGGAAAGACATGTAAGGTTCAGGGAAACGGCTAGGGCCAGAAACAAAAAATCAAAACCAATTCCCCCTATGAGACAAAATAACATAAACACCTGGCCTCTAGAGCAGTGGTTCCCAACCTGGGGGGCGCGCCAAAGATCACAGGGGGGGCGCCAGGCCTCAGATGATTTGAGGCTAAATATCATATTAAGACTTTTTTTAAATTTTATTTTTTTACATATAATTGTAACGCAATACATGATTGTCACTAAAAGCCTTGTCTCTACATTACAATAAAATATAAAAAATAATTGATTAATTAATTTGAATACAAATTCAAGTTAGTAGCTATTATAGGCATAACAAGACAGAAATGTATAATTCTTTCTTTAATAGAAATGTTTCTTCGGGGGGGGGGGGGGCGCAACAGCGGTAATTAAAGTTTAAAAGTCTCAAAAATGCTACTGGATGAATGTGAAGTATTTTGTTAAAGGAGGATGAAAGCGTAATCAAGGAGCACTATTGGAGTGAATTTGATGGTTATTGGACTCAGGATGAATTCATTTGGATTCCCGCTGTATCGCCACGTGCTGAAAAGTGCTATATAAATAAAATTGCCTTGCCTTGCCTTGCCTTGCTATATGAAGAAATTAAAGGACGGCGCAAGTGGAAACAATTCCCAAAGGGATTAAACTGTTTAAAACACATGCTCAAAGTAAGCCGGATTTTGCCGATGTGTGGATACAAAAGTCGTAAATAATCTAGAAAATGGAGGAGACCGATCTGATCGGAGCAACTGTGACAAATAATCTGAAACCGGCATGGACAATGACTATGTTTTAAAAATGCGCTTATCCAGAAAAGCCGGGTTTGGACACTTTACGGGCAGAAGAAACATTTCTATTAAAGAAAGAATTATACATTTCTGTCTTTTTATGCCTATAATAGCTACTAACTTGAATTGTTATTCAAATTAATTTATCAATTATTTTGTATATGTTATTGTAATGTAGAGACAAGGCTTTTAGTGACAATCATGTATTGAGTTACAATTATATGTAAAAAAAAAAAAAAAAAAAATGATATGATATTTGGCCTCAAATCATCTGAGGCCTGGCGCCCCCCCTGCGATCTTTGGCGCCCCCCCCAGGGGGGGCGCGCCACCCAGGTTGGGAACCACTGCTCTAGAGGATGAGCCCCTATGGACATCAGGAGGAGAAGAGGAAACACACTTCAGACCTAGGTGGTTAGGAGATGAGGAAAAGGAACTTCCTAAACTGATAGATTCAGCGTGGTACAACGCTAGCATGGAACAAAGGCAAATGATGCCACAAACAAGAACAGGCGCAGCCGTACTAGGACAGGCAGGGGTAACTCCCAGGTGGAAAATTATGCACCTGGGACAAGGTTATGATCAGTTCAGGAACATGTTAATCGATAGGGATCAATCAGTACAAAACTATCTAGAGGGAATGCAGTGTGGTGATGAGCCAGACTGCCCCCAACCCATAGATAGAGCAGAAAGAAACTTTCCCTATCCAAGGGCAATAAGTACCCCTCTCAGTCAGGGCGCTAGAAGTTTCACCCCTGACAGCCCAGAAAGAGAAGAGAGAGGTCAAAGGTCAGATCATACATATGTCAACACGAATAATAAATCCGTGTTGGAAAAAATCCCATCCTTACTAACCATGGTCCCGGCGAGGAAAAAGGGACAACAGATGAGCGAGTATATAACCAGTTTAAAAGAAGCTGGCATAAGTGAGGAAGATTTAGATGGGGACCATATGGGAATGTATCTGAGACTCACAGGGAGTATAACGGCATCCAAGAATCAGAAAATCAGCGAGCTAGCCACAACATTTTGCCTGCCAGGACAAGATCCTGACGAAGGAAAAATAGGTAGGCTAGTGGAGCAAACCTGGAATAAGGAACTATCAATAAGAGAGGTTATGGATATCTTAGTAGGAGAAGGTATGAGTTAGGGATGCCAGAAACTGACCATGATCAAATTCGAAAATCGGACAGCCCTGGCGAATATTAATCGATTATTAGAAGGAGCCTAATCAACCCAAATCAAACAGTAAGCACGCTGAATAACTGTAAATACAAAACGTGCCTTGATCTGGCAAATGGATTCTGGTCCATACCAATCTCTGAGTGTAGCATCCCAAAGACATGTTTCACCTTTGACAGGAAAGGGTATGCATGGACAAGGTTACCACAAGGGTTTAATAACTCACCTAACATATTCCAAGCAGCAATGGAGGAAGTGCTAAAAGAGGAAGATGTGGTAATCTACATTGATGACGTGTACCTCACTCATGAGGATGAGGAGGATCACCTTGACGCTCTAGAAAGAGTAATAAGGAAATTAGAAAAAGCAGGCCTAAAAATTGGTTTGAAAAAGTGTGAAATAGGGAAAGCCACGGTCAAATACCTAGGGTTTAAAATCGGACAGGAAGGAAAGGAAGTAGCTGACGATTACATAAAAAACGCTACAGGAATGACTGTACAAACAGTAAAACACGTAGAATCCCTATTGGGAAAATTAGAGTATGTATCTGCACACATCCCAAACTACTCCTACATGGCCAGCAGGCTACACAAGGCAAAAGGCAGGATTAGAAGGAAGGATGAAGATGGAAAAATGATACATGATTTTCCCCTCACAGAAGAGGAAATAGAATGGGTAAACGAGTTGAAGAACTACGCAACCCAAAATGTCATAGGCCTTAACATGAGGAAAATAGGAAAGGGTCTAGTGGTAAAAAGCCATGTAGAGGCAAAGTATTCAACAAAGATGAGAAAGTTCCCTGCCTACTAACATCCATGACCTTCAGTCAAACGGAACGTAGGTACCCAGATGTAGAGAGGGAATTAGTACTATGTTCAAAACATTACCCAATGTTGGTACATTTCGGGGCCCCAGAATCAGTATTGTTTGTGACAGACACTCTGATCATAACCCTCTAAGCAGACGACAGAAGGCAGTAAGGCCTTAGCTAAGAACCCAGGAGCTAAGAGTGAGGAGAGAGTAGACCTTAAAAACGGGAAAGAGGAAACAGTACACAGCAGAACCCACAGGTCAACTCAGACACAATTACAATGTAAATACTGTGGGAAGGATAGAATAAACATAAGTGACTCAATATATTTTAACTGGACATTATTCCATACCAATGGACCAAAACTAGTACCTTATGACTTTAGTAGCAATGAAGAAAAGGGTTTCAAAGAAAGATACCGAGGAGGCACAACAGGTGGGATAAATCCAGCCCAAATAATATATAAACAGACACAAGATGGGAAAATATTTGGACACCATATAAAAGTGCCAAACTTCGCCCACGACATAGTAAAGAAATGGTACGACGAAACTAATTACACCCAACCTGGTTTAATGCAGTGGACAGGTGATTTCCTCACAGAATTAACAAAGCAAGTTAATAAGACTGATTTCTGGTACTGGGCTGGACCAAAATTCATAGACCAGGGAATGTTGTTGTCAGATACAGAAGGAGGGAATGGAGAAGACACAGCAGAACACAGGAAATGGGGAATATTACAGTCAATGATCTTAGATCGCACTCGAGTCGCCCCAGGGGAGTCAAAAATTAGAACGAGGGGAGTGGGAGGGAGCCATAACTGGACATTAGCAGTATAAAGGTCCTGTGAGAAAGCCAGTGAAAAAGGTGACTATTGAAGGAATAGCAGATTTTCAGCAGAACCAAATAGCAGCTTACATAACAGGAAGACTCGCATACGACAGCTCAGATTACTCAACCCTCACACTCCCGGTAATAAATGTAAGGGCAACAAGAGGAAGTGTATGTAGCAGGTGTCAAGAGAATGTAGGATACTACAACATATACCTTAGTAAACCTAATAAGGAACCCCCCGGTAAAGAATGTGCATACATCACCAAATTGGATCAAAGGACTAAAATATGGGTAGAGACACAAAAGAAACTCTCATTGGAAAAAAGGGGATTTCTATTATTCATATGACTATGGAGGTAGCACTATGACGGTATATGAGGCTGCCATATTTGATGCAAAAGTGATAGGGAGACGAACATTCCTTGGACATACCCCAGTAAGAAGGACAGCCCCAATAGATCCCTTTGAAGCAAGTATAGCATCCCCTAGATTCCTTAATGGCACAAAAATTGCAAATATAGGTTCATTTATATGGCGGTCAGAATTTACTGACAGAACGGCCACAAAAGACATAAGAACGGGAAGATATGTTGCGGTAACCAGGGCAAGGATGGATAGACTCATAGTGTTCGACTCTGACAACTATCCCTCCCTTAGCCCCCACAGAACAACGTTAGGTGGAAGAGCGGCTCTATTTCTGAGCCTGTGTAAAACACCAGAGGCCCCTGTAATTCTTAAAGGAAATGTGAAGCAGTGGCCGCAGGAACAAATGTGGGGCCTGGCCCCAATTACGCCAATGGCATGACAGAGCCTCGCACTACTCCCATCAGTTATGGAAACCGCAGAAGTAGATTGGTCAAACACATACCCCAATGGTGAAAAACACCCCTTTTGGAAATTACATTATAAAGGAATGTGTACCCCATATTGGACTACCAGAGACGGAAGTAATGATTTTACTCTATCCAATGTACTATGGAGAATCGGTCAAAGTTTTGTTAAAGTAGCAACAGAGACTGGAAAAGGAATGGTGATGGTCGCCAAAGCAGGTTATGATAATGTGATTAAACCTGTAGTTGAAATGGTATTTTCAATCGTACAAAAAGTGGCACTAGGACTAGGAATATTCGTTGGGGTACTAATAGGAATTGTAATTCTGTATTTCTTCTGCAAAATGTTCGGCAGCAGAATCTATAGCATGTGTAAGCGAAAAAATAAATATGAAGTAAGGGGCAAACCCCGAAGCCCCCGAGATCAGCAAGAAAAAGGGGAAGTTAGAAAGAGGAAGAAAGCAGGAGGAGACTCAGTATAAAGATAAGGTCGGGAGAGTTGAGTAGCACAGAAATCCAAGACAACACAGGAGACAACTGAGAAACCACAAACCCCGAAAAACAGCAGGCAGGAGAATGCTAAGTCAAATACAACGAATGAACATCACCGGCAATACAGGCAGCCACATAGACATCACTGTGGTAAGGCAACTACTTACTGCATTAGGATACGTGTGCATGTCAAGTGTAATTACCTCTTTTTGTTATCAGAGCGTGGCAAAATGGTTGTTTACAGCAGAAATGTATAGCTTGGTGAATATTGGGAGATGGTTTGCGATGGGGAAAAGGAATGCATCAGGCAGCCTAATATTCATGTGCATGGGGCAAAAGAAGCTACAACTACCCTTATGGAGACCAGTAAATTACGGGTTGTATGTGGTATCATGTACTTGCAATCTGTTTGAATATTATCTGAGACCCGTCTGGTTGGTGGATGTCTGTTTCACCCTGATAATAGGGTCGACCGTTATCACCTACCTGATATGGGCGGCGAACAGATGCAAGCACAAGAGAAGCAAACAGCGGCTCTATGTATTTCTTAAACAGGGGTTAGGCTTAGCCCTCGTGGTAATCACACTAAATAACCTAGGACAGCCGGGAGTAACTTGTATGATCTGCTATGTATATTTTACAGAAGGAAGATCTGCAGGGAGGCGTACTCCAGGCAGTATATCATCAACATAAGTTTAACATCCACAGTTCATCAGGGAAAATAAATATCTGTCCCTGCTGTGATACAGAGGGAACAATACAAGTGTTCACTAAACCAGGAAGCTCAGAAGAAATAATACAGATAGTACAACGAAAGCAAACTACCTGGAGACCAGAATGGCAGACAACGATAAACTCTATGAAGAAATATGCAGTGGAATCAAACCAGACCGGCTACTGGCAGATGGAGAACCAGGATCATTTCCATCTTTCCTGTCCTCCCCTCATACCCTTGAAGAACCTCAACATCAACTGGCCAACATTCCCAGAGCCCTCAGTCACCAAAATTGTGGACGGACAGCTCGGGGGAAACAAGCCCGATAGACCCGGGAGCTCCAATCCACCCAGGATATCTACTGAAGTGGACCAATGTGACGAAGGGACTGACAGAAGGGAACCAGCAGAAAGAGATATTCGAATACAACTTCAGCCCTTGGAGCCTGGAGAAAATAGAACAAAGCGAGGAGGTACCCCTCATCACCCAAAAAATGATGGACCTTCAGATGCAACCCTATCACCCAGACTTGGACCCCCGTCTCTCCTCGATCAGGTCAACACACTGGCTCAATCCACAAGCCAGGCACCAACTGCTGGAGGAAAAAGGAGCAGAGGTGGGAAAACCTGTTTTGAATATCCGCCGAAAGAAACGAAGAAATACCAGGGGAAGGTCAAAAGCTCTAACAAAGGTGAGCCACCCAGTAAACGAATCCAAATTGACCAAACCCCCCACAAAGATGAAGAAAAGGTGAGCAAACAAGTCACCTCCAAATGCACAGATAAGACAAAAAAGCAATGTGACCCAGCGGACGCAAGACTGTGTGCGTCATGGGCAGGGGAGTATGTTGCAGGAGAACCCGTAGAAGTATCACCCAGAGTCCCGCCAGGATGGATGGTAGCCACATGGGGAGGCAACTACTTCATCTGCCCAAAAGAAAGATGTCCACCATACGGGAAATGGCTGGACAATGAAGAACCTCCCGTGCATATACAAGTACAGGATGCCTTGAAACCTCTGATGAAAAAGGTTTCAGAAGAAAATGATTTCCGAAGCCAGAACAACCCATTTGTTCTCCCAGGGAATGAGGACGGGGATGACTGGCGCCCGAATAATGACCAAACCATAGGAAGAATAGTGCTGTACACCCATAGTCCCACTGGAGGATACAGAAAGTGCGCCATCAGGTACTTTTCCGATCCACAGAACTGGGACACTCTCGCGGGATTCCGCAATGGGACAAGAGGCTTCACCCACTTGCCTTACATCTGGAAGTATGATGAAAACTGGCACAGAGTTCTGCTTGATCGCTCAGCAATGATGTGGCAGAATAAAGGTGACAAAGAATTCAACACAAGGGGGGGAATCAAAAGCCTCCAAGTGACATGTTTCAAAACCAACTCCGACAGCTCATATTTTGCTATCACCGACGATGGATGTGGTAACAAGTATATGCTGACAGACCCAAAGAGAGAGGGATGCTACGAAGAGGTCCGAGACAAATGTGGAAGCGCATGAGCCGGATGGGATGAAGATTTCATAAGTGGTCATGATGGAAGGGGCTACACAGGACACCCGGGAGACAGAAGTGTACCGGGAGGACGGGTACCAAGACCTAGGATGAAGTAGGATGAATAGAAGAAAAGACATAGTTCCAAAGGAGGATGTTGAAGAGAGGAAGAAAATGGAACAATGTATTTTATTATATAAAGCTTAAATATGCTAAAAACTGTGTTAAAACTCTGAATGCCATAGTCATGTATCGTATAGTTTAATGCTTTAGCAATATAAACAGGATGTATAGCATAAATCCTGACATGGGTGCTCATAAAGACCCGTGATGCAAAGTACGCACTTCCTCTTTCGAGGAGATGAACTCTCTATGCACTTCCCATTTCGAGGAGAATCTGTTATGTATTTCCTCGCTGGAAGTGAACAGTTAACCACAGCAACGAAGAAGGACACCTCTAAACGCACCAGCTTGCACGCAAAGCATGTGACAAGCCGCGGGAAAGAAGAGGATAAAAGAAGACTGAAGAACATAGGAGAGCAGTTCCTCTTCGAACCCAGTTCGAACTTGAGCTCTCCAGCTTGTTTAGCAAGCCACGGAAGACGATCGTATTACTTACTCGTATTGAGGCAAAGATCTCGGATATAATAAGTATCTGGGCAAAACGCATTTCATTTTTTATTGATGTGTGGTGTTGTAACTTGTGAAACTTTAATAAAACTACCTGTTCACATTTGTGAGAGGAAACTAAAGTCCATGTAGCCCTTCTGATTATTGTTGGATAGGTGACAATTCAGATGGCAATGTAACCTGTTCCCACATAGCTTGAGTCCTGAGTCCAGTTTGATTCCAGTGTACTGTTCCTTGGCTGAGGATCAATCCCTGACGGAGTCTTGCAGAGACACCAGAGAGAACAATAGGTAAGTCGCACCTAAGCTAACTCTGTTGCTGGATTCTATGTCATATTGGAGGTCGCCACGATCGGTTGATCTTAAATACGGCAGCAGTGCTTTACGGGTATTGAATCCCAAGGTTTCAGAGGTGTGTTCATTAAGGTCTGTGTTTAAAGTCTAAAGGGAAAAACGAACAAGGTAAAAGTTGAAATGATGTGTAAAACTGATTAATGGAGGTAGTATAGAAAGAAGGGAGTTTGTCGGTACCTCGTGGTGGTGTGTGGGTCACACCTTTTATGCCCGGTCTGAGTAAAAACCGTAACCTTTTAACAATAAATTTGGCCATGTCACAGCAGGGAGAGAATGACCCCATACCAGTACGATATGAAGGTATTTGTATGTGTGTATTTCTATTTCCTGCTACTTTTTTACTTGCACACACAACAACATTTCAGAGGCAACAATATTGTACTTTTTACCCCACGTCATTTATCTGACTCTTTGTATTATGTATTATTATTGGTCAACATGAAAGTTCATTGATGCCTTGGTGAAAGTCACAAGATACCTGGCAGTATATATAGTAAACAAAAAAGCGTGCCGTTATTGTTTCAACTGCAACAATAATGCATTCATATTTTTCTTTAACATTGTGTGTTATATAGGTTTTTGTGGATGAAAATGGTCTGCAAAGGCTAAAATCCCAGAGTTCCCTCAAGAGGGAGTTTCTTCCGTACCATAGTGACATCACAATGCCACCCTTTCAGAAAGAGAGTGAAAAGAGGTGCTGCAGCACAGACAGTATGTGAAAAATAAAGAGCTTTTTGAACATCAAAGCATGTAAACACGTCACAGTAGAGGCACTAAATACAGATATGAACCTTAAAAAAAAGCAAAATAGCGCCCCTTTAAATAATATAAGATTATTCTGAAGAATGAGAAGTTACATTTTTTGTACTTTCATAATATTTTGATGCTTCTTCTTTTGTGCATTTTTTTGAGTACACAGTTAAATGCAGAATCTTACTTGCAACAAGGCAGTTTTGCACCGTGGTATTAATACATTTACTTGAGTAAAAAATCTTAGTACTTTGTTTACAGTGGCTGTAAAAGATCAGTTTGCATGTAAAGTCGCCTCTTCAGGTATATTTGGTTTATATAGGATTGAGAGAGGTTGTTTATGTGAAACAAGTTGGTGCAAAGTGAGCAGTGTGTGTTAAGCGGTGTTGTTCTTGGTGTGTGTGAAACACACAGACTGTATGGTGTAACATGACAACCTGCTCGAGCGCAGCAGCTGGGACTGTAGATGGTCAACAGGTGCTGCAGCAGAGATTTTGAGACTTTGTATTTCTCTTATGCTTTCCACACGTGTCTGCACTGATCGCCCCTGTGTGTGTCCTGTGTGTGTCCTGTGTGTGTCTTTGAGTGTGTCTTTGAGTGTGTCTTTGAGTGTGCATATGGCCACAAATGTGAGCATGTGTGCACATTAACCAGAATGAGCGACAATGAGCTGTTGTGTGGCTGCTGCTGCTCAGAAACCTAATAGCCAAGGACACAGAAGCTCAGCAGCAGCTGTCCTCTCTGCACCTCCTATTTCACTCGCAGCTCTAACTGAGGGATTTACATCTTTACATTCAGGTGGAGGGTTACACGCTTTAAAGAGGTAGTTAGTATTACACTAAAGATGTATTTAATTGTTCCTAAAGAGCTGACTGAATCAGATCATGTGTTTATTTTGTAAAATAATAAATAATACTTATTCTTAACTGTATTGATATACTGCCTTTCATGACATAAAACACAGCTCAAAGGGCCTTACAGTAGAAAGAAATCAACAACAGAAGTGATAAGGAGGAGACTGGGAGTGAAAACAATAAAATAATAAAATCCTAAGGAGATACGATGAAGGAATATGATTGCAATAAAAGCAAGTCGATAATGGTAAAAACTTTTTTAATTTAATCAATGTGTTAGATACAGAAAGCAAATATCAAATAATAACGATTGATGTTAGAAAAAGTTGGAATTAATTAAAAGCAAAATCATCAAAATACTTTTTAGGCCAAACTTACATCTGTCAAATAAGTCGAGAAAAATGAAATATATTTAACAGCAAATTGTAGAAGTATAAAGTGCAGTTACCACTACCTTTCCCCTTTATACTTGTTGTACCTGCGTTTTTGGCCACTTGGAGGCACTAGAAACAAGTTAAACACACAACACTGACATATCACCACATTTTAAGATGATATGTAACGGTTGTGTATTTACATCAAATCGTTGGAAAGCTATACAATATTGTATTTGGAGTTGTGTACTGGTGAATGTCAGTCCAATATTTATTCTTTTTTAGCTCTGTTTTTGGTCTCCACCAACTGATTAGGGAACAATCTGGCCCTTCAGCTGCTTAATAATCCACTCTGTTTACCATCAGTTGCTAACTTTCTGTTTTGCTTTCTGAGCATGGTATGGTGTGTTTTTAGAGCTTTTTTGCTTAAAAAGTGAGTAAATCAGAGCAGTGTTGAACGGCCAAACAATGAGCTGAAACTCCTTTTTAAAGCTTAAAATGAACATTACTTGAACATTTTAATTTCATATAATGTGATTACAAATTGATTATTTATACCCACCAAGTAAATCAACCTTGTTTCTTTCCACCCCTGCACGTCATCCGTTGCTGACTAAAAACCTACCTGTATCAACTGCACCTTAATTGGCAAATAAAATCTAAGAAAAACACCTCGACACTTCTGTATGTTGCACTTAAAATAGTTTGACTTATTTGAGGATAATATACCTCCTGGATTCTTACTGTTCTGAATTTGCACCCTCATGGTTAAGGGCTTTTATTTTCAGTCGCTTTTGATTCAAACTAAATGAAGTGTGTTTACTTTCCTATGTTTGCTCTGTTCCTAAGAACCCAAATCAGTCTTGGACATGTTGTCACTTGTAGGCGTACATACTCTTGCTGTTAACTAGGAAATATAGACACTAAACCTTGTGCTAATTGTACTGTATGAGAAACTAAGATCAAAGAACGACCCGTCTCAGAGCTCATGTTTCCCCTCCTGTGGGCGGGGGTCTCCCTGGACGTCAGGAGAGCAGCAGCTCCTCCGCCCTGTGCACGCTGCCCTCAGTTGTCCAGGCTGCTCCAGAAAGTGTGCACGTGCTGCAGATGAAACTTGAAGAAGCTGCAAAGACTTTGGAGTAAAACTATTTTCATCGAGGCTCAGCGGACGGATCTGAACTCACCGGGACTAAACATGAACACCATGAAGGTGTTGGCTCTGCCCCTCCTCATCACTTTGATGCACAGTGAGTATTGTTCTGCTTTTAGGAACTTTATTAAGCACTTTACCAACGTTAATACACTCAGAAAAGAGGCTTATAGATCAATTGCAAGACGTTTTACGAGGGAGAAGTGCATGTGTTAAACTAAGTATTCCCTCAGTCTGTGGATGCTCCTACATTATTCACACCAGGTATTCTGTTGTTTCAGATTTGTATATCATTTGAAATCTGGGTCCATAATATCAACATCTTCTCTGAAGGCCTGCATAGAAGACGCAGAATTAAATATAAATCCTATATTAAAGGGAAAAGTTAGAGAATGTACCAAAATGATAGGTGTTGGTAGGGGGGTCCCTCATAAATGCAGAACACATGCAGGTTTTTTTTAATTTTTGTGTGATTGACTTCTAAATGAATGAAGAGGTTTTGTTAGGTGATGCATGTTTGGTCTTGCAACAGAGAAGCTGTGAAAAACTGTGATCAATGCTTATGATTTCAGCATGAAGCAGACTGAAATTATTTTGGTTTCATGATTTATTGATCAGTAGTGTTAGTGCACGTCAGAAGGAGAAATGTGATGCGTTCAGGGACTGCATCAGAGGCTGAGATTGTGCAGGGAGTGGTTCTGTTTGGGCTGCGTGTTTACATGAAACCCACTCTGATGCCGTTTGAACCCGAGATCTTCGGCTGATGAAACAAATCTCGTGGAGGAGTCTGAGATCCCAACGCTTCAGTTTGAAGATGGCCCCCGCCTGACCCTGTTGTTGATTGGACTGAGATGAAATACGACCACTTGCTATCTGGAAAAATGCATTTGGAGCGTTCGTGGGATCTCTCAGGGGCAGAAGCTGCTTTCCAAACAAAATGCTTTATGTTGATAATTGCAGTTTTGACGTTTGTTTTGATCTTCCTTGTATTTCCTTATGATCAGGGAACAAACTTCCTCACAGAGATTAAAATATATAAATCCTTATCCTCAGTCAGGACAAGGCTGATCAAAAATAAAGGATCCAGTGCATGGTGCTGGCATTATTTGCAAAGTGTAAAACCTTTTTAAAGCACTTTCTACTGCTATGAGAATCCTAAAAATGCATTTTTCTATGAGTAAAATAATCAGAAAACATGTAGAATACAATGCATGTAATTTATGTTTTTACTGTAGGTTAAATCGGGTTCATGGCAGAGAGGTTTAGGTTAAGCTGAGGGTCATGGTTAAAGGTTCATCCAGTGTGGAGTGCTGCACGTGTGTGTAGATATCTGTCTGTGTGAGTGTGTGTTGTGCCAGCTGAGGAGGGTAAGGTTACTTTCACAAAGAGCTGCTTTGTCTCAACAAGCATGCTCTCCACGCATGTGTGCGCCACACACGCACACACACACACACACACACACACTCATGCATTGATCCCATGTGTTCTCTGCATAATACCAAACAAGGTGTATGCATTATTACCTCGTATATTAAAGCTCCTTAAGTGATTCTCCGTCGTTGTTTTCTCCTTATTGTCTTGTTAAATTAGTTAAGTCCTTCAAAGGGAACAGCAGCTGGGAACGTTTGCAATAACAAATTGTTACCATGGATTTATAGTAAAAGAAACTGCACATTATCAATGGGATTATATTAATTAAAAAACATTATTTATCAATTTTTATTTAGATAAAACTTTGACTTTGGGTTTTCCTGCAGTGAAAACTTGTTGCCATTGAAGTTTATCAAAAATGCATTGATCTAAGCCGGCTACCATTACAGTTTTGGGGCATCTACAGCATATTTTTAGATTTAGACTCATACATTTTGTGGAGGAATGCAGTGTGTTCTGAAGGGACACTTCATTAGAGGAGGTTATCAGGTTGGGATTAGGCAGCTTGTCAGAGTCATCCATCACCTGCATTCCTACACACCACCGCTCCTGGCACCACCAGGCTGGTGTGTGTGGGGGTGTGTGTGTGTGTGTGGGGGGGGGGGGGGGGGTGTGTGTGCATCCAGACAAAGAGCAGATATGCACATATTCTGTCTTGGGAAGTTAACTTTTTTCTATATGGTGTGAATCCATGATGTTTGTCTGTGTTGTCTTAAAACGTGTGTTACGATGGATCATGTCATTTTTCTGGAAAACAATTTTACCTACAAAAAAGTAGCCTCAACCTGATTGTTTACTTAAAGTGAAAACTGTCTTGAAGATTGACCACAGCTGACCCTCTCTCCTACAGGTCCTCTCTTTCTGTCAGTGACGGTCAGCAGCAGCAAACCCAAAGTGGAGGTCCACGAACACACAGGTCAGACTCCGCTTATTTGACTTATCCTTAAAATCATACATTATGTGACTGAAGTTTTGTTCTTTTTAAACTTGTTCCTTATATCTTTAATGCTTTCACCCTAACTAAAGAGCAATTTAAAACCTTCACCAGTCTCAAACCATATTTTCCAATGCAGTTTGCCATCTAATTTTACATTTAGAGTCAAACTGATTGAAACAATGTGGCCTAATATGAAACTTTGACAATAGAACTTTAACACAGTTGTGACAGAAATCAACATATTTAGCAAAAATGAACCTAAACAGTTACTTCAAAGAAAAGTATATGTATTGTATTCACATTTTTTCTTCTTGTCCTACCAGATGCTGTGCTGGCCTGTGAGTTCAGGACGGAGAAAGATCAGAACCCCAGAATCGAGTGGAAGAAAAAGGGAATGGGGGTGACGTTTGTGTATTTTAATCACAAATTCACTGGTGAGCGACAGACCTGCAGGAATTCCTTTAAATCCTTTCTTCCCATCGTCCTTTCATAATCACCCTTTGATTTATTCATGTTGTTAAGCTGTGTGTACCTCTGTCCCCTCCCACCATAGGCCAGTATGCCAGCAGGGCGAAGATGGAGGGAGCGACGCTGACGTTTCACTCGGTTTCTCAGAAAGACTCGGGGGAGTATCGCTGCGAGGTGACGGCCAGTGAGGACCACGTGAGCCTGGGAGAAGCTACTGTGACGCTCAATGTGCTCGGTATGAAAGGGACACCTGCATCTGTTATAGTGAATATGAAAATATGCTTATATTAGAGCATCTTTAGGGTCTGTAATGTGATGTATCTTTGAATGAATGTGGGCAGGATTTGGTTATAAAATTCATACAACAAATTCAATTGAGAGATTTGAGGCTGCAAAGGTCTTTTAACCGCCCTCACTTGGGGTGTAAGATCAGGAGTAGGAGGAGAGTTTAATGATTTAAAGGTCACCTATTATGCTAAATCCACTTTTTTATATATTTTCTACATCAACATGTGTCCCCTCTGTGTAAAGAGACTCTGAAAGTTTCAGGAAAAAATATTCTCTCACTTTTTGTCCTGATCCATTTATATAAAAACCTGTCTGAAAATGAGCTGATCATATTTTGGCCACTTTATGATGTCATAACGATTTTTTGTCTTGAGTAACCATTAGCCAATCACCAACCAAGGTAACACCCCCCCACCTTATCCCCTGAATCTCGTCCTAGAGCACATTGTGTTCTTTTTAACCAAATATCTCTCAGAGGGGCATGGGGAGGGGCTCCTTATTTTCATCTAAAGTAACAGACAGAGAATCAGCACTTTTGAAACAGGGCTGAAACAGAGGGGATTATGGGATGCTGCAAAGATCTGTTTGGTGTTTGGAGCCAAACACTTCAGAGACATGTTTTGTATATATCTGAGACCTATAATATATTGATGAAAAACAGTATAATAGGGGACCTTTAATCAAAACCACAACCACCATTTTTTTTTAAATGTGAACCAACATTTTGCCAGCTGAATTTCCACCACACACCTCTTACTGTGAATATTGCTAATTCTATACTTTACGTAACTGGATCTGTTTCCCCCCTCTTCTTCCTCAGTGCCTCCTCACGTCCCGTCCTGCGAAGTGCCCAGCTCGGTGTTCGTGGGCTCCGGGCTAGAGCTTCAGTGTAAAGACAAACTCAGCGTTCCCCCGGCCACTTACCGCTGGTACAAAGACAACAAGGCCCTGACCCCCTCAGCAGAGACGCAGTACAGCGCCGACACCAGCAAGGGCACACTCGTGAGTACACACTAAAATTATTAATCTAATATATCATATTCCAATTACTTGTAGGGTGGGTAAGTTTGAGAAACCGGCTCGAGATACACTTTTTGTTATATTCCATGGAATGCTCTTAACATCCCGATAGCAATGAATATCTTAAGTGCTTTGACAACAAATCCATAAAAAAATGTCATCTGTGGAAGCCGTAGTACTGTAAAAAGCACGACCAATCATTTTAGCCGGCCCGGCTAAAATAACTGGATGGCCTACCTGCCTGTCAGCCTTCCATCTGTGCACAAATTTATCTCGTGCCCTCATTGGTCATGTGCACGTTCGTGTGTGTTGGAGGAGGGGCTCTGTAAGGAAGTGGGAGATTTTTTCCGGCTGTGTATTTTCAAATTCTAGCGCACTCGAGCTGGTTTCTCCAAAATTACCTACCCCGCCTTTAATCTATTTTATTTGTATTTACTTGTACTATTTTATCTGTTTTATTGTGTTGCATTGTTGGAGGAGCCTGTGACCTAAGATTTTCATTGATATTATCTACACTGTGTACACATGACAATAAAAGCCTTGAAACTTGAATCTTGAATCTTGAATCTAATATACAAACACCTGAATGCACCCAGGAGAATAAAGACTATACACATCTGTAAAGACACACATTAATCATCTGCAATCCAACTTTCACTTTGTGTTTTTCTGGAGCAGGAGTTTAGGAGTGTGACCAAAATAGACGCAGGGATGTACCGCTGTGAGTCCTCCAACAGCGTGGGAGCGCCCAAGAGCTGCGTGGCCCAACATCTCAAAGTCATTGATTGTAAGAGGTTTTAGTAAAACTCCTATTTAAAATGTACATGTCTCGCTTCACTCACCAAACACTGAGTAATTCCTCTCTTTCCCCCCCTCCCAGATCCTTTGAATACGACGGTTTTGATAGCAGGTGCTGCAGCGTTCCTGGCGCTCGTCCTCTTCTGCTGCATCTGTGTGTGTGTCTGCAGGCGCCGAGGCTGCTGCAAGAGTGAGTGGTCGTGTGATGTGTGTGTGTGTGTGTGTGTGAATTATGATTTTGCTGGATAGAAATGGTTAGAAATGTTTAAAAAGTGCATTCAAAATGTGTAAATGTGACAGGATTAAATGCATTCCTTTATCATTTTAAATGGAAAACTCAGTGCAGTTTTTGTGGTTTTAGGGAATATTATTATAGTGGTTTTAAGCGTTTTGTTTTTGTTTTATACTGCTCCTATCAGCCTTTTTTTATCAGGGAAATTACTCTAAAAAGCCACTGTACACCTGCTCAGCTTCAAAAAGCAGACATACCGATTAATTGACTAACTTGTAAGGTAAAGAGCTAAGGAACCTGACATTTGCCTCAGTAGAGTTGAAACCGAGTGAATATTGGATTTACATTTGTCAGGTTGGACAGAAACAGGAGTCTAAATGCATACTTGAGTAAATGTACTAATCACTATCCACCATTACCAACTGATTAATAGACAAATGTGCAGCTTAGTCAGTGACCATGACAAATGTTAACGTTTCTTCTTTGTCGTTTCTTTGAACAGAGGAGAAGAAAATGAAAAGGTGAGGGTTTGTTTCACTTGTTTCATCTGACTCTTTTTGCCGGTAACCGTGTATTAGTTGATAATGAACTCACACTGCCACCCTTTGTCTTTCAGCAACAAATCCTACAACCCTCCTCCTCCGCCTCCCATCCGCAACGTGAGTGATCAGAGGGATTGTTGTCGGGCTTGTTTTGCTTACGGTTGCCATTTAAATTCTGTTGATAAGTTGCTGATAACACTGGTCTCGGCTAATTAAAGGAAATGATTCATTGCATGTCTCTCTGCTCTTTTACAGATCAAGCACTACAAACAAGCTCACTCCTTCATGATCTAAGAGCGAAACACTTTGACTTCAAACCATCCAGAATATAAAGTGTGTACTTCTTCATAAACACACAGGAAAGTTACTCGAACTCGCCTTGCTTTTGGCATGTTTGGCATGTTTCCAAGATTTAATGTTCATAAACGTCTTTATCTTTCTCATACTGCCCGTCGGCAGTATGAGAAAGATAAAGACGTTTATGAACATTAAATCTTGGAAACATGCCAAAGTAGGGGCACACAATACAAATATGAACCTGAAAATTAGAATAACAAAGCCCCTTTAAGCAAAAGCTAAGATTTAAACAAGATTTTCTACTCTTTGTATAGCCGCTTTCACACCAATTACTTTGCCGTACTTAGTGCCCAGCACTTAGTACCCCCATGGAACTAAGTACAGATCGCGTTCACACCGGAATAAGTTCCCTGAGGGAATATTACGCAAATGAAGCCGCTGACGTCACTTCTTCTTCTTCTGCTTTGGGTTTACTGGCAGGCCGCAAACCACTTCACGGCGTATACTGCCACCCGAAGTCCCCGGAGTTGGGGACTGGCTTCAGTAGAAGCTGCTGGGAGTCCCAGCAGCTTCTACTGAAGCCTTCCGAGTAAATTGCCAGAACGCCGACACCTCCTCATCTCTCCACCGCTCCCATGTTTTTTTTTGTGTTGCCATAAATTAGTCTCTCTCCGTTGGTGCGCTGGGCTAATGCTAATGCTAATAATGCTAATGCCAGCAAATACAATGGCGGCTTCACAAAACTTTTCAGAGTTTTACGGGGCGTGGTTTGCAATTCGCCCAGCCAATCGAAATTGGTACTTTTTTCTCCCCAGGATAGTACCACCTCTCTAGCAGGCACTAAAAATGGGGGTAAAAGTTCTCGGAACTAAGTACTCTTTTTGGTGTGAACGCAAAATTCCAGGCACTATCGGAACTAAACGGGAAAAGTACGGGGAAAAGTACTCCGGTGTGAACGCGCCTTTTGTATCAACTACAAACCATCAGTAATGTAAATAGTGGCTTTATCTCAGCTCCTTCAAAGCCACATTATATGTTAAATTGTCATATTTTTCTCGAGTGTAAAGACCGTTTTTATATCTTTTTTTTAACACATTTTTCCAACTTTTCTCAGACTTGATAGGCCGAGTTCACAATGCAGTTTAATCTATTTTCCGCCACCTATAGGCAAGAAGCTGTTATTCATCCAAATACTGTATAGATTGTATCCTTCTTATTGCCTTTCATTTATATTTAGATGCAGAGATGTTGGTTTTATATGAAGTTGTTTTTTCTCTTTGTCATTTTTGGTATATATATATATTTTTTAAATGTGTGTGTTTGTGTGTTGAGCTTATGATTGTTTAATATTTGGCTGTATAAATTCAAATAATGTGAATTGAGCGACAAATGAACGGGTGTCTGCACACACTGAATTGTGCTTTGAAAAGCTTTTGAAAATATTTTGATACTTTTTTGATGTTCAATAAAGAATGATGAAAACATAATGGTACATTGGATTTTATTGGCTTATAGTTTTAGGTATTATTAGCTAATCTAGAGATACATCTAGTCTGGTTAGCTGAATGCTAATGCTTACAAAGAGTTAACTATACTGTTTAACATAGGCAATGTACAAGTGATAGAAAGATATACCAAATATAATACAATTCTAATAAAATCAACTAAATTCAGGTAATTCTTTCAGAAGGTTTCCACTTGTTCACGGTTCATAAATAAACTTTAAGAAAAACATTAAAATGTATGTGCTCGTTTTTAAAGGGTTTGACCCCTTTGATCGCAGATACAACAAGATAAGCTAAAAACAGAACGTAAAATGCTGTACTGTGGAATAAAATACTGCTTATTGTAATAATAAACATGTGAGCTGCAACAAAATAATACATGTGTGCCTTCATAGTATGATTGTTAATAATAATATATTCTGCAACTGTACAGAAGAGCGTATTTTCATTGTGGCAGTAACAGACGGCAATGTTGGAGAAGCAAACTTTAATACATTATTGAGATATGACATCAACTCCTACTTCCCAATTTAAAGGTAATCTATTATGCAAAATCCACTTTTTCATGTCTTTTATACATCAACATGTGTCCCCTCTGTGTAAAGAGATTCTGAAAGTTTCAGGAACAAAGACCCCCTCTCTTTTTGTCCTGATCCATTTATAAAAACCTGTCTGGAAATGAGCTGATCAGATTTTGGCCACTTTATGATGTCATAACGATTTTTTGGCTTGTGTAACCATTAGCCAATCACAACCAAGGTACCCCCCCCCCCACCTTATCACCTGAATCTCCTCCTAGAGCACCATTGTGTTATTTTTAACCCAATATCTCTCCGAGGGGCGTGGGGAGTGGCTCCTTATTTTCATCTAAAGTAACAGACAGAGAATCAGCACTTTTGAAACAGGGCTGAAACAGAGGGGATTATGGGATGCTGCCATGATCTGTTTGGTGTTTCAGCCAATCAGAGACAGGTTCTGTATATATCTGAGACCTATAATATATTGATGAAAAACAGTCAAATAGGGGACCTTTAAGGTTTCTTGACAAATCAACAAGAAACCTTACATTTGAAATTTAAAAACAAGTGAAATTTGTTTAGAAATATTTCTAATTTCTTTCTTTGAAATGCAGTCTGCTTCGCTTTCCCAGACAACACTTGATGTGTGTTTGTTCCTCACTAGATGGCAGCACAGCCCTGACTCGGCTCACAGCGGCTCAGACAGGCCTACAGCTGCCAGCCGTTATCCATTATTAGTCTACAAACAGAAGCACTGTTGTTCTCCTCCCTTTGTACTCGTGCTTCTCCGTATTGTGCCGCCCATACATTAGAAGCCGTGGAGAGCACTGATTTCCTGCTGCTTCACTTCACTGTTGTTTTAAACAAGATGCATAGTCTGAGTATCACGATTTAAAGATATGTCTCATGTTTAGACCTTCACATTTTGGATTTTACATCATGATGTGAAACTGCCACAATGCAAACTGTGTGTCAGGATCAAAATGTATTCTCGTACATGGCCATAACCTCCTCTAATGATGACGTTAAGTGGCTCGTATTGATTTGATAATGTGGCTGTTTGGTAGCTCCAACCTTTCTGATCCTCCACTCTGGCTGCAAAGAAAGGAAATCAGCCAAGCTCTAAAATATGCAAATGTTGTTTCACAGTCGGTGTGAAAAGCCTCAATGGGAACTGCTTCGGTTTCAGCACACTGACAGGGTTTTCTATGGAAGGTATTTATAGGCTCAGGATGTCTGCATTGAAGTCATTCATTACTCATTACTCTATCACAAGGGTTTCTGTGTTACAGACAATATAATGTGTATATGGCAAAATGAAAAAACAAAGCAACCTATGGGACATTAAGTTACGTCTTTTAGCAGGTATGTCTTTCTCTCCTTACACAGCTCCCATTATTCCACAATGTGCACTACAGTACTCTTTGTCCATTATATATCATTTTGACTAGACATTTGGGAGACATTGGGAGGCCCGATGCCCGAGCCCCCTCACAGATTGTAATTTTTTTTACATTTTAAATACATAATAATAATGAACTTCTAAAATGAATGTCACATTTTGAGATGGAGCTAATTAAAAAAATCAGTTTGAAACTAGATTTGAGAAACCTCAACACCCACGGTCCAAACCAACAGGTATGTCTTTTTTTGTTGGCTGGTAAGTTCTTTTTGGGAAGACAGTTAAGGCGTGACACACATTATTATAGATGTGGCCGTTATCACCCATTGTTTTTAGGCACTACCCAGAGACTGACATATTAAAGCCTTAGTTTAGCATTTTGGCAGTTGCCGTCTTTTGCAATAGAGTGAATCAAAGTCCAACCAAACGCAGAACAAGACACTTTTAGGATTCTATAATGTTCCATTAAACCTTCATGAACTTAAAACACACATAGAAAGGAAAGATGAGGGGGCAACCTTAGATGGTAATATGTCCTTTACAAGGTAGCCATGCCTTTAAGTATACCTCACTTTTTACGCTTAAAAAAAAAACCTTATGTTAAATTAACATCATTATGTTTTAAAGAAGATTTAAAGGGGACCTATCATGCAAAATGCACTTTGTGATGTCTTTTATACATAAATATGTGGCCCCGGTGCATCGGGGAACTCACGCAGCGTCAGAAAATAAAACCCTCTCTCTTTTCCTCCGTACCCAAATCTTTTAAAAACAGGGGTACAACGAGCGGATACAGATTTGCTGCCGATCTGACGTCAAATTGGCAGCGGACCCACAGAAAGTTGCTATCAGAAACAATGCCTGACGTGTTTTGGACGTAATCTTGTCTTTGTTTACATTAGCAAGCCTCGCTAACACTCAGAGCTAACCTGTACTGGAGAGCACATGTGTTTAAAAAGCAGGAAATAAAAAAAGGAACTCACCTTGTGATTAACCCGCAAGAGAAAAAGCATTTGAGCTCCATACTGTTTCAGAAATAATCTTTGATGTGGTTTAGAACAGGATGGCGTTTTATCACAGCAGAATTTAACTTTATCTCCGGTAGAATTCTGATCAGGCATTAGCTCCTCCGCCTCCTCTTTTTTTTTTTTTCAAGCTAAGGACCCAAAATCCGCGTTTCTCTAACAGGGCTGCAAAAGAGGGGTATACGAGCAGTATGAGGCATGGCTACAATGGGTGATCTGTTTGGTATTTTAAGCAAAAAACTTCACAGACATGTTTTGTATAGGTATGGCCCTACAATATATTTTTCCAATATAGCATAATAGGTCCACTTTAAAATAGCAATGGAGCCCATTAGTTCATGTTCACAATGAATACTGAGTTAATAAATCAAGTTAGTTTTTTAAACGACTCTATTGGACTAATTTGTTTACTTTAGTGACATAATGACATCACTATGTAACACACGCACTTACCTCTCACATTTAGTTATTAGCATACAGTTGGGACTACAATAAGGCCCTATGGGAAACAATACTGTATAGTGGAATATACTGACAGTACAGTAAATTGTCAGCAGTTCTAGACACAGCGTAGGAGTTTCCCTCGACGTGTACGAATGCATCGCTAGCAATGAAACATAAACAAAAGATCCTTATCAGCCAAGCGGAGTTCCTGGCTGAACTTGAAATATCAGTTATACGAGCAAACAGACACAAAGAGCTCCAAGGGATAGAAATCAGATGACTGGAAGTACCCAAATGATAGCCACACAAACGCACGCACACACACACAACAACACACACACACACACACACACACACACACACACACACACACGCGCACACACACACACACACACACACACACACACACACCACACACACACACACACACACACACATACACACACACACACACACACACATACACACACACATCCCATACATCTTGAGGCTGTTTAATGGTGCAGCTCGACCGCCAGCTATAGTGATATTTTGTGGCTTCCCTGGAACAGGCCCTTTTTTCTATTTTCATGGATGCTCGCCCTGAATTACAGCTCGAGGGGGCTGTTACATCACGTTTTGTTAATGTGTGTGTATCTGACAGATAGCGACAGAGGAGAGCTAGTGTGAAAATAAGTGAGGGAGAGAGAGGGAGCAGTGCGAGTAGGCGGTGGCTGTCAAATGAAATCTATGTCAGTACCACTGTTTTCTTAGATGTTAAATTAAGCTTCGAGCCAGGTTTTGTCCAAGATGTCTCCCTCCTCTGCTGCCTGGCACAGGAGCCTTACCCACAATGCTCCCTGAAAACCTCCTGGAGCACTACTCCTCCATGAACAGGTGGCACAAAGCTCACAGCACATGGCACAACAACACCCTCAGAGATGAAGTTGCTTTTTGAAAAATTATTTAACAACTCTTTATCTGTAAAAAAAAAATCTGTTTCCTCCGGATTAGTGAAGTTATTTTTTCTTGTTGTTGGTCATACAGGGATCGCAGATTGTGGCAGTTCCCATTGCTGTCCACTTTATCAGCTCTTGGGTTATGCAAAGCTTACATCACACAGACATTGATGTAACTTTGCCCAGGGGGAATTGTTGTGGCAAAGGGAACAGGAGGAAGACCACTGACACAGGGATTACCACAGGAAACTCTCTCTCTTCCCTCTGCCGCAGCGAGAAATAGCAACATTTAAACATTTAAGACCCACCAGACGACATCCCCTACTGCTTCATTAAATCTTTATACTGTGGTTCTCTTACAATGCTCTGCTGTATGTGTGCATGTGTGTGTGTGTGTGGGAGCAGAGAAAAGGTTTCTGCTCTCTGTCTTCACTCTGAACTGTGCTGTTATTCAGAATCATTCATTGACAAGACTGCTCTGTGTAATTACAGCATAGTTTGAGAATGGAAATGGAATTGTCACAATACACACACACACACACACACACACACACACACACACACACACACACACACACACACACACACACACAGCGTCCTGTTCTCCTGCAGAAGCAATCAGTCAAGACTTTAAAACTCCCACAGCCGCACTGTGCCTCTTAAAGAAACTGTGTAGGACAGATGAATGTGTGTGTGTGTGTGTGTGTGTGTGTGTGTGTGTGTGTGTGTGTGTGTGTGTGTGTGTGTGTGTGTGTGTGTGTGTGTGTGTGTGTGTGTGTGTGTGTGTGTGTGTGTGTGTGTGTGTGTGTGTGTGTGTGTGTGTGTGTGTGTGTGTGTGTGTGTGTGTGTGTGTGTGTGTGTAAGAGAGAAAGAGACAGCAATTTGAATGCATTACACAATGTCTGTGCCCTGAATGCCGAATAGGTTTGCTAATAGTCGTTGTATTAAAAAGACCCAGCATGAAGAAGAGAATGTTATGATTGTTATTGTTAATGAATCCAATCAGCAGATCATGTTTTTATTTCAAATCAGAGACTGGTGCTGTGAATAAGCATTATTTTAATCATAGAAAAGATTGCAGATTATTTTCTCGATGAATGCATTTTATATTAAAAACATTGGAAACAGTAGAAAATGGCCTTCATGATTCCCCATAGCTCAAGCTAATATATTTAAATGTCTTGGTATATCAGATCAAAATCTGAAGAGGTATAGTGTATATGATAGAAAACTAATTTAACAAATAAACAATACCATTTGAGAGGCTGGACCAGAGTTTTCAAATATATTAATAAATGAATCCTCAATTATCCGAAACATTTAGCTTTGATGCCTGGAAAAGGTTTGGACATAGATTTACATTTTCACTCATGCACCATGCATAGAACTGAAACAAACAAATATGAACAAATATGAACCTGAAAATGAGCATACTATGTCCTCTTTACACATCGTACAGCAGGTAACCTTCACTTGATTTGTATATAAGCTACTCTTGAGTTTTTATATTGTGAAGGCCATCACACTTGATGAAGCCAGAGAACCCAAAATACTGTACTAGTCTGCTGAAAGCTTTGCAGAGCCCGTAAACTCCTTAGGACATTTGGTTTTATGTTAATATAAAACATTTCTTTATATAGATTCCCATTTCCAATCAATAGAAAATCTCATACAAAACTCTTGTCTGCCATGTATCCTCAAACACAATGAGGAGGCTCGATTTGCTAAGATTACAATACATTTTGAATATCCCGACACCAGCATCATAACCAAGCTTTCTGCAGAGGGTGTGTGAATGCAGCATGTGTATTAAGCATGCAGACCTGTCTCACTGCCCATCAGCACCTCAGACCCTGTGCTGCAGTGTGCTATTTGATAACACCGTTTAGCATTCAAGAGGAATTCTCGGCACTCAAGTACTCCCCCAGTATTATGCTTTTAACTCATTCCCCCCAGAGGAGCAGAGGGATAGAGAAGAGAGGAGGGAGCGCAAAGGAAGGCAGAAACAGAAGGATCCTTATGGAGAGGGTGGAAAATTCACATGGCAAAAGCCCGTTACTGAATTCCTGTCATGATTCTTTGGATAATAACCTCCACTATCCAGCCCCCAAGACACATTTAAATGCTTTCACAATCCCACTCCCATCTGACTTCACTGGCTCAAAGTGTGTGACTGCGTACAAGCCGCTCCACTGTCCCGCCACTTGCCGGATGCCACTGAACGCCTCTGTGTTGGATTAGACTTTCCATCCCTTGAGTAGTGCTTAGAAAACATCACAATGCATCTCATCAGTATGTGAAACGGCAGACAACGATGCTAATAGCTGAATAAAGTCATGCTCTGTGTTTTCTTTTAAAAGAGGCAAGGTGTACCTAAGCCTTTGCTGATCACACGGCCACAGGAGCCATGCTGAGGTCTGATTGCTGTGTGATTTGAGCATCCTCAGACCCACAGCTCATCAATAATCCTCACAGTCAGATCTGTAACACACCGCAGCAGGATCAGGCATCAGCAAGATGAATATTTATCCAAGCCATGAAAAGGCTCAGTAAACAATTTATTCGTCACAGAAAACAGGCACAGACCAAAACTCTCTGGACATTTAGAAAATATTAAGACTAAAGGGTTTATTGTCATGTGCACAAAAGGTACAGCGTAGTTTGGCAATGAAAGTCTCAAGCCAGGCTCCTCCATGAGCATGACATACAATATACCTAAAGAAGACATTACAAACATTTTCAGGTTAATATTTATATGTAGTGTCTCTACTGTGACATGTCTCCATGCTTTAATGTTCAAAAAGCTCTTTATTTTTCTCATACTGCCTGTGCTGCAGCACCTCTTTTCACCCTCTGTCTGAAACCAGAGCCCAGTCTGCTCTGATTGGTTAGCTGGCCGGCTCTGTCGCTTAGAGATGTCCCGGCCCTTAGCCTATCAGGTACAATGTGTTGGAGCGCTTGCCAATAGAAGTGCAAGTGTTACATACTGTAGTGATATCACAATGTTACAGAAGTAAAAAAAAGAGTCCAATGGAGCACCAAGCCTTTTTTTAAACATTTCAGGAGTTCAAATGAAATCATGCAAATCCACAAATAAGGCATATTGAACATGAATTACAATTCTGGGATTCAATTTAGAAAATGCTTTAATGAAAAAAAAGTTTTGTTGAGCAATTTAAAAAATGTGAGTGAAACTGAGGGCTCACATGGCAGGTTGGCAGGAGTCCCAAAAACAAAAATAAATGCTTTGAAAACCGAAACTGAAAGAATTCACTTCAGGTCACACAAACCCAAGGTTGTCACGTCCACCCAATGTTACTTAACATAATGTTTTGTCAATAATGTCTAGCAGATGACCTACTTTAAAATCACAACATTTTAAGTTTAATGGAGGTACTACAACTTCCATGTCAGTCCGTGACGTCACTGGGACAAACATTTTTTTCCCCATTAGCTGCTTTCACACCAAGTACTTTGCCGTACTTAGTGCCCAGCACTTATATGGAACTAAGTACAGATCGCGTTTACACCGGAATAAGTTCCCTGAGGGAAGATTACGCAAATAAAGCCGCTGACGTCACTTCTTCTTCTTCTGCTTTGGGTTTACTGGCAGGCCACAAACAACTTCACTGCGTATACTGCTACCCGAAGTCCCCGGCCGGAAGTCCCCGGAGTTGGGGACTGGCTTCAGTAGAAGCTGCTGGGACTCCCAGCAGCTTCTACTGAAGCCAGTCTTCCGCCTTCCGAGTAAATCGCCAGAACGCCGACACCTCCTCATCACTCCACCGTTCCCATGTTTTTTTTTGTGTTGCCATAAGTTATTCTCTCTGCGTTGGTGCGCGGGGCTAATGCTAATGCTAATAATGCTAATGCCAGCAAATACAATGGCGGCTTCACAAAACTTTTCAGAGTTTTACGGGGCGTGGTTTGCAATTCGCCCAGCCAATCGAAATTGGTACTTTTTTCTCCCCAGGATAGTACCACCTTTCTAGCAGGCACTAAAAATGGGGGTAAAAGTTCTCGGAACCAAGTACTCTTTTGGTGTGAAAGCAAAATTCCAGGCACTATCGGAACTAAACGGGAAAAGTACGGGGGAAAGTACTCCGGTGTGAACGCGCCTATTGACTCACATTGGGAAAGAGACGTCTGTAGATCTGTAGCCCTTATTTAAATGATTAGATTTTAAAGTTTTCAAATCCACTAAAACCTGAGTGTACCAAGTTTCACGTTAAGTAGCTAATTTGAGCTAATTGCAAATTGAGAAAACATAATAGGCCACGCCCTCATTCGCCAGTCGTTTAGATATTTAAAATCTGTTGTTTTCGGGATTAGAATGCTTTGGTTTGCATATTCCCCAAGACGGACTAACCATATCCACCACCATTTGCGGCCGTCTCTTTCTAAGCCCGGCCTTTTGCAAAGATGTTTTGATAATGGCGGCCGTTTTTTTCGACTGACCTTGCTAATTTCTTATGGTAATGTGTATGACGCTTCACCGATGCTGTATACCAAATGTAGTGTTGATTGACTCAAAACAGCAAAGGTTTTAGTAATTTCACAGTTTTTCATAGTCAAGTTTCAAGTCAATCGGACAAATGGGGGGAATGTTATGGCCTGTCAAAACTTGTTTTCAGTAGGGGGCGCTAGAAGGCACTCTGGAGAAATCCGAGAACTGATCCTCGAAATTTCAGCTAGTGACATTGGTGCAAAATGTATGTTTCAAAGTGAGGGGCCTGCCAGGGGATTGTGATGATGTGAAGTTGTTCGTACGCTTCCAGGGCAGACGTTCACCATGTGTTGCAGCTGATTAGTGAAGAAAAAGAGCCTCAGGTTAAGTCGTGTGTCCTCTGGATTAGAAAAATTGACTCGGCTAATCTGCTGGGATTCATTAAAATAGACCGATTTGACAGCCCAGTCACCAGGATTAATAAAGTGGAGAGTGGCCAGCAGAAGGTTCCCAAATAGTGAGCAAACAGGAGAGATGTTATCCCTCCATCTCACCCTGCTCTCAGACCCTGCTCAGGTCCTCCCTCTTTTCTTCCTTTTTCAACCCAGTGAGCAGTCTTTAAAACAGGACGGGGGGAAAACAAACCCCACAGCTTATTAAACCCCCCGGTCCACAGGAAGAGTCTTTCATGCGGAAAAGATTTACGTGGGGAGGAATTTGCTCAATTCTGTCCTCATTTCCGTATGCTGTACACACCAAATCCCCTTCTCTGTGCAGCATATTGGAGTCTGGCCTTCCACAGCTTTGTTCTGGCATCCACTAACTTCTCTTCTTCGCTCTGATTAACTGAGAGGCAGATTTTCTGCAACGAGCCATGTTTCATGTGCTGGCCCTTATTAGAAGATGTTATAAATACCACCTCCCTGCACCCCTCCATCTACCCCATCCTGCCTTCTGTCTCCTCTTTCCATCCACCTCTCTACACTCTCTCTTTTTTAATTTCTCATCCGCACTGCTCTCCTTCCTCCCTGTATGATTAAAGGTTTCACTTCAGATGTATTTTTATGAGCTTCCTCGCTATGATTATGGTCTTTTTTTCGTTTCTTTTGTCACGCTTTGTCTGTTTTCTGTGGTCTATGTTTGATTACAGCTTCGCTCTGTCTGATTACGACCTCTTGTCTCGCTGAGTGGAGTTGTCTTCCTCTCCCCCCCCCATCAGCCGGACTGACCTTGGCAGAATTACAGAGTCGGAGATAGCGACAAATTCAACAAACTCTTATCTGATCGCAGAATGAAAACTGAAGCCGGTCTAAAAATCTAAAGAGTTATGTGAGTTATTGTGAGGTTACAGCTTTTTATAAAGGGAAGGGAGCAACACTTTTTAACTCATGATGCTTTAATGCATGAATGAATGCAGATGATCTTACTTTCTTGTTGCTCACATTTAAAGGGGCCCTATTATGCTTCCCCTACCTTTAGTAGGTTTTTGTGCATGTAAACGGTCTGCAAAGGCTAAAATCCCTGTGTTTCGGGAGTTTCTCTTCCACCCCCCCCCCCCCCCCCCCCCCCCCCCCCCCCCCCCCCCCCCCTGCCTGGAACACCTCCATTTGAATCCTGTAAAATAGTGACATCACTATGTAACCTGTGTGCTTCTATTGGCTAGTGCTCCAACATATTGTACGTGAGACATCTCAAAGCGGTTGACCAATCACAACAGAGCCGGCCAGCTAACCAATCAGAGCAGACTGGGCTCTGGTTTCAGACAGAGGGTGAAAGAGGTGCTGCAGCACTTTATGAGAAAAATAAAGAGCTTTTTGAACATTAAAGCATGGAGACATGTCACAGTAGAGACACTAAATACAGTTATGAACCTGAAAAGGAGCATAGGGCTCCTTTAAAATGTTATTTATTGCATGTTGGTTGATACTTTTTTTCTGTTATTCTTGTTTTCTTAAAATAGTTTTCTATATGTGTTTTACATTTTTGTTTTACTTTTATGTATGCACCACGACACCAAGACAAATTCCTCGTACGTGTCAATAAACCTGTTTCTGTATCTGATTCAGATTTTGATCGTAGTACACAGAAATGTATAAATAAGTGTCTCTCTGTAGAAACCATTTGTGAAAAGCATTAGACAAAGTCAGCTTTGTGGGACTGAACTAAAAGAGTTGTTTTTCGGAGGCACTCAATAACATTTGGACAGATCCCCGCCAGAAACTGACACTATCAACACCATTCTTTGCCATGTGTGGCTTCACAGGCGGTATGAGAAAAATAAAGAGCTTTTTGAACATTAAAGCATGTAAACATGTCATAGTAAAAGCAAAAAAAAAAGCACATTATGCAATTACTTCATACTCCAAACCTGCAATACCTGAGTTTGATAAAGATTCATGCATTACTTAAGCAAGTCTTTTTTAACCCTTTAAATAAACAATTTCCCCTGAAACACTATTTATAAAATCAATAACCTAGGTCAAAGTTCTGCATGACGACCGAAAAACTTCTACTTTCAATATTTTTGTTTATGTGGGGTTTGTGCTCCCTGGCACTGCATTACATATTATTTTCAGCTGGTGGTGCATTCTTGCAGACCCTGAACCCCCCCTCATAAAATACGAGCATACGGGTAGAGAATAGATAGCTAGCCCTTGAGCAGAGCATTTGGCACCGTCTTCAAGAATCTCTCGGAGATTTGGGGCCTCCCCTGCTGATTGCATATTCAGACTTATGATTCCTCCGCACTGCAGCGCGGGCAGGCATCCATCCAACCAAGGACAAAACAGAACTGTGTCTTATGGCTACAAACTGTGTTACAGGCTGAAAGACAGCGAGAAAATGAATGTTTGCACAGATGAATTACATCCCCCCCCCGCTCTCTGTATCTGCTTTTCACACATAGAAGGAAAGTTATGTATGGTATACAAGCTGCAAAAGTGCGACCAGCTCATTAAGTAAACAACAGAGAAATGTGTGAATAAATATCATATCATGAAGTGATACTGAGAGGTAGTGCGGTATAGTATGCTGTACAGTGTGTCTTCAGGTAATAAAGCTTTCATTGTGTCTCGCTGTGCAGGTGCAGGTTAGAGCAGAAAAGCAAGAGAAGAAGAGAGTGTAGGGTTGGTTGCTGAAAAGCTGTTGTTGTGGCGATCCAGCACTCACACAACAGGAAAGAATGAAACAGAGAGGAATCAATAAAACACAAACACAGATATAGCTGATCAGTAATTATTATTTAGTTGTTGCAACAAACAAACAATAATGGGGAGCACATCACCTGCTGCCACAGCAGCCAATCGCGGAACTGCCCCCCAACGAATACAAGAAACACAGGGCAGATATACTTTTCTAAATGACACACGAACATGTTCCCTCAACATGTTTAACGCACACACATTGTCAGTTCTCCTAAACTTGGACATGTTCCAACCTTATACAGTCATATATGTTGCATCCTCTGAGTTCTACATGATCCCAGATTGATCGACCTTATTTAGCAGCTACCACACATGCCAATGTATACAACTGCTGGTGAAGAGTTTCAGCTGGTTGCCTATAGATGGGCCTCCTTCCAGCAAACCAAATGAACACCACACCGTCCACTATACTGTTGCTTAATACCATGTGACATTAATGAATATACCAGAAATACGCTGTGATAAACATTCTGCTATAACACTGTGATGAGTGAGTGGAAAGGAAAGGAAGGCATCTATATTTGATTGGGTCGCATGGATTATCCCATAAATAACCAACAACAGCCTTCTATGGTTAGTCCCCCTAATTTCAAACTCACTTGATTTATTTCCGTTTTACAGGGAAGGCTTGACGACTCCTTATTTGCTTTGATTTTTGTTTGCTTTGGCTTCTGTTTGCTCTGCTGTGCAATTACCTGCATGGATTATCTTTACAACAAGAAAGACAAATACAAAAGCCGTATTAACTTTTTATATTACTAGAAGTCTGTGCAAATTCTACTCAGGTCTACCGTGGTTAAAAAGAAAGAATATTCTCACATTTTGGGAAATGCCTATATGAGAAGGTTTATAAAATGTTCATGTTGTCTATTTAATATGAAGCTGTTACCAGCAGCTAATTAGCTCAGTTTAGCAATAATACAGGAACAGGGGGAAACTGTTTTTCTGGCATGTTAAAAATAATCTGCCTCCCAGCAACAAGAGCTCAATAGTTAATACTTGAATGAGTAAAAATTGGAGAAGCCAGAAAGAGTAAGTAATTTTGTTGTAATTATCCAACCTGAAAGCCCATTTATGAACAATGACAGTAGCTAGCAGCAAAAGCAGCAGGCACCCAGTCCTAATGTACCAATTATTTATTTATATATTCAATAATTGATTGACTTATTGTAGTACTGCTGCAACCGTCATCACTGGATTTGCTTTTCACTGGATTTTCTTTTGTAAGAGTGTATGATTTAATGTGGATTTGTATGAGTATTTCAGTGAATACAACAACAAACGTTTCAAATTTCCATTACCCAGCCTGCTACAACACGTTACATCTCATTTATTTAATCCCTGCAAAAACCGAAGTGTAAAGACAGAGGTTTAGGGGGATTTTGTGCAAATATAATTCTCGTCTAGGTGCAGCTTATTCCTTTAAGCATATTTTCAGAAGTGTATCCCTGCCCCTAACATTTTCTAATTTACATCAACTTATTATATTTGATTAAATAGCACTTGAGAAAAGATTTGTATAGAAAGTCTTTCCTTGCTGTTTCAAAACAAACAATCATGGCCTACCTTAAAGAGGCCCTATTCTGCTTTTTATAGGTTTTCCTGTATGTGGTATATTGTTTTGTGTTATGTTAATGGTCTACAAAGGCTTAAATTCCAAAGTTCCCACCAGAGGGAGTTTCCTTCCCACACACTCCCCTCCATTGGACTCCTTTGTTTACTTCTGTAACATAATGACATCACTATGTAACATTCACACTTCTATTGGCTAGCGCTCCTACACATTGTATGTGATAGGCTGATGGGCAGGACATCTCTAAGCGGTTGACCATTAAAGCACTTTCTGTACATCAAAGCATGTAAAAATGTCAAAGTAGAGGCAAAAAATACAAGTATGACTCAGTTTGAAACCAGAGGCCTGTACTACGAAGCAGGATTTTCGCTTAGCGGACTAACTTCAGGGAAAACTCTGGGTTTCCGGTCCTACGACGCTGGTTCTCTTTTTAGCGGGCTAGATCTCCATGGTAACTTATGTGGCTTTTATCCTGGATAAAGTGTTTAAGTCATGGATGTTTAAAGTTTAACTTCTTCATATTTGACTAATATTGAAGTTCACTTTTCATTCAGGAAGTATGACGCGCTGCGCTGTCAGTACGCTTGTCCATGTTTGTGATTGGTCGAATGCTCCAAATACCACCCCTTTCATGTGAACGCACACCTAACTAGATAGGACACGGCTGGCTTGAGCGATCCACTTGATAACCCGCGTCGTAGGACCGAGAGCGCGTATGTTTTGGATTAGGCCAACCGGCTAACTCAAACATATCCAGGTTATGTTGAACCGGCTTCGTAGTACAGGCCTCTGAACATGAGCATACTGCCTCTTTAAAAACAACAACAACAAGGATATATAGAGTCACTGTGTTTGACATGTCTCAAGCTTTATTCAAACCTCTGCAAAACGTTTTTCATAACATGCATACAGTAATTTGACTAGAAGATACTTGGTCTATTTTGGAAATCCCTTGGCAGCAGTAATGTGGAGTATATAACATAACGTTTTTTTGTATGGTATTGTCCTTTAAGACATTGGAAGGAGAAAAAGAAAGAGGATTGATGGGGACAGGCAGGAATCATTAGAGGACAGAAGAGATGGCCGCAGAGGTTCAGACCCACAGGGAGGACGCTCACAGGAAGAAGAGGGAAGTATTGCTCCCTCTGTAAATGGAAGCCATTTGTCTTCCTTTCATGGAGGATGGATATAAGTTATCAAACATTCTCCTTTTTCTCCTCTCTCCATCTGTCATATCCGTCTCGCCACATCTATCATTTTGTGTCACTGACTCCACATGTTGTCCCACTTTTCCTCCACATTCTCACTGTGAGCTCTCTCCACAGTGTGTCTGTTTTCTTATTAGTTCTCATCTAGCGTATTCAGCGCTGTTTGTGCATTAGAAACACTTTGATGCTAAGACGTTTCTGGATAAATGTGGCCGTTTCCCCGACACTAATGCTCCCTTGCAAAGCCGACAGAGCTGAAATGTTTTTTTTTTAATTATTGATTAATCTGTCCATTTTCTTTTATTATTCAATCGATCTTTAAGTCTATAATATGTCTGAAAATAGTGAACAAGACAAGAGTTTAAAGCTATAGCAACTCTGTAAGGACTGTGAGGGTGTTTCTCAATCGCGAGTACGCTTGCTTGGTAGCACATGTCTGCCGAGCATCTTGCTTCAGAAGCGAGTCAAGAATACTTCCTGCCATTCGGAAAACAAAGAGTGGAACAGGCTAGCAAGTGTGCAGGTGTGCGTCATATGAGAGGCTTACATCTTCCGCCACAGATTTTGGAAATTGGTCCGTGCGCAAAGCATTGTGGGGATTTTAAGACCGCGGAGTCTACTCATGTGCAGACTCGATATTTCTCCAAACGGAGTACGCCGGGCTCGGTAGATTTCCAAGTATGCTGGAGATTGGAACAGTACTTCGGCGGCACTCGATGACGTAGTATGCTTGAAATAGTGGCTCTGAAGCAGCTTTACTCGCGATTGAGAAACACCCTGTGTCAGGACCTCGACACAAACGGATGAACCCAAATCCACGACCCAGAGACAAAGTCTTGAATGCAACAAAATGTATTTTAATTCCAATGATCAGGTAATCCCTTTTAACAGAGTATGGAATAAACAAAAAGTAGAACTTAAAGTGGACCTCTCATGCTATATTATAATAATATAGTGTAGGACCATACCTATATAA